>NC_065582.1:83711094-84015969 GCF_024542745.1 Macaca thibetana thibetana | reverse complement strand
TATGTTCTGAATCCTCAACTAGAATATAAACTTGAAGAAAAAACAATGAAGTTAAATGTCCAAGGAAAAAGAGTAGGCTGTGATATCAGAAAGCAAGTTCAACTTCTACTTTCATCACTTCCTGTTAGCTTAAAAATGGACAATTTACTTAATCTTCCCAAACCTTAACTTCCTCATTTGTAAAATGTGGAAACCAGCAGTAACTAGCTCAGAGGCCTTTTATGAGGACTAAATTATTTAATGTATAGGTTTAGTTCAGTGTTTGGCACATGATAGGTGTTCAATAAATGTTGTTATTATTATTAAATGACTCAGAATTAAACATCTATTTCTTTAGATTCTTCTGTATTCAAACATAGCATCTATTATAGTACTTAATATTTAGTTGGTTCTAATATAGTGTATGGTTTTAAATTTTAAGGACTAAAGATTATTTATTGTTATTACTATTACCAGTCTTATTGGTAATATAATTCTTATGAACATAAAATTAGCAGTAAAATAATAATCTGATTGCAAACACGTCATGTGACATTCTTTTGTTTTAATGGATTTATCTAAAAAATAATTTTTATAAAAGTATCTACCTCTTTACCTTAAGGGTTATTAAGAGTAATTCATTTGAGTTATTCGTAGGATGAAAATTGCATAAATGCTGGAGACTTGAGATGGTGAATTCTGGGCAAAGAGTTCCTAGAGCCTGGTATGGGTTTTGAGCTCTCCAAATTAGATACCACAGACAGTTGTTATGTACTAGTCATTCATATATTTAATACATTTTCATTGGACACATTCCATGTGGCAGGCATTTCTCTGAGGGAGAGACGTAGTAGAGAACAAGATAGATGTGCTTCTGCTTTCACAGCTTAGAGAGGAGTGCCATTGAACAGGGTCTGCAATGGAGAGAGGGGCATGAAATGCTTACAGTTTTCCTAAGTTTTGAATATCAAAGTCAGCTTGCAAGAATGACAAAACCATGTTGAATTGATCAGGAGCAAACAAGAAATGCTATGTCACTAGGCTGTATTGAAAACTTGGACCCACCTGCTTATTTTCTGTTAATAGTCTTAATATGGATGAAAAAAAATCACTAACCTCTCAAATAATCATTTGGGTGTGGAAGAAGCCTCCTGAAACGAGGAGGGAAGACTCTGAGAGAACAGGTTTCTCACAAACATTCCCTGCTCAGACTTGTTTCAGGCAGACTGAAAATTTTACAAGAACAGGTTTCTTATTATATCCCCTTTAGCCTCCTGAACTGAAATCAGCTGGCTGTGGATCATTAGAAAAGTATCAAGCCTTTTCAAACGTCTAGTAAAAATAAGAGTTTTATTGAAAGCTTTTTCCTCTAATTCTACCCATATATCTGTAAGTATGCTTCTGCATAACATATTCTGCATATTTCAGATGCTTTCTTAATTTGCAGTCTCCCAAAATATGGTAAGTTAAATCAAATGTCAAATTCAAACACCTACAACAAATAAACAGGCTTAACAAAAGCTTCTCTGGCTTCCCTGGACACGCTGATGGCAAGATTTAACCCACTGCTGAGAGTTCATGAAACATTTTAGAGAGCAATATATTTTAGAGGAAAATCTCCACAGATATTCCTGGGGAGTTACAGAATTTCCAGGAGTAAGCAATGAAGTCAAATCCTTGCTGTATTAATTTTTTCTTAGTATTTCCAAAGACTTTTATTTGGGAAAAATTTCAAGAAAGAAAAAATGAGTTTAGCCTGTTCAAAGTTAAGACAGTATGACAGTATACTGGTTCAAAAACACATCCTGACTTCACACAGTTCAGAACCAGGCTAAATTTTCTGCAGAGTTCATAACCAGAGCAAGTTCTTAAGAAGCATCTGGAAATCACTGGCAATTAGAATGTATTTTTACCATTCTTAGAACACACCAGCGAAACCTCTAGGCCTTTATATTTGCTATGCCTGCACCTAGGATGTTCTATCCCCATTTCATACATAGTTTGTTTCCTCATTTCATTCAGTTTTAACCTGTAACCCTGTCCTTCAAGCCCTCCTTATTCATAGCACCCCATTTCTTCAGTAAGAAGCCTTATTCCTGAGTCATTCCTCCTTTACTGACATCCTAATTATGCTTACCACACAATTTTCTTCCTGACCCATTTGCCATTATGTAAATCTTCTAAGCAATATGTTCTCCTTTAATTCCTACCACCAATTTCATACCTGCCTAGCTTTCCAGCCAACTGTGGGAAGAAAGGGACAAAATCATGTTGGAAGCAATAGTAAGGTGATGTGCTTTCTGTCTTTTCATTACAATAGTTGGTTCTGATAGGATTCAAGGAATATATTCCAAATGAGATGTAGGATTCTACTTCTCTACTAAAATAAGCCTTTGGTATTCTTACATGACATGTGAGATGTTTTAAATTTTGCACATCTCCTAAAGGTCTATGACAAATTTCTTTTAAAAAAAGTAAAATTAACTTTACCATGAAGAAACATGATAAACATTACCTCAGCCAGATGATCAAGGTTAATATCAACATAAGTCAGATTAATAGTGTGTACTGTATTAATTATATGCTGTGATGAGAAGGGCACTTTGCTTCCTTTGTCTTCTCAAAAGCACATAACTCCAGTCTAGCCATGAAAAAATATCATGACAAATTCAAAACAAAGAGAATTATACAAATTACCCAATCAGAGCTCCTCAAAACTGACAGTCAACAAAAACAAGGAAAATCTCAGAAATTGTCACAGCCAGGGGGGACCTAAGGAGACATAATGATGGAGCATAACATAGTATCATGCACGGGAGCCCAGGATGGAGACACGAGAGAAAAACCAGTGAAGTCCAAAGAAGTATGGAATTAATAGTAGTGACTCAATGTTGGTTTCTTAGTGGTGACAACAGTACCATAGTAATGTCCAGGGTTAACAATGGGAGAAACTGGGTGTGGGGTATATGCGAATGCTCTATACTATCTTTGTAACTTTTCTATAAATCGAAAATTGTTCTCAAATCAAAAAGTTTTTTAAATGAATCCACAATATTCCAATTATATACAATAATATATTAGGAACACTTACAACTAATATATTTTTGTCCCTTGGGAACTATGTAATAATACTAATAAGAATAATAATAACTATCATTTATTGAGCACTTACAAAGTGCTAGAAGCATGCTAAGTACAACATATGTTATTAATTTATTTTATCTGTGCAGCAAGCCTGAGCACTAGATACTAATATCACTCTCCTTCTACATATGAAGAAACTGAGACAGAAATAAATAGGGGTGGGTGGCAGAGTTGCTGATTAATCTTGCTAATCAAAGAAAGGACTACTCCACAATGTAAGTTTCACTATATGATATTTCTCAGATTACATAGCCATACTCAAATATTAGAGGGATTATTTCCCATAGAGGGTGCTGGTTAGAAGATTATAATAGGATAAACTATTCCTGACAGAGAAAGTAGATGGAGAATATAATCAGATTTTCTACCCTAAGCCTTGGGTAGATTGCAACTGCCCAACAGAAGAATACTATACAATTCTGGAATGGACATATGGCGAGATATTCAGTCCTAGGGATCTGAGGAGTCAGTAATTAAAGATGAACCAGGATTCATATAAGCCAGCTTTTACTTACAAATGTCAATTATATGCCAAAGATATGGAAATGGCTTGCAATAAGAGGGCTAGCTAGCCAAGAGCTGCACTCTATTCTGAAGTACTAGTTCAGGAGCCAACCTTGTTTGAAAGCCTGAAAATCAGGAAAATTACCAGAATCACTTTGGACCGTGTCTGCTGAAGAGAGATTCTGTTGGGGAAGAAAAGGGAGGCTAACAGAGTTAAGAACCAGAAGAAACAGAGAGAGGGAGGACACTAGGTCCTGCAGCAATCCATGCTCAGAAAACTGAGCAGTGGAGTCTGGACGATGCCTCCCACAAAGTCAAGGTCATCCTGGTACAAACAACATGGGACCAGAGAGAGAACAGCACACTTAGCTCATTCCCTTCTCACTCTGGTCAAAGTTTGTCCCAGAAGGCTTAATGAGGAGAAAACAGAGCAGATTTCAGGCCTTAGCAGCCCTTATCATTTACTCTGCTTAGAAATACATAGAAAATTGTGTCTGATACCAGTTACAAAGAATGCAACATTGCGACTCCAGTACCTACAAGAATGTCCTACATGTACTAATCCCTTGATAAATATTTATTTACTGAACAAATAATTCCAATAAATCAGTTTTTGTTTATTAAATTTCACATTAGATAACACCATCTAATTATATATTGATGCGTTCTATCTAAGTCAAAATTCTAATTCACAGAATGAGCGGGAAAAGAAAGAAGGAAAGTAGTACCATAATTTTTAAAATCTTTTCACCGTAAGGCTTTTTTTTGGATTGGTGGTCCATACATTAACTATGTTCTGACACTCTGAGAATAGTTAATATATATTCATTGCTCAACAAATATGCATTGATTGTCTGCTGTGTATCAAAATTATGCCTGATTATGAGGATACAGACGTGAATTACAAATAGTATTTTCCCTCAGAAAATTCACCTTCTAGAATAATAATAAAGACTAACGTGTATTAGGCACATGTGCCTAGCACTGATTAAGCATGCTACATGTGCTATTTACCAATAAATATATAAAATGAGATTATTATTATCTCCATTTTTCAGATGATAAATGTGAGACTGAGAGATCTTAAGTAACTCACTCAAGGTTACATGCTGGCAAAGTAAGAGTTAACATTTGAGCCCAGAAAAACTGACACAAGAGCCCACAAAGTATTGAAAAAAAATAAAGACATATATAATTTATAAAAATATATTTACTTGTAATATATATAATACCTAGTATAATAAAATGATGAATATTAAATATCAATAGTATAATCTGAAATTCAATGAACCTCACAAACTCGAAAGACCAAAGTAGGCTATATATGTCTGTGGGAGTTGGGGAGAGAAAAGGAATGATTTCAAAAATCACAATATTGCCAGGCATGGTGGCTCATGTCTGTAATCCCAGCACTTTGGGAAGTTGAGGCGGGTGGACCGTTTGAAATCAGGAGTTCAAGACCAGCCTGGTCAATATGGTAAAACTCTGTCTCTACTAAAAAGTCAAAAAAATTAGCCAGGTGTTGTGGTGCACACCTATAATCCTAGCTATTAGGGAGGGTAAGGCAGGAGAATCACTTCAACCCCAGCAGGCGAGATTGCGGTGAACCGAGATCACACCACTGCACTCCAGCCTGAGCAACAGGGTGAGACTCCATCTCAAAAAATAAATAAATAATAAATAAATAAACAAAAGTTACAATGTGAGTAATAACACAATAATCTGAATTCTATCAGCAGAATCTAAATCTAAATCTTTCTTTTAGAATTAAGAAATACCCAAAATATCTCATATATGTTCACAGTCTGAGTCACCCTTCCTGTTATTCCTGACAATGATGGCCTTAAAGGAGGAAATAGTTAACTTTTTGTAGAGATTTCCATTGAAATTATGGAAAAAGATGAACTCAATGTGGAGAAGGAATATTTCTTTAGATAGTCAAAGAAGGTAAGATACAAAACATGAACAAATATTCCAGAATCTCTGGAACATGGAGTATGTAGTGTAGAGAAGAACATGAAGAAATGATGGGCAGAGGCAGATTACACATAATCTCATAAACTTTGCCAAAGAGCTATTGAAGGGTTTTAAGTAGAAGGTTAACAGGAACAGATTTGTGGTTTAGAAACAGGATAGAAACTGAAGTACACTATCTATTAATTTACTAAAATAGTGAAAATGCTTGAGGGAAAAAAGTGAAATAATACAAAGAACAGTGAGTACGAATAAAAGGGAATGGATATGGAAACATGCCATCTAGGTCAAACTGACAGTCTTCAGTGAGAAACAAGATTTTCTTTCATTCATATATTCGAAGGATATTTCTTGAGCACCTACTATGTCTCCGGCATGGCTCTAGTGCAGCCACAGACAAGACGAAGTCTTTGCCTTGTGATGCGTTCATTCCAGTGGAGGAAACAGAACATAAGTAAGTAAATCTATAATCATGTATTAGATAATAATAAATGCAATGAAGAAAAATAAAGCAGGATAAGGTATGTTGAAGGGGTTGTGGGTTCACGGGATGTGGAATAGAGGAGAGTATTGGAAGAAGAATTATGGTCCCTCAGAGATGTCCAAGTGTGAATATGGTATGTCACATGACAAAGATAAATTAAGGGTGTAGATGGAATTAAGGAAGATGATCAGCTGACCTTAAAATAGCATGGTTACTCTGAATTATCTGGGTAAGCCCAATTAGTCACAAGTGTATACTTAAAAGTAGGAGAGGAAATCAGACGACACAGAGACTATAAAAGGACTGTAAAGGACTCAGCTTGATGTTGAAGACTTTGAAGGTGGAAGAAAGGCCATGAACCAAGAAATGTGGGTGGCCTCCAGCTGGCAAAGAAACAGACTACCCTCTAGAGCCTCCAGAAAGGAACACAGCCCTGATGACACCTTATATTAGCCCGGTTAGAAACGTGTCAGCCTTCTGACCTCCAAACTGTACATAATACATTTGTACTGTTTAAGGTACTACATTTGTGGTGATACGTGACAACAGCAATAGGAAACGAGCACAGGGAGACAGGGCTTCCTCACTGAACCTGAATGATGACTGGTGGTGTTGTTACTTAAGGCAGAGGAAAGAAAAAGAAGTTTACTTATTTGTTATTGAAGGTGAGTATTTGAGAAAAAATAATGAGTTTAAATCTGAAATTCTCAAGTGTGAGACACCAATAAGGACATCTAGAAGGAACTATTTAGGATATAGTTGGAAGAAATGTCAGGAAAAAAAGGACACTAGATTGGGAAGTTTTGCACTATTTTTAACCAATTTGCATGTGGTGGTGGAAGCCGTGAGTAAGGATGAGACTGCCAGGGAGTGTGTGCAGTAGCATGAGAAGTAAGAATTCCTGGGACTGAGACCTTGCCAATATTCATGGTAAAGAGAAGTTGGGGCAACGGTGACCTGCAGAGGAAACTCACCTATATCTGTCAAGATACCTCTAACTCCACATCAGATCTCACTCTTGAATCCAGACCCCCATTTACAACAGCTGAGGGACAACTTCCCCACATATGGATGTCACATATGCAATTTCTTATGGACTGAATGTCTGTCTTCCCCTCAAATGTATATGTTGAAACCTTAACTTCCAATGTCGTGGTATTTGGAGATGGGATCTTTGGGAGGTACTTAGGGTTAAATGAGGGTGATGCCCTCGTGATGAGATTAATGCCCTTGTAAAAAGGAGACACCAGAGAGCTTGGTGTCTCTCTTTTTCTCCACATGTACTCAATGAGGGAAGGCCACGTGAGGATACACAGTGAAGGCAGCCATCAAAAAGCAAAGAAAAAAGCCCTCATCAGACACTGATCAGGACTTCTGGCCTTCAGAACTGTAAGAAAATAAATCTCTGTTGTTAAGCCGCAAACTCTATGGTATTTTGTTATAACAGCCTAAGCTGACTAACACACCCATCAAATGTACTGTGTCCAATTAGAGCAAATATCAGCCAGGCATACCTAAGTATGTCACCTTAGCTCCTGTCCCTGCTATGCTCCACATGTCACAGGCATTTGGCTTTATTTGTTAATTAGGACATGAGTTTCCCCATTTGTAAAGGGGACAGAGATCTCAAAGACAGACCTTGGTTGAGAAGCCGACCATGGAGTATGCCTATCCTACAGCAGAGCAGTCACGGATAGGCCTCCTCTCAGCTGAATCTGCAGGAAAGATCACTTGAAAGCAGCTCTAATGAGAGGCACACTTCTCCATGCAGACTCATAGTCTGAAATCTAAAAGTCATGATGCAGAACATCTGTTTTCTTCTACTAGGATACTGGGTGTCTGGATAGCACACAGAACTTCTTCAGCGCTCTCATTCTTCTGCAACCAAATCCATTAACTTTCATTTTTAAATCTCATCTATCGATGGATACTAACAGAAACAGAACTGAGACAGTTAAACATCCCATTGACAGAAAGAGGTGCTTTGTTTTTTTAAGGGGCAGCACCTAAGAGTGGAGAAACTATTAGAGAAAGAAAATGTTTGTATCCTGGTTTTTCTGCTAACTGGCAATGTTACCTTGAGCAAAATACTTAACTTTCTTCAAGTTCCTAACTTCTCTAATATGTATAGTGATGAGAATGCCATCAGATAGTTTACATAAAAGTAACTTGGAAAAGAAAAAGCATAAGCTAGTATTACCAAAAGCAGAATAGATAAATGCTTTGACAAATTCACTGTTTCACTCCAAAAATGTAATCACCACCTGATAATAATGCTGCTTTCAGATTCAGAAACTAGACAAGAGCTGCCTGTGTTCCCACTCTAGTATGATGCAGTTATTTTCCAGTTGTGCCAAATAAGTGCTTTGCCCTAGCATTGCAGACTTTTCAGTCAGTGAAAGTTTTGGTTATTATTTTCTCTAAAAATAAGAAAATAAAAACTTTGAAAAGTTTACTGAATTAGGTAACAACTTCTGCCAGATTTTATTTCTATTATTGTTTAGCTATCAAAACACAAGCTTTAAGAAATCTGGACACTTTATGAGCCAAGCCACTAAGTATAAACATTGACTGTTCGTGTGTATAGGTACCAACATACACATGAATCTGAAAGTTTACTTTGAATTGATTCTGAAGCACTTTTTGAAGTTCAATAAATGCCTTAGAAATCATTTGGAAGTTCACAAATGGTAATAGTATTTAGCTCATTTCAATAGAAATTGTCTCATTAACATGCCAGCTGCTAAAAATGTATGAGCCCAGCCACGTCCTTTGCCTGCCTCAAGGAAAGAAACCCTACTTGCACAGTTTTGCTTCAAAAAACAATCCTTGTTTAAATTGTTAACAGTTGCTCCAGTGGTGGCCCATGGCAAGAAATTTATCCTTCTCTCCCTCCCTCCTATATGAGCATCTCCATACCCTTCAGCTAGCTTTTATATATTGTCAATGCAAAACACATTTTCTGACTGCATGTTAAACGATTCAACCAGCTTTAGCAATAGATACCCTCCTCGGTGTAGTGCTATAGTTTTAAACCTAAACCTCAGAACACAGAAGACCTAAGTCTTCTGTGAAATGATCTCAAAAGCCTTAAAAGTGATGATCAATATGAGTGATAAGGTCAGAATATTCAGTAAAAGGATCACCCAGCATTAACTAAGCAACTCTTTTAGATTATATACTCTATAAATATTTAATTAAGTTAAATGGAAATTTTTCAAATAATTTTCTTTTCACAGTTAAAAGGTTTCCTTTAAGGTAGATGCCTTAAGGGACAGGCTTTATTTCTGTATTTGATGACTTAGAACACTGGGATGTTTTGAAAAATATCATATAGAAGCTGCCTTGAATTAAAGCAATTTCAACAATGTAGTTTATACCAGAATTATAATTAATAATAAATATTTCCAAAAATTGTGATCAAATGGAATATTGAGATCTGCATTATTATAACCTAAGTGTATTAAATTTTAAGTTTTTAGAACTGCTCATTCAGTGCCAACATTGTTTATTCTGAGTCATTCTCTAAACTCATATTATAAAAATATAAAATCTCAATTACAGAGAACACAACATGAAAGAAAGAATATTTTAATTACACTTAAAAATTAAAGTGCCAAGAAAGTTCTTCCCATTTCCTAGTTTTCTAAATAATAAATGCCACTGGTTAACATTTCAAAATACTGCATAAAACTGCTTTTGCTTTTTCTTGGAAAAACCGACTGTGAGTACATCTGAAACCTTCTTGACAAGTTCTCTGAAAGCAATTAGTGGCTTTCTTTTCTTAGTTATAATGTGAGGTTTCACAGAAAGTTTTCAAGTCTCCTGCTCCTGTCTTTTTTCTAATGCTTCAAATCCAAATGGCAAGTAGCCAGATTGCACAGAGCTATTGAATGCAGAGAACAGGAATCTCTTTACATCTACAAACCAGCCCTGCCACTTCTGCTCCAGGCACCAAGGAATAAAAAGAGAGAGAAACAGGAAATGTAGAAGAACGTGACCTTAGGTTAAGCTAAGACTCCTTGAGTACTGCACCAAAAGCAAGATCTATCCAAAAAAAAAAAAAAAAAAAAAGGATAAATTGGACTTCATCAAAATAAAAAACCCCTCTTTTTTTAAAAAAAAGTGCCATTAAGAGAGTGAAATGCCACAGATTAGGAAGACAAGATTTGCAAATCATATATTTGATAAAGAATGAACTTAAAGGATACATAAAGAAATCTTAAAACTCAATAAGAAAGAAATTTTAATTGGCAAAATATTTGAACAGACACCTCCCCCAAAGAATTCATGCTGACTGCAAATAAACAGATGAAAAGATGTTCAACATCATTAGTCATTAAGGAAATGAAAATTAAAACTGCACTGAGGTACCATGACACACCTATTAAGATGAATAAAATTTTAAAATTTACCATATCCAATGTCTATAAGAATGTGGAAGAACTAAAACCTCATACACTGCTGATGGAAATGTAAAACACTGCAACCGCTTTGGAAAACAGGTGGACAGTTTCTTAAATAAATAAGATTCAGCCATTTTACTCCTAGATATTTACCCAAGAGAAATAAAAGAAACTCTCCACGCAAAGTATTATACTTGAATGCTCATAGCAGCTTTATTTGTAATAGTCAAAAAAATTGAAAAAATCTAAAACTGTCAACATGTGAATGAATAAACAAATGGTACTTTATCCATGTAACAGGCTACTGCTCTACAATACAAAAGAATGAACTATTGGCACAATAATATAGATGAATCTCAAAATAAGTGTAATAAGTGAAAGAAACTAGACAAAAAAGAAGACATATTATATGATCCTATTTATATAAAATTCTAGAAAATGCAAAGTAATCTATAGTAACAAAAACCAGACGAGTGGTTGCCTGGAAAAGGGGAAAGAGTGAGGAAGATGGGGTGTAACGGGAAGAAAGGATTACAACAAGGCATAAGAAAACTCTTGGGAGTAATGAATATGTTAATTATCTTGTGATATTTCATGGATATATACATAACCTTTAAATATATGCAGTATAATGTATGTCACTTACATTTCAATAAAGTTGTACTTTAAAAAAGAAAGAAAAGGAAAGAAAGAAAGGGAAAGGAACACTCTCTCCAAAGACACTGTTAGGGTACCATGTAAGAAGAAATAAACCAAGCTGCCTACTCTTGGCACACACTGAATTTCCTTTTCCTTCTCATATTATCTGTAAATTTATGAACTATCAATGAAACTATGTAGTCTTCATTAATAATATACATGCAAAAGGCAGCAAAACAATTAGCCACTCTTCTCCCTACTTGCCCAGAGAATAACAAGGTCTAATGAGAAGCAAAGCATACAGATTTGATTTCCAATGTTTCCCTTCTCTGGGAGCATGGGCAGGTAAAACATGCTTAGACCTTGGAAAACGCTTGCTTAGTAGGCTTGACTAGGGAACAGATGCATGATTTTTTTTTTTTTTTTTTTTGCCACCAACTTCTACACCAGTTATCTGTTGCCTTGAAGCCTGGATGGCCATGTCCGTGAAGCAGATGGATCAGTTCTATCCTATTTCCAGTTAGATTTGATACTCACTGATAAAATAAACATTTCCTCCTTGCCGAGCATTCTTGTTCACATGTGTTCATTTGGCATTTTACCTGCTTACAAGATGTTCTAACAACATTGGTGCCAAGTCATAACAGTTCCACTCCAGGAGCCTAGGAGTCTTCAAGATATTATTTGTCTACCCCTGATCCCTCCCCAATGATGAAGATGATGATAAAGCTTTAGACTCCCTATAATAAATTTTTGATATTTTTCAGATAAGTTCAGTTTATTTTAATGAAGATATCAGTTTTGACACCTTCAGTGTACAGTGAAGACCAGCTCATTCCCATTTTTGTTTCTCCCCTACCGAAGGTGCCAATGGCTTTAATTAAAAGGAAGGGGCTGCTTGCCAACTGGAGCTGCCTCATGTGCTCTGTGAAGCTGCCCACCATAGCTGGTGGGCCAAAGACCCAGGCTCTATCCTGGAGTGTGACTTTTGGCTCCTGCCAGAATTCACACCACCTGAAAAGCAGCAGAAGAGAGCCAAGATGTCTGTAGCATGTGGAGCTATGTTCTTGGCACAAGTGCAGTTCAGTTTATATCAGTTAATGTTGTCTATATAGAGTATTTCTGCACATACAAATAGGCAGTTCATACAACCTTGTTAGACAAAATAATAGTTTGTACTGAAAATTGACCCAGAGCTGAATTCTGCCAGTTATCCCATGATTAATTCACTGTACTGGCATAGAAAACACAGCCTTAGCTGTACCATTGGCTTCAGGTTGAGAATCAGCCTACCAGGAGCTCTACCAGCATGGTCCATCTATTTAATAGAAAGTGAATCTGGAGGTTCTGAATATCTGTCAGACATTCCTAACATACATTAAATGGGAATAAAGTACAGTACAAGCAATGATTCTTCCTATCCCCTGCAGAGCTGTGGGTGCTTTTTTGTCATCCTTAAAAGGTTTAGGATATGTAACCAACCCACGCTCCCTGAATCCTTGGGGTTTCCAGTGTACAAACACACTCCAAGGACCACAGTGCCAACAATGGCCAAATTCCCTGGGATTCCTACCAGCCAAAGGATTTGAAAACAACCAGTTTGTCTTTAGAAATATCATGAGTATAGTGCTACTCAAAAAATGAGCTTTGGTTTCCTATATTTCTTCCCTTTCTAATACTGGTAGTATGAGCTTGCTAAATGTTTCTCCTCAGCCTGAAGGTAAAAGGATTCTTAGAATCTTCCCAGACCAATTTAATATGTCTCCAACCGAAATTTTAGAAACAAAGTCGTATTTTAATATTTAAAAAAACTACCCAGTTCATATTTACTTGAATTACTGCTGATTTTAAACTAAATTGAAATATTGGATATTTGGTTACTCTTTGTCTCCTATGATTCTTCTTAATTACATATTTGCCAAGATGAAAGTTCTCAAGTTTTTTTTTTTTTAATATTTGGTGCACTTACTGAGAAAATACCAATTACTATGCTATTACTATGAGGTGCAAGATTAAAACTCTGATTTTCTTCCACTTGTTAAGGAATTGGAAATTTTCTTTGTTGACAAAAGCAATTTTTGAAAGTGAAAACCAAGCAAGAGTTGATGCATTTTACAGAGTATGTGTCGTCTCCAAGCAGCTGGCATAAGAGTAGTAAAGTCGTATAGTTACAGTTGTGTTCCTTCTTATTCAGGCATTTCCTAATATATCAAAACAGCTGTTTACATAGTGAAAAGGTTCACACTGGCAGAATCTAAGAGTTCATTCTGACTGTACTTGGAAAGAAGTGGGTGCTGATATAGGCTAGTAGTTGGAGTGTGCAACACAGGTGCCCCTGCTATTCAGTTATCAAGTATTTTTAACCTCATCCCAGATTATAAACTGTAATTGGTAATAAATTAGTAGTACTTTTTTCTTCCCCCATCGTACCATGTTATACACGGCCACCTTAGAGGATACTTGTCATGGGCTAGATTGTGAAGGGGAGAAAAAGACAAAATCCTCCCCTGAAAACAGGAAACAGGAACATGACAAGGACATAAGTTGATTCACTGTGGCATTATTACTTCGCCCCGTTTCTTAATTTTTTGTCTCTTTTACCTTTGAGACCTTGAGGCTTTCGTTGCATTTCTTCATCACAATATAAGAAAGTCGGCCGGGCGCGGTGGCTCACGCCTGTAATCCCAGCACTTTGGGAGGCCGAGGCGGGCGGATCACAAGGTCAGGAGATCGAGACCACGGTGAAACCCCGTCTCTACTAAAAATACAAAAAATTAGCCGGGCGCGGTTGTGGGCGCCTGTAGTCCCAGCCACTCGGGAGGCTGAGGCAGGAGAATGGCGTGAACCCAGGAGGCGGAGCTTGCAGTGAGCCGAGATCGCGCCACTGCACTCCAGCCTGGGCAACAGAGCGAGACTCCGTCTCAAAAAAAAAAAAAAAAAAAAGTCACAATTGAGGCTGGTAATAATAACAGTTACCATGAGCTGAACACCAGCTGTGTCAGGTCCTGCATTAGCATTTTGCCCATAAATCCATACAATCCATCATCTTCACAACAATCCTCCAAGATAAGTATTATTACCCCTATTTTATGCACAAGGAACCTGATGTTCAGAGAGGACAAATTATTTACCAACAGACATACATAACTAAGTGGCAGAGTGGAGCTTCAAACACAGGACACTCTTCCTCCAAAGCCAGTGTTGGTTCTATTGCACATTATGGTGTTCCTTCTAGAAAAGTTATAAGGGCTATTGAACTTTCCTTGAGAGTCAGCATGTTCACTCTATTTCTGCCACAGCTTGCTTTATGAAGCAACCAGCCATTCCCCACCGTTGAGGGTGAATCCTAATTATTTTCACATGGTTATGTTTGCCAGTATAGCAATAATACCCCCAAGCATGGCTAATCAAGATGTGGCTTGTTTCTTACCAGGAAAAAATGGCTCTGGAATTCAGGATCTAGTGAATTCTTATAAGTTGGACTTTCTTATACAGAAACAAGGCATAGTCACTCTTGACAGTTTCCAGTTCTCTGCCTCCTACCAGTTCCTCAATGGGATTGATCCAGATGTTTGCCTTATGCAATAACAACTTCCTGGTGACCCCTTCCTCATGGGACAGCTAGGTACAACCTACTTGACTGTCCCCACAGATCTCCCACTCTGTTCAGATATGTCACAGTGACCACTTCTCAGTCATAGCAGGACGTACTGGAACTCATGCCTGCTTGCTTTAAACCCACCAATTAGAACTTCCCCTGGGAAACTTGTATGGGTAACACCCTGAATCCCAATAAAGGCTTTGGCCCTTTGGTCCCTCCTCTCTCTCTTGCTCTCCACCTGCTAGTTGAGCATGTGTGTCCCAGACCCCACTGGTCCTACAAGACGTATTGCCCTCTTCTCTCTAAAATCGGTAAGTAGAAAAATCTCTTCTGTTATTTTATATGTTTGTTGTGCCACCACCTCTGTCTCACTTGACTAACACATCTGAACCTAACTCTCCTTCTGATCATTGCTGTTCTGGAAGGTGGCTGTCTTGGTAGGGATAAACTGGGCACATATCAGACAAGAACCACAGTGCATCCGATGGCATAAACAAGTTTTCTAGGAGAGGGACGCCTGGTCACAGGTCAGATACTTAGGTGTTAGGCCATCTGCCAGGATAAAGAAGAATCCTGTGAAAGCCACATTGTAAAAAATCAACTATGATCACCCCTGGAACCCCATCAGGGCAAGGATAGAGCTTATAGCCACTCTCTAGAGAAGACCTCAAGACTGAATTAAAAGTAAATACAAGAGAGAATATAGTCTGGAACAGGCCAGACACAGTTGGAAGAGAAAGACGGATGAAGATAAACGGGCCAATTTTTAAAGTTACTATTACAATGATGGAGACATTTCTCAGGCAATCCTAGAGTTTGTTTTGCTTAAATAAAGTGATGATATAAATTTTTTAGTAAGTCAGGAAAAAAACCCTCTGGATTTAGGGCAGGGAGATAGATTCAGGACAGGGATACTTCAGCAAAAACTGTTGTAGCTGAATTCTCTGTTCTCTATCAATTCTATCTATTGTCTTCAGACTAATTTATAGCTAATATAGTAATACAATTTTTGTCATACTCAAAAGTGTTATTACTAGAAGAAAACAATGTATTTCTGACTGTTGTGATAAAAGGGTTTTATTTTCACACCAGTGAACTCAGTCATGTGGCTTCTGAGGAGGAAACACCAGAGTTCACTTCCTCCCCTCCTCAAAAGAAAAAAATAATGGGTTCAAAAATTTGGAATCAAAGGCAAGAAATCTCAGAGAAAATAAAACATGTGCAATAAAACATTGTGCATGAAGAACCCTAATACAGTTTTGTGTATTTTAAGACAGGACCTATAAACTTGCTTTAAATCTTGTTCTTCATGTG
Source organism: Macaca thibetana thibetana (assembly GCF_024542745.1). Taxonomy (NCBI): domain Eukaryota; kingdom Metazoa; phylum Chordata; class Mammalia; order Primates; family Cercopithecidae; genus Macaca; species Macaca thibetana. The sequence goes on along the minus strand of NC_065582.1, from coordinate 83,999,924 downwards.
CTTAAACTATTTCCCACGAAGTTCAGAAGCAAGCTTCAACTCCTTTTCCTCTTTTTCATGTGCTTGCCAAACCCTCAAACACACCACATCAGACACGCAGACAGGTGGACGTGATTCCCTGAACACAGTAATTGATAGAGTTTAACAAGGAAGTCTTCCTTTCCTCTTAAAGTGTACAAGTATGTGTTACTAAAAGGAACCATGGCTCTCAGGCAAGATAAGACACAGATGGTAAATATTGGAAGATGAAGAAATGGAAGAAATAGGTCCAATGCAACATAATACAATAGCTATGAGTACCAAGCCCTTGTGCTGTCTGAGGTTGTACAAGGGAATCTCTGTGACCTCCCTAACTTAGGATCCCAACAGCCTTTCAATCTTGGCATATGTGGAGACATCTGAGACCACATTATGTCCTGGTATGGTTCCCACAATTATCCACACTCCCTTTACAGGCTCCTTCTTGTATCCTTCTTGTTTCCATTAGCTCCTTCTAAAGCAGTATTACCCCCACTAGAGGGCAGGAAATGGCATGAAGAACCAGTAGAACTCTATTAATGGAGGTCAAAGTTTTGATAGTGAAGAATGAGAATTAGAAAACAATCTCTTGTGTCCACAGGTTCTGTGGCCCTAATTAATACATATAATGGAGAAATGGATCCCACTTGAGTCCCAGAGCTATTAAAAATCATTCTAAATTATAACTTTTTGACCCAAACTTTTCCAAGCAGTTATTTTATTTGGTAAATCTATTCTTTCTCCAGAACTCTAAGCAATACCTTTGAGTAGGCTGTCTTATGCACATATGCAAGACCACTCATGTTTGTGATAAAATGTTGCTTTTATTTATTATAACATCCATCCATTCCAGGAAAAGAAAAAAAGCAAGGTAGAAGTTGGAATTTACAAATGATGTTGTGCTTTTCTTTTCATGGGACAAGTTCTAAGATTTTAAAAGAGTGAACAAGGTTTTGCTGCAAGTAATGCATTTATCCAATCTCACCACAAAATGAGAGAACATGGTGTTCAGGTATGATAGGATTGAAAAAAAAGAAAGAAGCTATAATTGCACGTTTTAGAATTGACTCCAGCCTAAAGTATTTGTGAAGCCTTGATCATTTAAAAACAAATGGTGTCCTTGATTCAGGGCTTGATTTTTTAAAAATCTATACTACGTGAGCCCTTGGAGTATATAGATTAGTTGCCCTTTCCTTATAATATGAAACTACTGTTTCTATTCTATTCTATTCTATTCTATTCTATTCTATTCTATTCTATTCTATTCTATTCTAATTTCTCAGAGGTTAACAACCACACTGTCAAGTGTGGTTGCCTCCCCACCTACTCCTGTACAGGGTTAAGTACCTACTGATTTCTGACTGGGGTTTGGGTTTTTTTAAAGATCAAATGTATTTTATCTGAGAGGTCAGAGTGTGGCAATACAGCTACAGCCTGGGCATTCCCAGCAGGTGGAAGGTAACATCAACACATTTTGTCTACAGAGCCAAGCATGAAGAAAAACTACAATTAGCTTTTGCTGCTTTTCTGCAGAATCTGCATTTGCATTTTAAATTACATTTTGGTGTATTCATTTTCATCTTTCTTTTGGCTTTTAAAGCTTGAACAGAGACTCCTGACAAAAACACTGCCTAAGATTGGCATTTATTAGGGGGAAAAAAACACATCCACATGATTTTTTTTCTAAAATCTTCCTTTGAGATTAGTTATTTCAGAAAGTCACGTTGACAGGCAGATGGAGAGAGAGATGCAAGATGGTTTCAGAGATTCTAGGAATCTCAACGCCTGGATTTTCATTTTAACATTTCAATTTCTTACTAGTCAGTAAGTTTCTCTGGCTGACTATATTAAAATGTGTACTACTGTAATATATATTAAACTTGCTCTCCTGGTACATGCTGACAATTACACAGTTTATCACACCAATAAGTTTTTTGAAACAGAATCAAAATTTTTTGTCTCTTAAATCCTTGTAGAGATGCTCTTTCTACAAATATGTTAGGCTCTCTCTGTTATCTCTCCTCTTGAGTAGCCTAAATATTATCGATTGGTGATAGCCTTCTCCCTAAGTGGTCACTGGGTGTTAAAATATAAAGTGAAATAAAAATTCACATAAATCAGATTGTGAGTTTATTCTTCCTTCTTTGAAAGGGGCCAGTGACTCCGATATTAAATGATTAACACACTTGACATTCTCTTGGAATCTTAATCCCATGACTTTATGGATGGCTAAACCCCAAAACACCGTACTTTTAATTTTGTTATTAAAGGACAGATGTTAAAAGAAAAAAACTAAAGATTGAGTCATGTAACAAAGGAGAATAGAAAAATAGTACAACCAAACTGTCAGTCTTCTAAAGGAGATATTAACATTAAAATGTACTGTTATGATTGACTCAAGTGGACTTAAAGTTTGATACTGTTGGATATTTCTAATTCTCTACATCTTATTGGTATACCTTATTAGTACATGTCTGAGCAGATACTAGTCAATATTTCTCCAGCTCTCAATGGTTTTTTGCAATAGTTTCTTGTGGTGCAATAATAATAAAACTTGTTTAGGATTGAAGCACTTTTACATGCATGCATTTAAAAATATTGAATATAAATAGCACTGAATATAATTAGCATTTGTAAAAAACACAGATAAGACCCTTGTCTCAAAAAGTTTACTTTCCATTTGCCAAAAGGTTGGTAGGAAATAAATGAACAAAATCATTTCAGGGAATTATAAGTGCTATGAAAAATAAAGTACAATGAGGAAGTAGAACGACTTGGGGATGGTGAAGCTAATTCAGACTGAGTGATCAGAAAGGTCCATTGATATTGTAACACTTCAGCTCTATGACAAGGACACAAGTATGAAAAGGTCTGGGGTCAGAATTTGGGTAGAGACTGTGACATGTGTCAAGGTGTTGGCACAGGAACAAGCTTGGCATGTTCAGAGAAGCCACAGCAGCTCAGGGGCAGCAAGCAAAAGGGAAAATAGAAGGGGATGAACTCCAAGATAGGGGAAAGAATTACACTTTTATGGCATGAGAGGCTATGGGGCTATCCATTTCCATGACATATATCCAAACTTAGTGGCTTAAAACAAACATCTTCTTTTGCTCACAATTTAGAGTTCAGCGATATGGGAAAGTTCGTCTGGACATTTATCTCTGATGCAGGTAGTATGACTGGGGCAGCTGAAGCTGCAAAACTAGGTGATTTCATTCAATGTCTGTTCCCTTGGTGCTCTTTCTTCACATGGCATCTCCTATTCTAGGCATTTTCTACATGGCGTGCTCTTCTCACAAGCTGGTATCATGGCCGTCTTGTGGCTGTCTCTAACTACCGTTAGACTTATGTGACAACTGGTTTCCCCTAGAGCAGGCTTTGACCCAAGCTCCAAGCATTCTTATGACCTCTCCTAGAAGTCTCAGAACATCACTCCTGCCACTTTGTCCTTTTTGGTTAATCATACAAGGCATTAAGGCCAGCCCAGATTCAAAGGGAAGAAAGTCAGACATTTCTCTTTTCTATGTGAATGTCAAAGAATGTATGGCCATCTTGAAGCTGCCTCAGACGCCATGGTAGGTAATCTGCATTTTATTCTAAGTGTTATGGGAAGTGGCTGGAGACTTTTCAACATGGAAATTACATGATTTTATTTTTGTTTTTAAAAGTCCATTTTGGCTGCTAGATAGAGAATAAATTGAATGAGGACAAGAGAAGAAGCAGGGTAACCAGTTAGAGGTGATTATAGTTTTGTGGATGGCCTACAATGGAATCATAGCAGTGGAGAAGGAGAAAGTAAATATGGGCTACATCTTAATGGACCTGTAGTTGGTTAGGTTTGGGGGAGAAGAAAAAAACCAGGATGACTCCAAAGGTTTTAATGAGGACTTGGAAGGATTGTGGTACTATTTACTGAGACAGGAAAAAAGGGGTAAAGTTATTTACATGTCTCATATAATTGTCCCAGCTGCTCTCTAACGAGGAGGTTCAGTTAGTTATGTGGTAGGCCTTATTATCCTCAATCTTTCCTCAGGTGAGAACAGTGGGGTTCTTAAAGAACAGAAGGAAAAGAGGGAAGGGAGAGGAAAGGAGAGGGGCAGGAGCGGGAGAGGGAATAAAGAAAGTCTTTCCTAAAACACTTAACTAGATAATGGGAGTACTGGTCTATAATAAGTTCTGTTATCTAGCCAACACATCTTTCCATTATACAACATAGTTAACTGCCAATCATTAGTATAACAAGCTGAGTTTTAAATCATCTATTCTTATTATAAACCTACTCAAAGAATGTTTCCCTCTGGGTAAAATAGGAACAATGAAGATGAACACAAGGTAAAGATATGTTCTTAGTCATTACAGAACTTAAACAGTAGAATGACTAAACCTTTTCAAGGTTCCCAACATTTAGATCTAATTGATTTGGGTTTTATGTCTGATAAACATCACCTTCTAAAGATGAAATTTTAAATTGAGAAAAGTGAACAGAGGGGGTTGGAAGTTCTAGTTCTTATTTTTTCTGCCTTTGGCTTAATTAAGTTTATCAAATTTTCTTAAACTCTGTGCTTTAATTTTTCTCATCAAAACATTACTTTTATTAACCATATTCTCAATTCCTTCAATTGTCTGTGAGTCAGCCCTCATAAGGACAGTTGCACTTGTCTCCCACCCATTCTCATGCCTGTTGTCACTCCTTTCACACCCATTAACTCATCTTACATATATAATAAGGAAAATGCTGGGGAGAAAGTTTTTATAGACCTCAAGAAAACAACTTATCATTGTTATGACAAATTCTTCAAAAACATTAATTTTAAATTTTAATTTTATTCCAATATTAGCTTATTACTAAATCTTTTTAAATCCAAGATAACCCAGTATAACTCTTTGACCGTAGGTAGAGTCCTTTTACCACCACTGTTGTGAACCACATTATTCAGTATGCAGCACTTTGAATTTTGCCAAAGTAATCATGATGTATGAAAACTCGCAACATGGTAAAAACAACAAATATTCTATGAAAATCTTAGTCACCAAGACTGTCCGGGACCTTTATTGCAATAACATAAGTAGTAGTCAAATTTTCATAACCACTGATAATTATTTTTATCTCTCATATACTTGCTTGATATTGAATTGTTTGCCACTGGGGGTGCTTTCCATCTGGTGAGGGCCTGAGATGTTGTGCTAATCACACACACACACACACACACACACACACACCCACCCCTACATCTAAACACCTTTCTTCCACTTTTAGCAATGCCCCTGTACCCATGTGTTAATATTGATTGGGCCTGTTTCCATTCCGGGGGAGTATGGAAGTCAAGGAGTGTTACTGAATAATCATTTGGTAATGTATTTCAAATTGTATTTTCCTCAGCAGAAATAAGTCAGAACTGATGGTTACCTTTTTACCAGTAGTCTTCTATTGGATCTCAAATTTGTGCTATATGTAGATAAGGATGAAGGTAGCTCTAAACAGAGAAAACCAAACCATTTCTCTCCTACTTGTTTTGGGAACTAATTTAACTAACTTGGAAATGCTTAAAGGCAGGTCTGCTGAATGTCTAAATACACTTTCTAAAACTACAAGGTTTAATTACAGTTTCTGAGAAATTATAGCAAAAGATCTTTGGATTTCAGTGTAACCAAAATTTCATCAGACATTCCACCATTGTCATTATTCTCAAAATTCAAATGAAATAACCAATGTTGTAAAATGTAAAATTCCAAATGTATTTTCTTTCCCCTCAAAACCCATGTTTCTCTTTCAGACATCACAAATTCTTTTAAAGACATGACCATTCTCATTTCCTGCCAGGTTTGGACCCTCAATTCCTTCACTTGAATGTGAGTCAGCCTCACGAGGACAGTTACATTTGCCCCCCGCCCATTCTCATGCCTATGACCACTCCTTTCTCACCCGTTAACTCATCTCACACAGCCTCTCTGCATAGTACAATTCTGAAATAAAATTTGATTGTGTTACAGTATCTAAATATTCTTTCAGTTTTTACTTATTAATTATCAAACAGTTAAAAGTCCCTAATCTGCCTTTCCAGACCAGGGCCACCTCTGGGGTATATGCAGTCCTGGGTGGCAAATCTTTTTATGCAGAGTCCCTGTCTATACAATTATTTTGATCAAAAATGTATTCAGAATCCGTAGTCCCATGTGAGGTAGAGTAATGCATTGATGGAGATTTAAAACAATGGGCAGAGGAGAGGGACTTACATATTTGTTTATCACTGATTTGGGGCAGGTGAAGATTCTTCATAGGGTCCTGGCACTATCTCTTCCTGTTCAGGTCTGAAAAACATCTTGTCATGTTCGTTTAATGGTGACAGCTCCTCATTTTGTGCTAGCAGAGTTAATTCTCCACTTCTTATTTTTACTTTTGACATTCCAGAAATTGCTGCCAGTTTCTGACCTAATTAGAGTTCAAAAATACTCAGTTTTTCTTATTTTTTCCACTGACAGAAGAAAGTAGCAACGCTGTTATGACTCACAATACCAAGGCTCTTTGGAGTCTGTATTGATACAATTTAATTCTTCCTGCCTCTGCAGTTTCCTAAATTTATTATTTATAAAATGATGATTACAACATCACTTACAATGCTTCCTCAACCATCAAGCCACCTATGAACACTTGTTCCCAATGAGTCTTCCCAAGGTTGTTAATGTGCCTCATGATGATGACCACAATGCAAGTCTTACCCAGAATTTGCAGGAAAATGTTAATAACAATTTCTTTTCTGGCCATGTTAAATTTACTGTTCAGGCTTTTATTGCATAAATGTGCATAATACATCTTTTATCCATAGCTCTTCTTAAATTATTGATATCAGTCCATTCCTGGCATGTGCTGTTTTTCAGTGTTGACCCTATCCCTGTCTCCCATACACCACTACTATGGGGAAAACAGGAGAGGGGCCTATAGAAAAAAATAAAAAATAAAACAAAACTGTGCTATTTATGTAAGAAATATCCATCCCTCATTCAGCATGGTGTATGACCAGCTGAAAGAACATTACGTTACTGCATCAATTGGAGGCAAGAGAGGCCATGATTCAGAAGGGCTCAACAGCCTTTACTAAGGCATACATTCTGATAAATGCAACTTTAGATCTCAGTCCTGCATTTAGGATGAATTCATCCCTGAATAAAACACCTTGGTGAATGCACGTGGAGTATTTAAACAAACATAAAAGAGGGGGATGGAATTCAATCCTTCATTCTTAATTGTATAAGTTCCTCAAAAGCCATCTAGTGTTGTCTTTTCAAAGACACATCTACTAATACGTTGTAGTAATGAATTGTAGTAAAACCATTTTTTAATCTATCTGGATTGCTTATAATCTGACTCCTGTACCCTTGTTTTTCCCATGACTACACTGATCTTCACTTGAATGAAAACCAAACAGTGATCTGGTTTCACCTTCTGGATTAACTGACTCATTAATGATTATGACAGCAGCTGCTGATGTTCTGGGTCAGGCTGACCTGTTTAACTATGTGTAAATCTATTACGATGTTGTTATCTTTCAGGATAGCATGGAACATGGTTACAAAAGGTGTCTGGAAAAATGTCAGATGGAGTCTGAGTTTTCAAGGAAGCTGGTTGTTTTCCCTCAGTTTCTAACACCCATTCTGAACTATGAGAGCAGGAATACTGTATATTTAAATGCATCTGTTGTACAACTGCTGAGTTCAGAGTACTCTAGCAAGGGGTGGGTAATCACACAGATGGTGTGCTTCACGACCAAAACCGCTTGCTGTAGATGCCACATTCAGAGAGAACATGTAAATACTTGGCACAGTTGTGAGAGTTTTCAGAGGTGTTATATTCATTTAGAGAGTTACAGCTTTGATGGTGACAGCTTCTCATTTTGGGCTAGCAGGATTAATTCTTCCTTTCTTATTTTTACTCTTGACATTCCAGAAATTGCCACAATTTCCTGATCTAACTTGAGTTCAAAGAGTTGTGTTTTTCTTATTTCCCCCTTATTTAAAGAGGATTACTGTATCAACAAGAATGGTGACGCAGAAGGACTGGGTGACCAGGAGTATACTGGCCACATGCCACAGTGGAGTTTTCAGGCCTACATTGTGTGCCTTCCCACATTCCAATAAATACCACCAACAGCCAATGGTATTGTTTTTTATTGCCTTTTACCCCAAACTTACTATAAAAAAGGAGCATTAAGTTTTTAAATGTCTGTTTCCTCTGAGCATTCACTTGCCCACCCACCTATTTATTGAATAGAGTAACAATTGAAAGCTTGCTCAGTATAAAATATAATTGGTCTCCAGATCTTTCTCCAGGATCTGAACTTTCAAGCAAAAGCTGTGTCAAAGCAAAAAAGCTGGGGAAGGGGCATGATTGAGAAAGTCTAGAAGAGACAAGGGATGACGTATACCTGAAGGAGGGGAGAAGATAAAGGACAGCACAAAGTGCCACTGGAGTCCAAGAGAAGTGACTGACAATTGAGATATGGTGTGGCAAAATATAGGTCAGGTTCAGGACACTATTCTCAGAAAGTTCATTTCTGAGCATGCAATTTATGTGGCTTATGGTCTTTCCTACAGATATGGGTGTGGCTGCCTAAAGGAGCAACACAGGGTTGGACACCAGACAAAGATTAAAATGATGCAGTAGCCCTCCTAGATAAACCCAGAGTCTAGGAAAGAATATATACCAATAAACACATATCATCAAATACTACCAAATAAGAAAATAAAGAGAATTAGAAACAATAGTGTAGTCGAAATGTAGAGGAGTGAGTTAATAATTCATTGAGTTGATAACTTCAGGTTTTATGAAGGAAATCACATTTATATTGGGTCTTATGGGATGAGATGTATGTCAGTCCAAGGAAAGAGGAGGAAGAGAAAAGAGCACAAAGTTTCCAATGTTCATTCCTCTTAATTCTACAGCACATAGAATAGTGGCTGGCACCAACAACATTTATTGAATGAATGAAGATGATGGTTTGATGAAACTTAGCAACAGAAGGCTCAAACTTCAAGAACAAACTTGAAGTTTGCAACATCATACCACAGACTGCATTCAAATGAAAAAAAAATTGTAGACAGACAGTACATAGGCCAAGTGTGGTGGCTCACACCTATAATCACAGCACTTTGGAAGGCCAAGGCAGGAGGATCACTTGAGCCCAGGAGTTTAAGACTAGCTTGAGCAACATGGCGAGACCCTGTCTCTACTAAAAATACAAAAATTAGCCAGGTGTGGTGGTGGGTGCATGTAGTCTTAGCTACTTGGGAGACTTAGGTGGAATAATGGCTTGAGTTCAGGAGGTCAAGGCTTTGGTGAGCTGTGTTCACAGCACTGTGCTCCAGACTGAGTGACAAAGCAAGAACTTGTTGAAAGAAAGAAAAAAGGAGGGAAGGAGAGAAGAGGAAGGGAGGGAGGGAGGATCAGTCCATTTTCATGCTGCTGGTGAAGACATGTCCAAGATTGGGCAATTTACAAAAAAAGAGGTTTAGTTGGACTTACAGTTCCATGTAGCTGGGGAAGCCTCACAATCATGGCAGAAGGCAAGGAGGAGCAAAGGCATGTCTTAAATGGATGGCAGCAGGCAAAAAGAGAGATAACTTGTGCAGGGGAACTCTTTAAAATAATCAGATCTCATGAAACTCATTCACTATCACAAGAACAGTGCAGGAAAGACCCACCCCCATAATGCAATCACCTCCCACTGGGTTCCTCCCATGACTGTGAGGATTATAGGAGTTACAATTCAAGATGAGATTTGGGTGGGGACACAGCCAAAGCATATCAGAAGGGAAGGAGGGAGGAAGGGAGGAAAAAGAAAGGAAGGCAGGCAAGCAGGCACAGTACACAATTAATGAACAAAAAACAACATGGGAAAAAAACTAAAAAGAAATGAGCTTAGCCAAAGGAAAAACTAGGTTAGGGAAATAGTATAAGTCAGAAAAGAAACTTGCATTAAAAATAAAATTAGTTTGATTTTTTTAGTATGATTTTAAATTTTTTCATTTATATATTTTCTATAGAAAAGTTAGAAAAACAAAGCAGAACAAAAAAACACACTAATTCCAACAGCTAGTGTCAATTACCCAGACACAACCACTACTACTTTTGTTCTTAAGACATTTATGATATTTAAAAGAAAAATAGGCTAATATTTGTCTGTAATGTACTTTTCTCTCCTTAGTAGTATATTGTGAAGAAAGATTACTAAGAAAGTGAAAGGAATTAGAAACAATTCTCATTTGATTTAGTACAATTTTCTGAATTATCTAAGATGATGGGAAATTTCTAGAAGTAAGTAATTTCTAGTTAACTTTTCCTGAAATATTTTTAAAGACACATTCATTATTCAACTAACAGTGACTTAAATCAATAATAATAATTATTATAAAAGTAGTAAACTCTTAAAATGAGAAGGCTAGAGGGTGGCAGCAGCACCCATGTAGTAGCTCCCTGGAGTCATCAGAGGCCCAGGCTCTTTTTCTTTGTCCTCATTCTCCATCTATAACATGTTGGCTTGTTCCCTCAAGGCCCCAGGATGTCTGTCCCAATTCATCTTCATGTTTAAACTTGTGGCAACAAAATATAAGGGAAGTGTGACATTAACTTTTCTGTTCCTTTGATCAGACAAGCGAAAGGCTTCCCAAGAGTCCCTCCTGACTCTACCCAGCAGGTAAACCTACTTCTAATTGTTCAGAACTAGGTCACATGACCACTTTCAACTGCAAAAGAGGCAGGGAAATTGAGAACACAATTATCAAGACTTACTGTTATCAACTATGAGCCATTGCTGAACCTGTAGTGTCACCAAACAAAAATTGGGTTCTGTTAACAAGGAAGGAGAGGAAAATGGACATTAGATAACCCACTTGCCTGACAGACATAGTAATAAGAACTATGGCAGTTACTGAAACCCACCTAACAACCTCACAAGTATATGTCAAATACCTCCTATTCTGGAGGGAAGGCTCCTGCTCCACCTCCTCTAGAAATAATTTGCCTAATTACCAAAATGCACACAGCTCTTCTTGCTCCCTGACACCTTATTTCACTGACCTCACAGACGTGGACAGGCAGTAATGCACAAGCTTCACTCTCAGTTGTACCATCAATATTTATGGTCCCGTATTTTTCTTCAGGCTTCTTCTATCCTTCACAGCAGGCAGCCTGTGGGCCAAATATGGTCTGGTACTAATTTTTTGTGAAGTTTTATCATAATAGACATACTAATTCATTTAGATAATCTTTGCAGCTGCTTCATACTTGTTGGGACAGAGACCATGTGACCTCCAAAGTCAAAAGTATTTTGGGTCTGGCCCTTTAGAGAGAAAAGTTTGTCAACTATCTACATGTACTTCAATTTTCTGATGGTAAGGTCCCACCCTGCATTTCTCTCGTATCTACATGAGCATATCCCTGGGGAGATAGGAAGCACTCAACAAATAGCTTCTCACCGATGGAAATGGAAGGATTGATAGGCTAAGAAACTCTGGCATAGTAAGTTATACATAGCTGGTGCTTCATGAAAGTTTGTTGAATGAATTCAGGAATTAACTAAGTAATTGGCTAAGTAAGGCAAAATGCTCCAGTACTTAGAGTGTGGGTTGTGGATCCAAACTTCCAATATTCAAATGCTGTGTGTCCTAGGCAATAAACCTAACCTCTCTGCGCCTCAGATTTCTCCTGAATAAAACAATAAAACACACACACACACACACACACACACACAAGATTTAACAGACTCTGGACTATTTAGAACAATGTCTGGCACAGAATAAACACTCAAAAAATACTAGCTATGAAGAATATTATGGAGAACAGTTATTTTTATATAGGGTATTATTTTTATTTTTCCTTTCTTTGTGGCACAGTTTGAAACCATTCTGTAAAAAGGTATGGACGGGATCAAGAGCAATTTCTACCTTTTCCTGGTGACACTAAATCAAGTTTGAACCAAAAGAAGGTTTAAGGTAGATGTCGCAGGACATCCAAGGACATAATTGCTAGTAACAGGGTCAGAGAATAAACTAGCACACACTGAGGAGGGGAACCAAAAAGTCACAAGCATGTCAACACAACACGACTGAACTCTGCTTCTGCTGATGAGAAGTGTCAGTGCCACAGACGTGAGGTGAATGGCAGGGGAGCTCTTTCATTGAACTGTCAACTAATGAAGTGGTGAGAAATTAGCAGGCCCTGTAATTTACACACTAATTCTCCCTAATGCCACCTGGGGGCTTCCTGCAGGCAGAGGAGCAGAGGAGTGGAAAATGGTGTCGTCCAGCCAGCAGCAAGCCTGCGCTGCTATTCTATCTTTGCCAAGTAACACAGCAGACCAGCTTGTTTCCATTCACCATTCAGGGAACAGTTGGCAGACTTCCCCCAGAATGTGGGCAAGCCTCAGCTATAAGAGCAAAATGAAGACAAAGAAGAGAATTTTAAGTCTTATACCTTTTTGCATTTTTTGTATGCTCTCTAGAAGTTGACTCAGCGGGCAACCCTCTACCTTTTCATCAACCTGACAAGCGTAAGTCATATACAACTGGTTGCTGTAACCAATGCTCCCCTTGAAACAAAACTCAGAAATAAAATGGGTGATACATTACTATCACTGTACTTTCATCATTATTTAAAGGAGTTTTAAAAAGAAAAAAAGCTTTAACAAATGTGGCTGTGACCACCAACCTCCTCCCTGGACTCTCGTTACAAACATAGCAACAGTTCTCACCCCAAAATCACACACTAAGGGAAAACAGGAAAGGACCCTCATGTGCTGGCATCTTTCAGGCAAGAGGCCAAGTCCACACTGAGGAAACAGTATATGAGTGGATATAGAACTGCTTCCCATATTATAAACATTTCCTTGGACATCCTCTGGACTGCCAAATGAATAATGCTGCATTTTAGTTATCCCTGGCAAGCTAGGACTGATTTTAAGACCATTAGGAAAGGGGAGACTGTTATAGTCTTCTTGGTTTCTCTAGGGTCACAGTGTAATTGTGTGGTGGGAGAAAGGGGGCCCTAGGGATGGTGTGACAGTCACTTCTCATTACCTCCCACTTGGTTCATTACGTCTGTAGACAGCGATTGCCCATGTGTGGGTCCTTCCATTACACAGAAGGATGTAATGTGCTGTAGAACTCGCACGGCTTTCAGAAAAGGAAAAATATGTTTATTCCAGGCACACACCTATCTTGTTTCCACAGGCCATGCCACAGCAATGGAAAGTGACATAAGGAATAGATTAATGGTAATCAGTACAGAAAAACCAGGCCCCACGTGTGCTTATACCTGGTGGGATATTTATATGTGTATATCACTAACATATAGCACTTTACACAAAAGGCAGAACCCTTACTTACAAATCTACCAAATTTTACTTTAGCAAGCAGATTCACTCACTTAAGTGCACCATATACAGGCTTCTTTGTGTCATCTCTCTGGACTGGCATTTACTTTATTCTCATTCACAATCTCTGTGTGTGTGTGTGTGTGTGCACGTGTGTGTGTCTCTCACACACAAATACCTTTCTCGTTTGCAAGGATAAGTCCTAGACACCATGAAACATAGAAATACTATTTCATATTTTTTCTTAGGTGTAAAAAGCTGCAACTAGATTATAAACTAAGGGTAGTTGACAAGAGAGAAAACAAATATAGACAATTATAGAATGTTAGAATCAGGAATAAATATTGGAGATTATGTATAACAGAAGTGCTCAGACTTTTTCTTTAAAGAAAAAAAAAAAAAAAAACCTCAAAAAAACCCCAAAAGCTAATGAGTTACCTAAAAAGAGATGTTCATGATGGAATAAATCTGTGACACTACATACTTTAGCCTGCTCTTGGGAACACATGATGATGTCAGCGTATTAAAGGTTCTGTGAACTCCTGTTACTTAAAAACCCATTTAATTCAGTATTACCTTATTTCATTATTTTAACGAACACTATTTTTCTAACTGCAATCTTATCAACATCATGTGGAACAATTATACTACAGCAGGGGAATCTTGTTCTGTTATAGTCTCATCACTTTTGGCAGATTTTTATGTACTGATAATTCTCTAATTTTAGCATGCATTTGAGTCACTTGGAGATCTAATCCTTAACAATCACTCAGTAAACTGGATAGGGGTGGGGAATTGGAATACAGTACTTAGCAAGTGTTCCTAATTCAGGGGCCTCATAAGTCTACTTTGAGAAACACCAATCCACACGTGTGCTCACTGTCTGAATTCATCAAGAATTGAACCACACATTCTTACCAAGAGAACTTCACAGTTAACAGGTTGAAAGTCCGTAGCTTTGAGTCTGGAGGTTGACAAAGTTTGTCTGGAATTACAAGGGCTTTTGAATATGAAAATGAGTGTACACCTCTATAGATTTACCAAAACTAATGGTCCCTTTAACCTTTACACCCATCTTTAAGAGTGTGCATCTCTTTCACCATGAGACACGTCCACTCACTTGCTTCACTAATCCAGCTTTGTTCATTTATTCATACAATTATTTGCAAAGCATCCTCTATGTGTCAGACACTGGCTGAAACACTGGGAATAACTGAACAGAAGTGACAAATCCTTGCCCTTGTTAGAAGGAGAGAGACAACAAAATATAAACATAATAATAGTAAATGGTATGGTAATTTAGAGTTAGAAAGTGGTGTTATGAAAAGATGGAGCAGGTTAAGCAGGATCACCATGTGAATGGGCGGGGGGTGTAACAGAGCTGCAATTTTTGTAAAGGACAGTGGAACTATTACTCAATGAAAGGTGACATATGAACAAAATTTAAAGAAAATAAGGGAGGAAGCCTGTTAGGTATGTAGAGTAAGAGTCCAGGCTTAAAGAACAGCCAGTGCAAAGGGAGCTGCCTCCTGTGGATAAGGAACCACCGGAGGGTGAGTGGGGGTGAGAATTGGGAAGCGAGAGGAGGCAGCCAGGACCAGATCTGTCAGGGCTTTGACTTTTACCTCGAGAGAAATGAGAAGCTACTGCAGCATTCTGAGTAGAGAAATGAGGTGATCCGACAACTTTTTTTTTTCTTTTTTCTTTTTTTTTGAGACAAAGTCTCTCTCTGTTGCCCAGGCTGGAGTGCAGCGGCCTGATTTCGGCTCACTGCGACCTCCGCCTCCCGAGTTCACGCCATTCTCCTGCCTCAGCCTCTGGAGTAGCTGGGACTACAGGCGCCCGCCACCAACCTCGGCTAATTTTTCGTATTTTTAGTAGAGATGGGGTTTCACCGTGTTAGCCAGGATGGTCTCGATCTCCTGACCTCATGATCCGCCCACCTCAGTCACCCAAAGTGCTGGGATTACAGGTGTGAGCCACCAAGCCCTGCCGACAACATTTTTAAAGGATCTGAATTTATTCAGAATTTCTTAAACGTTGATTGGGTTTCTAGTCTTATGCCAGCCACTGGGCTTGGGGCCAGGTATACAAAGATGAACTCTACAGCGTCCTTGCCCTCAGAGCGCTCAGAGTCCCTAGGCCTCTGCTACAGGTCATTGCAGGTCAAAATGTGAACATTTAAAAATCCACTGTCAGGCCTGGCGCGGTCGCTCAAGCCTGTAATCCCAGCACTTTGGGAGGCCGAGACGGGCGGATCACGAGGTCAAGAGATCGAGACCATCCTGGCTAACACGGTGAAACCCCGTCTCTACTAAAAAATACAAAAACTAGCCGGGTGAGGTGGCGGGCGCCTGTAGTCCCAGCTACTCGGGAGGCTGAGGCAGGAGAATGGCGTAAACCCGGGAGGCGGAGCTTGCAGTGAGCCGAGATCCGGCCACTGCACTCCAGCCTGGGCGACAGAGCGAGACTCCGTCGCAAAAAAAAAAAAAAAATCCATTGTCCTTGCCACTTACATAACCAGACCTCAGATAACTGCCCAGTGTTTACTTCAGATACTCAGCATCTACACATCTCCCTGTCCTGGGACTCCAGCAGGAAGTCCTCAGGTCAGATCAGTAAGGATGTTCAGGTGCTCAGCTCTGCCCTAAACATACCATGTGGCCCTTGATGAGACATTAGTTCCTTATTTTTCTTGGCTTTTCTGTCTGTTTACACAATTTTCCGCCAAAGTATGTTTTTTAGGTCTGATGAGATAACCAGCACTGAGAACTTGAGGGTGTAATGGAAAACTGACAATTTTAATTTTCCCTCAAATTATCATACTCTAAAATAAATAGAGTTGAGTAACTTCTCCAGTTATTCTTTCTGGCAGCACTGCTTCAGCTGAAGACAGTCTACAAGTTGGCAGGCCAGAAGTGATGAGAAAATGATCTTAGTTCTTAGAGATAAAACCTGCTAGTTATCAACAACTGAAATGCTGAGAGAGGGTCTTCTGGGGAAAAGCCATTTGCAGCAATAATCTCCTTTTAGAATTTTAACACGCTTGCCTCCTGCTAAATCCTTTGTGTTGAGGAAGGATGTGAAAAGTCACATTTACTTTCAGCCCCAAATGCAATTCTAAATGATCACATTTGGCTTGCTCACCTCACCTGTCAGTCATCAATATTTAAGAGATGAAACCTCTGTTCTGAAGAAATGGAAAATAAAATGACAGAGCCTATGGAATGTTGTTCAGTAATCCAGAATTACTATCAGGGCTGTGTTTGCCTTCAGTGTGCATATGTAGCCTTTATGAAGAGCAACACTATTTTTTATCAAATGTTTATGATGTAACCTCACAGAAATCAGGGAAATTGGGGAATTTGGCAGGCAACTGGGAACAGAGAAATGCAATACAATGCTATTTCAGCCTGAGGTCTACTTCGGAGCTAAGCTACTCCAGATGTTTTTCTTTTGTCTTCATTTAATGGGTCTTCTAAATACGATGACTTAGTATCAGCCAAGGCAGCAAAATTTACAACGTACTAATTAATAGCAAGATGCTTAGCTAAGCGATTCTGTCTCTGAGTATGTAATTATATTTTTAGGGCTTTAATTTTTTTTCTCTTACCTTCCTTCTGCCAGATTTTACCAGAGGAATAAGGGAGTATTAGGAACATAAAAAAAATCTCATGTGGCTGAAGCATGATTAATTTTACTTAAGCAATAAGAAATAAGCTACACTACTTATCCTTAGCCATAGTTATAGTAGTTACATCAGTTGTGAACTCCAGGGAGCAAGAATAGCAACTCACAAAGGATAACTACAGGTGATAGCTCTCTCTATATAGCTTATTCTCACCATTATCGCCATTATTTACCAACTTATCTTTTAAAATTAGAGGCAAAATTAGTTCTTTTTGCCTGTTCAGACTCCTGAACTTCAAATTATAAGTAAAACATGTTGCTGCACCTGCCCTGCCAATCCCCAGCCCTGCATCGATCCAACTGTTAACTTTCTCAACTCCTGCTTCCAGGCAGCTGAGCATGGGCAGAGAAAAATCACATAACTCCATTTACTGGCACTCTGACAAATCTATGTTCTCCAGCATCAGCTGGGCCCTCTGTGCTACTGGCGGTCCTTTTATTTCTCCCCAGTCAGCTCAGTTTCAGATTTCCCTTACAGCTGTTCCAAACTATTAACATGCTCTACAATCCCCTCATTCTAAGCAGATGACCTTGCTCATATATCACAGACAAAATAGAGCTCCTCTTCTTCCCCTCCGTCAGCAAACTGACCCATGAGGACACCTAGCTTCTCCCTCCCTTTCTCCTAAGTCAAAGAAGAGTAATCTCTTCAAATCCCTGAAGTTAGAGAATATTGGACACCATCTCCTCAGGCATCTTCAGGGACCTCATTACATCAGGCATGTCCCCTCACACTTTGGTGTCTTTAATCTATCACTCTCTGAACTCTGCCTTCTACATTTCAGTCTACACATTGGCTCAGCTTTTTCCTTGTCACCATGTGTGAGCATGCATGTGTGCAAACGCACACACACAAACACACAGAGAAGCACAATTCTTTAATCATTTCAGCCTCTCACTCATGCTGCAAATTGTCTTGTATAGCAATTATCTGTTTACATGGCAGTTTTCAACTGGTCCAGTGGTTTTTAATCGTTGTCGTGTCACAGATCCCTTGAAAATCTGATTAAAGAAATGGATCTTCTCCCCAGAGACAAGCGCTACCGACACAGACACACACATACACACATACACACACACACACACACAAATGTACACACAATTCCAGGTTGCTCACGGACCCCCTCTAGGAGATGCTACTGTCACTCATTCATATTTCCAGTTCTACTCCTCTTCCGGGCACACTGGAGAATTACACTTCCTTGCTGACTGGAGATAAGTCACCGCTTTGGCCAATGAAGTGTGAGTGGAAGTTTTCAGAACCTTTAAGAGCCTGTACGCAATTTGCCACGCTTTCTCTTTTTGCTTTGTCACCAAAACTGCTGTGTTCCAGATAGTGACTACTCTGTCTGCGTGGGTCCTGGAGAGAGGAGGATGCAGAGCACAGCACTTAGCCACCCTGCAATGGACACATAGAGTGAGTGAGAAATGAACCTAGTGGTTTAGAGCATCTGGGATTGGGGGATGGTCGATTACTGTTGCTGGACCTAGGCTGTCCTGCTGCATAGCAGAGCACTCTCCACCTGATAGAAAATAATCTATGTCGGAAAGATCCTATTCAGGGGAGTTTAAGCTTTCCCCCGACCTTTTCTTAATGAAGATCCTTTCACCTCATATTGCTATATTTCGTTCTCTTTACCTAGAAGAATCTTTCCCTGGTTCTTCCCAGGACTCATCCTTCAAATCTCAGCTCATGTGTTACCTTCTCACACTGGTCCTTCTTGACCTCTTTCCTACCCTTATCCCAGCCCCAGTCACTATGATTCACTCCAACCATTTTGTTTTTTCACAAACTGCATCACAGTCTGTAACAACTTATTTATTTTCTCTTACTCTTCAGTTCTGAATTCACAATACGGAATTTTTGCTATCAAAAATGACTCATAAATAATGTCATGCTACTTTCATTTATGAACTTAAGAAAAGGAAATGCATTCAAAACATGGAACTTTTTCATTTAATATGATAAAAATAGACCATGAATGTTCTATAGCAAGTCACATATTTTACATTTTTAAAAACTACGTTAGTAAAAATCTCTAGCTAAAAATATTGGACAGATGTCCAAATGTTTGGATGTGCATCAAGAGCAAACCACTGAACCTTGGTATTTACCCAGTTACCATTAAGAGGTCAACTTGACATTTTGGTTTCTTTTCAGATAGTTGTGGCCAACAGCTCTTACAACCTTTGATCCCAACCCAGTTAAATTGTAGTTTTTGTTACTCATTGATATACAGTTTTTGTTTTCTGTGTTTTTTAAAATTTTACTCAGTATATGCACCAAATGGTTTTCCTTTACCATGACAGCCAGGATTAATCGTGATGTTTCCGAAACTATTAAGAGGCTAACCCTTTGTTCTGCATCCAGGGATATAGGTAATAATATCTTGTCACAGAGTAAATAATCAATTCATACTTGTTAAATTAATGAATGAAATCAGTATTATAAAATTACCAAATAGCTCTTTCATTTGACTTTAATATATATAACTAATGACAATAAAAGATAGTAACTGTTCTAATTTTAAAAACCAAAGTTTTAGCCTTATTAGTTTTACCTGTCTACAAACATGTTTATTGCCTAAGAATTTCAGATATGTAGAACTTAAAATCAGCATGTAAGTTTTCTATTTTCATTGCCTTTGTGTTAAACCATACTGACATTTGAGAAGAAATTCAGAAGCTATGATACTGTTCTTCCAGAGTATAACAGATTTGGAAAATATTCTCTAGAAATCTATCTCTTCAAATGTTACATTACAAAAGCAGAAAGCTTTAGGGCTCTCTTAATTAGTTATTAGAATAGGATAGAAAGTCTTGATGAGAACAACCAAACAAAATGTTTTAAAACTTCTATAGAAATAAGCTTGATTTGGAAACAAAATTAAGTTTATTTATTTATTTTTTTTCTTAAGCTTTATTGTTTTCTTTAAATTTTCTGTGTGGTAGTGTGTATTGCCAAATAGTGTCTCTTAAAACGTTACCTTATCTCTTACATTAAATGTGTAAGTGGCAGGTAATAGGTACATTTTTCAACCTATCTTTTACAAAAATTCTCATATGCAATTCAAAAATAACATGAAATTTCAGGATGGAGTTAGGTGTTTTTTCTCTCTTTTTAGATTGTCTTCTTTCAATTAACTAATTTTTAAAAAGTGATTATCTATGATCTGCTACCCTGTTTTAAGAGAATATGAGTAATTAGATGGTACTTAATATCTATAACATTGGACATGAAGATGTGTGTGCACACACGTGTGTATGTGTAGGGTAGAGGGCTTTTAAAAATAATTTTGCATACAATGAAGGGCATCTCTCAATTCCTCATCACTGCAAAACAACCTTCAAATAAAAATTACAAATGATTCTTTTCTGCTCCAGAAAATTTCAACCAAACACATAACTTTCACAGAAATAGTTGCTATAGAAATGCAAAGGGGACAAATAACACTGAATTATGCTATCAAAAAATTGCAACTAAAGTCGGGCAGTATCAAGGTTTATGTTTAATAATGCTGACTGTATGTATTCTTGACTTTGTGTATACTCTAAATTGAATGTTCTGAGTCCCAAATTGGAAGGTACTTCACTACCAAAAATAAGATATCTAAATGAAAATATGTTAGCATGCATTCCAGATTAGGAAATCAGTACATGCCAAGAAAGGTTCATTTGTACAAAAAAGGTAAAATTTAATAAGTAATGGATTCGAATAATGCCAATTACTTTTCTTCATTTCATACAAAATTTCATTTTTAATAATATACCAAGGTAATGAATGCTGTTTATGACTTATTAAATGTACATAGTACTGCAGCTTATTAATACCCTGTGAACTGTAAAAAGCCAAATATATTTACAGTAGTATTGGTCACAAAAATAGTGGGGAAACTTTACAATTGTGAGAATGTGCAAATGTTCTCACTAAGGCAGTATTGACCCAGACAACCACTGAGTATGTGTCCCCTCAAATGCCTCAAAATTCTGGAAGGCTCATTGTGAAACATGTCAGTGCACAATATTTCAAAATTTCAGCACATACAAAATGTCACTGTATCAAGTGAAGAAAAGTTACATTTCCTGTACAAAATTTGTAGACACCTTGGCTCACAAGAATAAATGCTGCTTCAGGTTTTGACATGTCTTTCATTTAATTTGCTAATGTACTTATTTTGAAATACTGTTCTATGATAGCATTTAGGGTAACATAAACCTTTATGTTTATTAATGAAAAGAAGATCATAGGATAAATCTCCTAAAAATGTTTGCCTCTGTTTTTAGCTTGTTTGGAGATTATACTTTAAATACTGAATTGCCACCAAATCCTCTGGTAAATGTGAAGGTAGTGCTCAAACTCTTGCAGTCTTTGATCTTGTCAATTAGTTTTATATGAGAGAAAAAGTTGTATCAGTCAACTGCAACCTTACAATTTTAGGAAGAAGTGATTTTAGAAGATTCAGACATCCTATGTTCTAAAACCAAAATAGCCCCATTGTTAAAAATAAGACGCAGATATAGATCAGATAGTTGTGGCCAACAGCTCTTACCACCTTTGTCCCTAAGCCAGTGTAAATAGTCATAAGTAGTTGATTTTTATATTCGTGCTATGAATATAAAATTTATACCCACAATATAACATTTAACCTATTCATGTTAAAAAACTTAACTCCTGGTTACCAATATTATCAATAGAATCTGCTCAAGAGAATAAAAAGAGGGAGGAGAGAGAGAAAAAGAAAGAATCCTCTCAGAAATACGATAGAACATTAGTCACCTCTCTACACCTTCCTCTCTGAAAATATCAATCCTATGATTTCAATAGCCTTCTATTTTACCTGGCTTTAGCAAGATTATAATCAAAATTTTATCTGAATCCACCTATTACCTAAGTGAGGTTTTCAGATTCAGTTTGGAAGAATGGAAGAGCATGGGTTATGGTGTTGAACAGGCAAAAATTCAAAGCAAAGCTCCAACATGTGCTGTCAATCTTGGTCAAGATGTAACCCTTCTGTTTTTTCATTTATAAAATCAAAAGACACTTATCACATAATAATCCGAATTTTGTATCAATGCTCCATTGAAATTATCTTCATGAAGATCACCCATAGTCTTTTAATTCTAAAATTTCATAAATATTTAGCTCTGATTATATTTTACCTCT
Organism: Macaca thibetana thibetana; assembly: GCF_024542745.1. Lineage (NCBI taxonomy): Eukaryota > Metazoa > Chordata > Mammalia > Primates > Cercopithecidae > Macaca > Macaca thibetana. Next base: position 83,977,688 of record NC_065582.1, on the reverse strand, counting down.
TTGAAATATGATTCTTTATCATTTCACAATTCTTAAAAGTGTTCTTTTAAAGTGTTTAAAGTGTTTTTAAAGTGTGCTTTAATTCTAATTTGGTTTCTGTGACCTATCCTTTTCTGCCTTTTTTTTTTTTTCCCGTTCTGAGGGTTTATTTTCACTTTTTTGCAGACTCTGCTCTCTCTGCTGTTCATCAAACAACCTCTGTGCTCTTCTCCCTCTGAATTGTCTTCCCAAAATATTTTATCCACTATTCCTCCTGCCTCATGGCTTCAACCATCACCTATAAGCTGATGATTGCCCTATATGTGCCTGCTTTCCACATCTCTGTCCCAAGCTCTTGCCTATTGGACAAATTCACTGGGTTGTTCTGAGTGCCATCCAAAACTCCACCCACTTCAACCCAAGATAGAAAGCTGGAACACATCCCAGACTCCTTACCCTACCTCATTCTGCTCTCATATCCCACTAGTGATAGCTTATTGATTCTACCTCTAAAATATGTATTTCTTCTTATTTCTGCCACTGCCATAGTTCAGTTCCTCTGAGCTTATCAATGGAATAGCTTCCGTATTATTCAGAGTCATCTCAGTGTTGTAATAAAGAATGTTTGTGGCAAATGCTGGAATCAAAATCTCAATGGTTTAGCACAATAAACATACATTCCTTGTTCGTGTCACAATCCAGCACAGGTTGGTTGGACAGGATCTGCTTCATTCAGGTGACCAGGCTTCTTCCATCTCGTGGTTACACCACCTCCTATTAGCTTAGAATTCCCCCCAGACACTTGTATCTGGCAGGCAGCTGAGCAGAGGGAGAGTGGAGTTTGGTTATGGGCTTGCTCTATATACAGTGGTGGCGCAGGGACAGCATAACTGCAATTAAAACTCCATTCAGAAAAAAGGAATCAGGGGATGTACATGTTCACTAGGACACTATAATTCTACAATCCTGTTTGGCAGGCTTCGTGATATCCCCTAGCCTGGGGAGATGATAAATTTGTAGATTAAACTTTAATTCTGCTCTCTGGAAATAAGTCTTTTGTCTTTTTCTTGCTTGACCCTCAAGCTTTTCCCTTTAGAAGTTCTTATTGTTTATTTATTCCTTTTGGACACAGCTGAAATGAGTGTAGCCAAAGCAAAAAGGTGATTTTATAGGTCAAACAGTCAAAGTTGTTTTAATCAGCTATTTTGGATTTCTTGACAATACAAGTTCTTTGAAATCTTAGTAGGCTTCTGTTGTATTTGCTTCCTCGTACAACTCTCAGGTCTTTTCTCTTTTCTCTCCCTCTCTCCAGGTCTCTTTGTCTATTAATCAGATCTGTAGCTAAGTCATATTGTTCAGCTAAAAAGTCTTTCTGGGCCTTGTGGTTCTGTGTGGGATCTAGAAGCAGATGGATTTCCACCATTGTTCACTCAAGTCTGGATATTTTCTATTGTTTTCCATCTGGCTTGGAAACTAGCCATTTCTTTCTGAGTTCATCTCTTTCTTGAAACACCTTACCAAAGGAGGCCAATAAGAGCTATGACACAGTAACACTGTGGTTCTTTTAAAACAAACCCCCGCAAGCAGCAGTTTTCAAAGTGTAATCTGCACAATTCTGGAAATCCCGAAGACACTTTTAGTGGATCCATGAGGTCAAAATTATTTTCATAATAATATTAAGATGTACTTGTTTTTTCCACTGTATTGACATTTGCACCAACGGTGCCAAAGCAATGGTGAGTAAAACTGTTGGTGCTTGTATTAGTCTGTTATCATGTTGCTAATAAAGACATACCCAAGACCAGGTAATTTATAAAGAACTGAAGTTTAATAGACTCACAGTTCCACATGACTGGGGAGGCCTCACAATCATGGCAGAAAGCAAGGAGGAGCAAGTCACATCTTACACGGATGGCAACAGACAAGAAAAAGAGCTTCTCTTTATAAAACCGTCAGACCTCATAAGACTTATTCACTGTCATGAGAAACATTCACCCCCATCATTCAATTACCTCTCACTAGGTCCCTTCCATGACATGTGGGCATTGTGGGAGCTACAATTCAAGATGAGATTTGAGTGGGGACACAGCCAAATGATATCGGTTCTTTAGCATAAATCAAGGCAAAATTACCATATTGTATCATATCATTTTATTATGTCATTGCATCACTTTCATCACCAGGATCTCACAGGTTTAAAAACTCTTGCTTAAGAATACCCTGATGAAACAGGTAAAAATTATGCATTTTATTAAAGCTCAACACTTGAGTTATAAATCTTTTAAGTATTCTGTGGGACCACAAGGATAGAACACAAAGCACTTCTGCTGCATACCCAAGTACAATGGTTGTCTTGAGGAAAAGCAATGTGTGATTGTTTGAGTTGCAAACTGAACTTGTCTCTTTTTTGTGGAATACCATTTTTGCTTGAAAGAACAAGTGATAAACAAAATATGGTTATTCATACTTGGATATTTGGCAGTCATTTTCTTGAAAATAAGTGAAGTGAGCCTGTCACTTGAAGGCAAACAACCTGACAGTATTTGGTGCCAATGATAAAATCTGAGCTTTCAAGTGAAAATTAGAATTTTGGAAAACTTGTATCCACTACTATGAGCTTGACAGCTTCTGAATACTTAAAGAATTTTTATGAGATCCATGGTGATATTAACAAATGTTATTTTTAAAAATATTACATAATGAAATGTGCCTATTACATAACTCAGTGAAATAATATTTTCCAAATAATCAATACAAGATATTATAAAATCATGCATAGGTAAAGGATCCATTTAAAGTGGATTTAATGTACTAGAGTGTGAAAAGTTTATTGATATGGTTTCAGTTCCACACTGCAATATACTTTTATAAAATTATCATTTTTGAGTCATGATATAATACAAAAGAATGTCAACAATTATCTGAAAAGACTATTAAAATATTCCTTCAAAAGAAGGAGTATTGTTCTTCCAACAAGAAATACCTACACATCTATATGGGACTAGATTTTCTTCACTTATTTCAACTAAGACAACATATCACAACAGAATGGATGAAGAAGCAAATAAGAATCTAAATGTCCTCTATTAAGCTAGACAATATAGAGTTTTGCAAAGATGTAAAACAATGCTGTTCTTTTTACTATTTATTTTGCAAATACAATTATCCTAAAAATATGTTATTTGCAGAGAAAATAAAATTTTTATACACTTTTGGTGGGAATGTAAACTAGTACAACCACTATGAAGAAGAGTATGGAGGTTCCTCCAAAAACTAAAATAGAACTACCATATGATCCAGCAATCCCACTACTGGGCATTTATCCAAAGGAAAGGAAGTCAGTGTATCAAAAAGACATCTGTACCTCCATGTTTGTTACAACACTATTTACAAGAGCCAAGATACAGAATCAGCCTAGGTGTCCAACAACAGATGAATGGATAAAGAAAATGTGGTATATATATGTATGTGTATATACATGTATATACACAAACAATGGAATACTATTCAGCCATGAAAGAGAATGAAATCCTGTCACTCTCAGCAACATCGGTGGAACTGGAAGTCATGTTAAGCAAAATAAACCACTTTCTGGTGCTGACCAGAAAGTTGAACACTACATGTTCTCACTTATATGTTGAAAGTAAAAAATAAGTTGATCTCATAGAAGTAAAATGGAAAACAGAGTATACTATTAGCTGGAAGAGGAGGGGGAGAGGGGATAAAGACAGATTCATTAAAAGATATAAAATTATAGCTAGATAGGATAAGTCGGTTCTTTGTGTTCTATACCACTGTAGAATGACTATAGTTAACAATAATACATAGTTTCAAATAACTAAGAGGAGGATATTGAATGTTTCCAACACAAATAAATGATAAACGTTTGAGATGATGGATACGCTAATTACCCTGATCTGATCACTTTACATGTAGCAAAACCTCACTATGTATACCACAAATATATCCATTATATGACAATTTTAATTTTCTTTAATGTTATTTATGTTAACATGATACTTACTATTTTCAATTCATTATTTTTTAAATGTTTATTTCAATTTTAAATGGTAATTTTTGCTAGATATAACCTATAAACAACAGATTTTTATGGTCCTCAAGAGTTTGTAAAAGGGTAAAACAGCCCTGAGAATAAAAAGTTTGAGAATTACTGTCCTAGAGATGGATCAGCAAAATATGGCCTGCATATAAAAAACAGCCCATTGCCTGTTTTATAAATAAAGTTTTTTTAGAACACAGCCACAACCATTTGCTTACCTGTTGTCATGGTTGCTCTCATGTTGTAATAGCAGAGTTGAATAATTGCAAGAGAGATAGAATTACTCCCAAGGCCAACTCCTAAAATACTTACTATCTGGCCTTTTACAGAAAGAGTTTGTTGATCCTTGCCCTAGAGCTTTGGTTCTCAATCCTAGCTGTGAAATAATACTAATGTCCCCTTCCCCTCAGCACATACACAGAAACCATTTAGTTAAATCAGAATCTCTGGGAGTGGTCTTTGAGTAGGAATAAGTTTTTTAAATTCCTCAGGTGATTTTCAAATGCAGCCAAGGTTAAGAATCATTGTGTTAAACTGTAGAGATCCTTAGGCATAATGCCTGCCTTCCAAGTTATTCCAGACAGCAACTTACCAAAAAATGTTCCCCTTTATAACACACTTTATTTCCAGCCCCTAATAGAAGGATCCTGCCCATGGGCCAAACACTAAGCCAATGCCACCTGCACTGATTTGTATTTTTGTTACATCATCAACACCCTATCACTACATTCAAATTCCAAGGTCAGGTTAGAGTGTTTGCTCTGGCAAAGACTTTGCAAATTTCAGTGGCTTAACACAAGAAAAGCTTTATTTCTCATGCAAATCAGGTGCAATGTGCTTGGTAGGGATCTCTGCTCCTCTTAGGGTTCTTGCTGCTTCTGGCTAGAGACCCTGCCATCCCTCAGTGCCTCCAAGTACTGTGCCAAATCCCTCTACATTCAACCAGCAGAAGACAGAAAATAAAAAGCATGGAGGATTGCATGAGAAGTGTTTCAGGAGCCTGGATAAGGCACACATTAAATCCTATTGCAGAGCTTTGTCATATTAGTCACAACAATACAAAAAAAGGGACCTGGATTATTCAGGTAGCCTCAATCTAATCACATGAGTCTTTAAAATCAAATAACATTTCTGGTCTGTGGTTAGAGACATGTGAAGATGGAAGACTGGTCAGAGAGATGCAATGTGGCTGGAGAAAGATGGAGGAAGAGAGCCATGAGCCAAGAAAAATGGGCAGCCTCTAGAGGCTGGGAAAGGCAAAGAAAGGGATTTTGTCGCCTCCAGCCTCCAGAAAGGAATACAGTACTGCCCATACCTTGACTTCAGTACAGTGAGACCTGTGCTGGATGTCAGACCTAAAGAACTATAAGATAAATTGGTGTTTTAAGTCACTAACTTTGTGGCAATTTGTTAAAGTAGTCATTGAAACCATACACGTCTCTCTTCCATGTTTGTCCTGCTGTCAGTGACAGTCCTAAAAGTCAAATGTTAATGGGTTATTCCTTTCCTCAAATTCCTTCAACTGCTCCTAACTCATTCACTTAATAAAAACACCCTAAGCAACTACAGTGTGCCAGACACTCTCCCAGCCCTCTGGATTGCCACTTGAGTGAGGCAGGCATGGTTGCTGCTGTACTAGAGCTTAGCAGATAGCAACTACAAGACACAACTTAAAACTCTTTCACATGCCTTCAGTGCCTGCATGAGCTAACTCCAAACCACCTGCATAACATCATCTCTTGGCTCTTCTGTCAGAAAAAAAAAAAAGAAAAGAAAAGAAAAGAAAAAGCCATAAGACTTCTAACATAACGAACTCATTAAACTTCTAAGATTCCACAGTATTCCATGGCACTTTTTAGGACATTCCTGGCCACAGTATGAAACTTTGTTCTGCCCTCTCAACTCCTTGTCTACGTGGAAAACAGTGACTTCTCTCTTAAGAGTTATCTCAAACATCACTCCAGAGAAATAAGTCCACTACTAGATTCCCGCCTGTATTTCTCATTGCAGAGTTTATACATCCAATTTTGTATTTATTTCACTGAATTACAATTGTCCCTTTCCCCACCTTCATTATGGCTTTTAACAGATTTAGAGAGAAGTTCCTAGTAAATTTACTTTTAAATAAAGGTTGAGAGTTCTCATTCATTCATTCATTCATTCATTCTCTCAAAATAAGTTCATTAAAACACATAATTTGCCAAAACTTAATCTGCAGGAAGATAGATCGTATCATTTTAAAAAATCCCAAAATAGGAAAGCATGAATAACACCCCTTTCATCCAATAGAGTTTCCAACATGTATTTACCCATCCATTTCAAAGATCATGCTTTCTAGATAAACAAAATGGTGAGGAACTCTGAGAAGGCTACGTAATAATCATCACACTCAATATGGCTATAAAACTAGGATTCTGCATGTTCCTCATTTACCAAACCCCTGAAATTTACAAAAACCATGTGAAGGTGTATAGTAACTGTAATTTCAACATAGACCTACAACAAATACTCCACCAGTGGATTAAGTTTATATGGATTACATCATTTAGATAGGCAAATTCCATATGCCTATAAGAACTGGCAGAAAAAGCAGCCTTTTTGTGAGCATTTGAAGTGTAAGACATGAAAATTATATTGTGAAACTATTTTGTTGTCATTTACTATTAACTTTTTCTTGAAAAATAAGATCCTGGTCTGTCTCAAACAGTGACACATTTTCACGGAACAATCACTCTATGCAAAATTCACATCCTAGTTAGTTAAGTGGACAAGAATCATCCCCATAAATTATTAAATTCCCTCACATCTGGATACTTTATGTTAACCACAGTGAACATTAATATATTTTATTCAGTAATATATCTGTTATATATGAATGGTGATATGCTAAATAATTTACTGTTTATAGAGAACACTTTGATAAATTATTACTGTCACTATTGCAGAAATTAAACCATTCTTTAGAGCCCAATTTTAATACATTTTCAAGCATTTCTTGAACAGTAATTATTTTGTATCTATTGTGTTTAAGGTGCAGAAAGAGATTATTTTGGAAAAAAAAAGTATCACTTGTAAAATAATTACCAGTTGGTAGGTAGAGAAAAAATAATTTTGACCAGAATAAAATTTATTCTGACCACAGGCACAAATTTTTTAACATACAAATCCCAGCTGTCAATACATGAAGTTTCCCTGAACCTTTTCACTTCTCTTTTGGTAAGAACTCTCATCCAGCATCTAGCGGGATTCCTACCGGCCCTGTGGTTTAGTTTTCCTACACAGTGAATATTAATAGTAATTAGTTATTGTCCTCATCATCCCTTCCCAACATGCTATTAGTTTTCCAGTGGGCATTGATTCTGTAATATGGAGTCTAACCTTCTAACGACTATGGCACAGAATAACCAGGGAATTATCCCCTAGGAAAACATTGACCTCTAAGTCAATGATCATTAAAAACAACCAATACATTGTGAAGCTTGACAAATCACAATGGGAATAGGGACCCAACAAATTGCAATCATGAAGTCACAATTATCCAGCAATTAGGTTTACAGCTGTATCCACCCTTTAAATAATCAAGTCTACAAATGTGCCCACACTTCTTTCTGCAGAACTTAATCTGGAAGGTTTCTAAAGCTTTCTTTTTTATGCAGGTTCCTGTAAGCAACTGCATCTGAGTGAAGTAATAATGACAAACCTTATGAAGCAGAAAGAACAGTAATTCATTTACTTAACATAAGCCTAATTTTTAAAAGGGGAGAATCATTGCCACGCTCTATTTCCAAATGGAATACGCTCTGAGTCATCATAAAAATTTGGCTGCCAGAAGAGTATCTAGTTTAGTAAATAATGAAGGTGAATGCCCAATGTTTTTGGAATGATTTCAGCAACAGGTAACAAACAGGAAGCCTGACTACAGTGGCTTAAAAAAAAATGAGAAGTATTTTTCTCCCATAATGAGAAATCCAGAGTTTAGCAGTTCTGGGCTGGTTCAGCAGATCAATGATGCCAAAGACTCTGAGATCACTTTACTTTGTCCTCATAATTACAAAAAAGCTGTTGTGGCTTCTACAATTATATCGCCTTTCCAACAAGAAGAAAGAGGATGTAGCAAGGAGAATGGGTGGTACCAATATTTGAAAGTAAAAGTTTTATTAGGAAGCTCCCAGAAAACTTCTGTGTATGTTTCTTTGGCTATAATTTTGCCCCAGAGCCAGTCCTTGCAGAAAGGTGGCTGGAGAGAAAAGAGGTGTAGAGAGAAAACAAAAAGCAGCTTTTGACATTCAGAAACTGCAGCTATATAGCTAGGCCTTGATGTGAAAAGCTAGCTGTGTTCATAAATAGGCCTTGATGATATCCTGTTGAACATAAACAAGCTTCAAAATCACCAACATCAGTGACCATGATGAACTGAACAAAAAAGGACCACTCTATAACCTTGTCTAAGCACATAAACGAGGTCACTGTGCAAACCAGAAAAATACCAAGCACCTTCATAGCCTGGCTAATATGAGTAGCTGCTGCTTCTTTCCCAGTTTAATCTTTAGCCTCACTTTATTTTTCCCATCTTATGGATAAGATTTTTAAAATAAGCAATCATATATATACCTCCAATTCCTGATAGCATCCAATTCAGAGCAAAGCCACTTTCTTAAGCCCTCCCCGAAAATCACCTGAGACCAGATCCTGTAATAAGCCTTCCAAACACCCTCTTACTGAAATGTCCCACGTTTCCCATGGTGTGTGGTCTCCTTTCTTTCATCTATTAATAAGTAAGACTTGCTTGATTACAGGTCTGTCCCTGGAGGGCTTTAGCTGGATAACATTAACAACAGATGGGATCAACCAAACAACAGTATTTGTCACACCTTGGTTTCATTCTAGTCTATTTATAATTAAAATGATGTGCCTTAATATGGCATGCTTCAAAATCCTTAGCTAGAAAAGCAGCCATGGTATACTGAACAGAGCATATGATGAACAATCGGGATGAAGACTCTAGTCCACTCTGCCCAATTAACTAGTTAAGTGACCCTGGGTGAGTCATTTAAAAGGAGAGGAACCGACCTCACAATGATCCAACGAACCAACTAACACTCATATGTCTGAGAAATGGCGTAAAACTAAAAGCTCCAAGAAATTAAGTACATTTTCCTTCTATTTACATTTTTAAGTGACAGAACCAGGATTTGAACCTGGGTGGAGTATAAAAGCTTTCCATTGTACCACATTGCCTCACCGGGCCCCAGCTTCCTCTATGAACTGACTAGGTTGGTGAACCAGAACTGTAATGGCCCTTTTCATTCACCAAAGATTCTGCATGACAATTAATAATATTTATATTTATTCTTTTTTAGTCCCACCAAGTCTGTAGATGAAAGGTGCAAGACTAATTCGAGGTAATATGCACTTATGGAGTTCTGATTTTTAGCAAGCCCTTTTCTACACAGCATAAATCATAGATTTAACCTATCATTTGAACCTCCAAGTCAAATCGATTTTCAGTTCCTTGTAATTTAAAATATGACTAATTTACTTAAGGAATTGTGTGAGATGCTATACCAAGGACTGAAGAAGTAAAGCCTTAACTTAAGTAGGGAAAGCAAGTGACATATTCTTTATCTATATTCAATGCTAAATTTTAATACTTTTGCACACATTTGGGATCCTTTTCAAATAATAGACAAATACATACAAGAAATGAATTTATCCAATCACACAAATAATAAGGACAAATATAAAATTGTATCCATTCTACTAACAATTTAGTAAATATTTTTTAAAGAAATAAGCAGTGTAGAGGATTTGTGGAAATACGCACTGAAGGATCAGAGAAAGAAATGTTATCCTTTAACTTTCTTTTGGAAGGCAGTATAGAACATGTATGAAACGCTAGGATTTTTGCATATCATATTCGACCCACAAATTCATCCTATACAAAATCATAGCTGTGTAGAGAGTGAGCCACAAAATTGTTTGTAGAAATATTCATAGTGGATGAAAATTAGTAAAAAGCTAAATGGTTAGACATTTATTTTTACCAGAGTAAAATTTATTTACTACTAATAATTATTTATTATTCTAAGAAGAATGGTTTAATAAACTATGGTTTATTTATACAACGAAAATCTCTACAAGTATTAAAAAAAATGAAATGAAAAGGCATTAAACAACATAGTCAAATGTTCAAAATACATTACTAGGTTAAAAAATGTAAATTAAAAATATGTGATTGTTTTGTTGTTTTATACATGTGTGTATATGGGAGTAAATGAATTTTTAAGAAGAGAAATATACTGAGTAGTTATCTTTGACTGGTGGGACCATAAGTGGTTTCATTTTCTTCTTTTTATTTATCTACATTTTCCAAATTCTCTACATTTATAATAATAAAAAATATACTAAGCGAAATTTTAAAACAAATGCTAATATATGTCAGTCAATAAAAAATACACTGTTCAGTATTTCAATACTAAATTCACTTGTCCTTTAAAATAAACAAACGACCCTGGATAAAAGACAAACATTCTCTATGAAGTAAACCTAGCTCACAGATGCTATACCAAGGGCCATCTTTGTTCTGTCAACCATGAATGTCCTTTTCTTTAGGGGTTTGTTTTTCAAATAATTGTTTTAATTATCTTCTCTACTTTATAATTTGGAAATCTAGCTTAAAAGGAATAGTGTATGTATAAACAAATTCTAAGAAACAAAATGATCAAAATAAGTATAGTTTATGTTATAAAAATTTTTCTTGTGGTATTACCCACATGAACTCTGAGTGTTGTAAAGGCGGTTTGTTTACTTAACATGTTGTATATGGGAGTATACAACATGTTAAGTATATGGGAGTATACAACATGTTAAGTATATGGGAGTATACAACATGTTAAGTATATGGGAGTATACAACATGTTAAGTATATGGGAGTATACAACATGTTAAGTAGTGTAGTGTTATTTTTTGTAAGCAAATGCAATGTTGCCAATCAACAATTGTGCAAATGATCTTTGGAAAAAGATGGTGTCACAGGAGGAGGTTGTTTTCGGGTCTTTTGTTTTCTTTAGGCATTTTTCTCTTAAACATAGGAAGGATTTTCAAAAATCACCATCAGAAAAAACCTGTGCCTTATGTAACTGCCACATTAATGATAGAAATTTAAACGCCACTGAAAAGAGAAGTCGAATAATTTACCAGCACAGAAAACATTACAATAGCTACCTTGTATTGGTTGCCTACTGTTACTTATGTTCCTTAATGTTTATTACTTTATTTAAACCCCACAGGCATCCTGCAAAGCAAATATGATTACCACCATTTTGTAGATGAAGAAAACGAAGCTCAGGAAGTTTAAATAATTTGAAAACTTTGAAAGTTTAAATAACTTGAATAAAATAGCCATAAAAATAAGCAGGATTTGAACACAGGTCTCAGACTCCAGTCCTATGTTCTGTTCATTTTGTATACTATGGGACTGAATTCTAGATGTGTCTGTTTTTCTCATTTGTTCCATATTGAGCACCTTAGAAAATGTGTCTTCTCACATCTATAATATGAACTAATGTGAAGTTATTCAAATGCATGATTCTGAAAACCTTGAATGATTTAGGAAACAATGCACAATATAGTTTTGTATGTGACCAATGAGTATCACCATGTCACTGGTATCTTCTTCTTCCACAACTTGAGAGGTAGTGTTACTCTGCAGAAAAATTTCAAGTACAATTTCAAGTTTTCCAGTATTTTTTTTAATTCTTTGCCCCAGTATATCCAATTACTCCATAGTGTTTCTTCTGTACAAAGGATCAACACTGTTTGATTTCATATTGCTAATAGATCCAAAACTAAATGTCCCCTCTTAGCCTGGAGGTCTACATGACTGCTCTCAATTCTGGTTGTTCCAGATCCTCCTTCTGTGTTGCTGTTTTGTGTTCAATGCTGAAGACTTGGTGTCCATGCCTGACATAACCTGAAGGTGCCTCTCGAATGCATCACATTTGGCTTTTCCTTATGTCCTTACTCACTATCATGGCTACCACTAGAGCCAGGGCAACCCACAGAGATGGACTTGAAGTGAGAAATCCACTCTGACCTTTGCCAGAACATCCAGCTCAGATTTTGGCCTAAGTAAGGAGTTCTTAACTGTGTCAAATCTGGCTTGAACTCCCAAAGTTGCATCTCTTTGCATTCACAGATACGTCCACTTCTATTAGGCAAACACGTTACCAAAAGAATACAGTTTAGTCAGACTCCAAGTAAAGCTGTTTGTAGAACCAGAAGGAAATTTTCCTTGATGCATTTATCCATTCACTGGATGCACTTAGTCACATCCTCTTAATGTATTCTTTATCATATCAGCATTTTTTTGCACTTTATTGACATCTTGACTAGGTCAACATTACCCAATCTATCCTGTAGGTTTTAACAACTTTTAAGCTAAAAAGAAAAAAATCTTAAAGTCGGGGTTTCTTTCTTAAAAGTCTTTCTTGTATGGTATCTCCAATGCAACATCCATGTAAACAGGCTGCCCACTTTCCTCTGCCAAAAATCTAAGCTCCATGTACCAAAGATATGCTAGGAGGTGTCATTTGGTTGCCTCTGTCTTGGATCCCTGAGCCCAGGCAACTTGCATAATAATATCCTGTTCCAAAGTTATATTGTCTTAGTCAGTTTGATCTGCTTTTTAAACAAAAATACATTACACTGGGTGGGAACCCACAAAACCCAGTTCCATGCCCATAAACATAAGTTACTCTATAGCTTTCCTTGAGGGAAAAGATAACAATCTTAATAAGTACTGCTATAATAAATTATATTATGTAGATATTAACTTATATATAATCTATTTTAAGAATAAAATAGAATAAACTATTGGTTTAAAGGTGAGTATCCAATCTTTTGGCTTCCCTGAACTGTATTGTAAGAATAAGAATTATCGTGAGCCACACACAAAATACACTAGCATTAGCGATAACTGATGAGCTAAAAAAAAAAAAAAAAAAAAATCTCATAATGTTTTAAGAAAATTTACGAATTTATGTTGGGGAACATTCAAAGCTGTCCTGGGTCACGCATGTGGTCTGTGGGCTGAAGGTTGGATAAGCTTAGTTTAAAAAAGGAAGTACATTAAAACTTTCAGGCTAAAAATATATCATACAGAAAATTTTATTTGTGCTAGAAGAGATCAGAAGTTACAAGAGCATATGGAAAAAACGATAGGCAGGAACTGCTCAAAACAAAGACTGCATGAGGACCTACTGACCCTGATACTGTTACACATTTTCTCATCTTCTACAGGAAAGATTTAGGCAGAAAGACTGTAAATATTATATTTCCGTTTGATTAAAAAACTGGTCCTGCTTAAAGTATTTCTGAAGATTTCCTCCTGAAAAAAATCAATAATAACAACAACAATAATAACAACAACCTCTCTCTTCTTTTCTTTGGTCAATCTGGAGATACATTTCATTTATATTTGTGCCAAAGAAAGGTTCTTTTTCCTTTGTCTTTTGTTTTAATTAGGGGAAAAACGTTCTTATGAACTTTACATTATATCATCTTATCTCGGTTGGCCAGAATCCCAGTGAAACTTGTATAGGTTTTAAATTTCTTTACTTTTACTCCCTGTAGAGAAGCCATATTTTGCTACATTCAAAAAAATGTATTGCCAAAGACTGATGACTCCTTACATGGGAAATTTAAATGCACACAGTGTCTGCACTTTTAGACTGTTTCAAATAGTATATTTAATTTTACATTGACTTCTCTAAAATCATCTAATGATTTATTTTAACCTCTTTATGCAGAAGACATTCTGATAACAAAATGTGTAAATTATTCAAGAGAAGGAAAACATGTTACTATCATTAAAAATATCTTATTTCTAAACAAAGCATGATTAAAATTTAGTCCTTACTTCTTTACTTATATTTTAATTGTTTTTTAAAAAAACCTTTTGTTTATAAACTAACACACTGTAGGAAAGTAGGGAAAAATAGCCTAACCCTTATTATTACAACGAATATTTTTTAAGACCTGTAAACTGCTAGTCATTCCTGAATCCCAGTGGCGGGGAGTGGGGGTGGTGGTAGAGAAACTTAAAAACAACAAAACAAACACATCAGCCACACTAAAATAAGAATTGCTTGAAGGACCTTCATTTCTTTTTTAAATTTAAGCTTTTCTACTCCACCTATTCCCATTGTGGTGATAGAAATAATAAAGCTTTAAAGTCAAAAATTAATATATTACAACAGATTTGAGAGCAAAACACTGGAACTAGTCAGACAACTTTCTGTAATCGAAACCCACAACAAAGAGAAATTAAACTTCCTATAATTTTATAAATTACAGAAGGAATACCTGTAATTACCCTCATAAATGATGACCAAAATATTTGCCCGTAAGGAATTGGAATACATTTGAAGGGAGGCTGCCTTGTTTGCCATGCTGAAAAAAGAAGGCATGTTGACACACAGGAAAATAGTAGTGCATTTTGGATAGCACGGAGAAAAAGCATTTTAAAGAAACCTGATAAACAGGACACGGATGTTTTCTATGAGGAGATTCAACAAGCCCAACTAAACAAGAAGCTACCTGTGACAAGCAAAACTACCCCTCCACACACACACACACACACACACACACACACACACCCTCCACCTTTTCAACCAGCTCCTCAAGCGCACTAGCTAGCAGATAATCACCTAGAGCAAACCAGGTGTGACGTGTATTTTCGTGTAGATCAAAATCGAACCATCCCACCCGCCTCCTACCCCCAGTAGAAGACAGTTCTACAGGCTCTAGAAACCACAGAATGCCAGCATCTAGACAACTGGCAGAGTTTCCAAATGTTAATCCCATCATAAAAGATGAACATCATTTCAGTCCAGCTAAATTAGACATATAAGATGATGGAAATGGCATGCATTACTCCTGTAACCAGTCATCCAAAATAAATGGGCTCGTTTATATAGAGCTTTGCTATTTAAGAGATATTTGAAGGCAGGCAAGCTTAAAGTATAAGTGAGAACATGTCATGTCAAGCAACTTAGAGAATCTCATAACTAATGTTATTTTTACCCTGAGTGTACAGTTCGCATTCATTATTCCAGGTAGAAGCTTCATCAGCATCCCCTAGCACATTATGAATTACTAATCCAAGACTCTCCCATCTATAAGCAATGTGTTTCTCCTTTTGCTGTAGATGATATATGGACTCCAGAGAGCAAAGTTTCTCTGTAACACATCATTCCTAAAATGTTCTTCCCACCTCCATCCCCAGTAGTAAGTAGATTCTTTGCAGAGTTTTCATTTACCTACTTGAATACAAAGGTGATTTAAAAATCTTTATGTTTATTATACAATCGTAATGGATCAACCCCCTTCATAAAGAATCCAGTGCTCTTCAAAACAGAAGTAACTTACTTGGTGCAGCTACAAATATCTTAGTATCTTTTTAAGGGAAAGTATAATCAAATAGAACTATTCTCAGAGTAGGCCCATTAAACCAGTCACAAGATAAAGAACACAGGTAAATACTGTTCTTAATTGCCCGGACTACATTCTGTAACTCAACTGATTACTTTCTAAAACTATATAGGTCCTTAAAATAGCGTATCGTTTTATTTTATCACCTAGTACTTAAAAGCAGTGTTAGAAAGTGCATTGAGTAAGAAGTGAGCAATTCAAATTCTACAGCTATGAGCCTCTCCATCTTTATTTTTTTCTTTTGTCAAATATTGTATGATTCTAGAAGCTAAAACAGTTCCTACAAATGCCTACCCAGAAAGGAGAAGCAAGCAAAGGAAAGAAGGGAGGGAGGAAGGAAGCATGGAGGGAGGGAGAAAGACACCATCTACTGGATCCTGCTATGTAATACTTGAAGGTTCTCACTGTGGTTTTAGTCTGTCTTTGAATCTCTAACAACGCAACAGCCACCATTAGTCACAAAAACACATCTGTGTTTAAAAAACTATCCACAAAAAAATTGAAATGAGTGATCTATATATCACAGAAACAAAAGGAGATATATAATCCTTTTTCTATACTATTATATATAATAGAGAAAAGCCCCAACATAAGAAATTAGATGTGTGTATATATATACATATACATACATATATATATATATATCCTTTTTCTATACTATTATATATAATAGAGAAAAGCCTCAACATAAGAAATTAGTTTATTATACACAAAACTTAGATATCCAGGCCAGGCATGGTAGCTCATGTCTAAAATCCCAGTACTTTAGGAGGCCAAGGCTGGATGATCACTTGAGGCCAGGAGTTCAAGACCATCCTGGGTAACATAGTAAGATCTTATCTCTACAAAAAAAAAAAAAAATTACCTGGGCATGCTGGCACGCACCTGTCGTCCTAGTTACTCAGGAAGCTTAGGCAGGAAAACCACTTGAGCATAGGAGTTTGAGGCTGCAGCAAGCTATGTTCATGCCACTGTACTTCTGCCTAGGTGACAGAGTGAGACTCTGTGGAAAGAAAAGAAAGGAAAGAGAAAGAGAAAGAGAGAAAGAGAAAGAAAGAAAGAGAAAGGAAAGAGAAAGGGAAGGAAGAGAGAGAGAGAAAGAAAAGCAAAAAATAAAGTTAGATATGCAGAGATTTTGAGATGGCCGACAGAATTCATCTGGATCCACAAACCTTATAGCTAGATCCTTATATGATTGCTCTAAAAATGTACATTCTGGACCTAGCACATTAACTGGCACCCCCGCCCAACAATTCTTAATTTCTAGTAGATGTGGCAGAACAATGCTACACGCAATGGTGGTATCACCCATATGAGAATAACAACATAGGAATTCTAATAAAATACTTGTAGATAGTCTTTGAGGTCAGTTAAAAATCACCAGATATTTTTGATAGCAATATCTCTAGTACTTGTACCTCTGTTGTACCTCTGTTTATCTGTCACTACCTCAAGTCTTAGTTCCTATTGATTAAATCTATTTTAGCAACAGTTACAAAACTTTGCTTCTAGATGTGAAATGGCCAGAGGGACTCTACTTCCTGGTTAACATGTCTTAATGAATCACCACATTTTCATGTTTTCCCACAAGAAAGGAACATGGTATAATAGAAATAGGTTAAGATGTAATAATCTCCCCCTTTCCTGAAGATGCCTCTGATCTCTCTGTATATACCTCAGGATTCTTTCATTTGCATATAAGGAAACTACTATGACCTATAGCTTTTACAAACTGATGCCAATAGTGGTCACATTTCTTACAAAGATCTAGAATTTATTACAAAGTAATTAAAATCAACAACAAGAAAACAAACTTCCAAAAGGTCAAAAACTTTAACCAATCTACATAATCACTAAAATTTAGCAAAAAGTGTTAGAAGCAAAGACATAAAAGCAATCCTGTGATGAATTTCCATACACACAAAATATTCACTAAGTAGGAAAATACCTGGTTAAATTGTTAAATAAATTGTCTTTGTAGCACTTTCCTTAAAGGGATTTTTCTTTTCCAAAATAGTATAAATCATTATATTTTAGACCTCCTACTGTCTACTTTATTGGTCTAAATATTATTGATACTTTAATGATAAGTTAAATACATTTTAACAGAAAGATGATTAAATGAACACTTGAAGTATTAACATAATTACACCGAATCAGGCAAATTCTGTGTATGAGATCAGATGTCATTCCAAAAGCATCTCATTGCTATTTTTGTGTCACATTTAGACATGAGACACTGAGTATATACTTGTCAGCTGAGTATTCACAAATCCTATTAAGTACACGGATTGGGGGACTTGGCACTGCCAGGTTGCAGAGGGTAGTTCCATCTCCTTGCATCAAATTTGGATGAAATTCTGAAACCATATAGGCTGCTCCAGGATGCTTCTGGCTTCTGGTGGATAAATAGGTCCATCATTTCTGGTTATTTTGCTAAATAAGTTGTAAAAAGTCTCCCTATGTAAGGTCTATTTGACAAATATTTTTTCTAGTACATAAAACTAGAATATGATTGAAAATTTTTATAAACATAACTCAACCTAAAACTCTTGAAATATCTTATGGTTTATGACAACACACACATTCAATTACTGGAGACACATACTAAATACTACATATTTATTGATAAAGCTGAAACTCCTAAACCTACCAAAAAGGCCTTCAACACAGCCACCAGTTCCATTTTCTTCCTCCACAGTGGAAGACTAAAAACTGCCGACCAATGACTAATCTCCCCTGTTTCTGCAGTCAGAACTTGTCAGTATACAATAGCAATGTGCTCATCTCTAGGAGGTAATGAACAACCACTCTAAGGTGATAACCACAATGTTCTTTCCCTTTGCCATACAATCATTTTTTTCACTCCCCTTTGCAACTAGGAGGGATATTTTCTAATAAATGAGACCTGTGGAGCTGGAATATCCCCTTCCCTCTTCCTTCTTCCTGCATGGATATGATGCCTGGTGTTGTGGTAGCCATATTAAAAACCATGAGGCCTTCAGCCAAAGGGGAAAAAGTCAGCAAATGAAGGAAGGAGAATGCAAGATAGAAAGAGCCTATATCCTTGACAGCATCATGAACAATGGGAGCAATACCAGCAATTTTCTATATTCTTACTTCTTGTTCTGTGGGAAAAAATAATTACCTATTTATTAAAGCCACTGTTGGATTGTGGCTGGCAAGCTGGCTGAATAGGAACCGCTCCAGTCTGCAGCTCCCAGCGAGATCAACGCAGAAGGCGGGTGATTTCTGCATTTCCAACTGAGGTGCACGACTCATCTCACTGGAACTGGTTAGACAGTGGGTGCAGCCCATGGAGGGTGAACTGAAGCAGGGTGGGACGTCACCTCACACGGGAAGCACAAGGGGTCAGGGAACTCCCTCCCCTACCCAAGGGAAGCCCTGAGGGACGGTGCCGTGAGGAACAGTGCACCCTGGCCAAGATAACATGCTTTTCCCATGGTCGTCACAACCTGCAGACCGGCAGATTCTCTCCTGTACCTACATCACCCAGGGCCCTGGGTT
The DNA here is from genome assembly GCF_024542745.1 of Macaca thibetana thibetana. Lineage (NCBI taxonomy): Eukaryota > Metazoa > Chordata > Mammalia > Primates > Cercopithecidae > Macaca > Macaca thibetana. The sequence continues at coordinate 83,958,628 of NC_065582.1, read as the reverse complement.
TCAAGCACAAAACTGGGCACTTATTTGGGCAGACACCGAGCTGGCTGCAGGAGATTTTTTCATACTCCAGTGACGCCTGGAATGCCAGCATGACAGAAAAATGTACACCCCTGGAAAGGGGGCTGAAGCCAGGGAGTCAAGTGGTAGCTTGGAGGATCCCACCCCAAGGGAGCCTGACAAGCTAAGATCCACTGTCTTGAAATTCTCACTGCCAGCACAGCAGTCTGAAGTCAATCTGCGATGCTCGAGCTTGGTGGGAGAAGGGGCGTCTGCCATTACTGAGGTTTGAGTAGGTTGTTTTTCCCCTCACAGTGTAAACAAAGCGGCCAGGAAATTTGAACTGGGTGGAGTCCACCACAGCTTGGATAAGCCACTGTAGCCGACTGCCTCTCTAGATTCCTCTTCTCTGGGCAGGGCATCTCTGAAAGAAAGGCAGCAGCCCTAGTCAGGGTTATAGATCAAACTCCCATCTCCCTGGGAAAGAGCACCTGGGGGAAGGGGTGGCTTTGGGTGCAGGTTCAGTAGACTTAAACGTTCCTGCCTGATGGCTCTGAAAAGAGCAGCAGATCTCCCAGCGTAGCCCTCAAGATCTGCAAAGGGACAGACTGCCTCCTCAAGTGGGTCCCTGAACCCTGTGCCTCCTGACTGGGAGAAGCCACCCAGCAGGGGTCAGCAGATACCTCATATAGAAAACCTCTAGCTAGTATCTGGCAGACACCCCTCTAAGATGAAGCTTCCAGAGGAAGAAACAGCAGCAATCTTTGCTGTTCTGCAGCCTCTGCTGGTGATACCTATGCAAACAGGGTCTGGAGTGGACCTCTAGCAAACTGCAGCAGACCTGCAGCAGAGTGGTCTGTTAGAAGGAAAACTAACAGAAAGGAATAGGGTCAACATCAACAAAAAGGACGTCCACACAGGAACCCCATCTGAAGGTCACCAACATCAAAGACCAAAGGTAGATAAATTCAGGAAAATGAGAAAAAAACAGCACAAAAAAAGGCTGAAAATTCCAAAAACCAAAAATGCCTCTTCTCCTCCAAAGGATCATAACTCCTTGCCAGAGAGGGAACAAAACTGGATGGGGAATGAATTTGACCAATTGATGGAAGTAGGCTTTGGAAGGTGGGTAATAACAAACTCCACCAAGCTAAAGGAGCATGTTCTAACCCAATTCAAGGAAGCTAAGAACCTTGAAAAAAGGTTAGAGGAATTGCTAACTAGAATAACTGGTTTAAAGAAGAACATAAATGACCTGATGGAGCTGAAGAACAGAGCATGAGAACTTTGTGAAGCATACACAAATATCAATAGCCAAATTGATCAAGCAGAAGATAGGATATCAGAAATTGAAGATCAACTTAATAAAATAAAGCATGAAGACAAGATTAGAGAAAAAAGAATGAAAAGGAACGAACAAAGCCTCCAAGAAAATATGGGACTATGTGAAAAGACCAAACCTGTGTTTGCCTGGTGTACCTGAAAGTGACAAGGAGAATAAAACCAAGCTGGAAAATACACTTCAGGATATTATCTAGGAGAACTTCCCTAAACTAGCAAGGCAGGCCAACATTCAAATTCAGGAAATACAGAGACCACCACAAAGATTCTCCTCAAGAAGAGCAACCCCAAGACACATAATCATCAGATTCACCAAGATTGAAATGAAGGGAAAAATGTTAAGGGCAGCCAGGGAGAAAGGTCTGGCTACCCACAAAGGGAAGCCCATCAGACTAACAGCGAATCTCTCTGCAGAAACCCTACAAGCCAGAAGTAAGTAGGGGCCAATATTCAACATTCTTAAAGAAAAGAATTTTCAACCCAGAATTTCATATCCAACCAAACTAAGCTTCATAAGTGAAGGAGAAATAAAATTCTTTACAGTTAAGCAAATGCTGAGAGATTTTGTCACCACCAGGCCTGCCTTACAGGAGCTCCTGAAGAAAGGACTAAACATAGAAAGGAACAACCAGTACCAGCCACTGCAAAAACATAAATTGTGAAGACCACTGACACTGTGAAGAAACTGCATCAACTAATGGACAAAATAGCCAGCTAGCATCATAATGATAGGATCCAATTCACACATAACAATATTTACCTTAAATGTAAACGAGCTAAATGCCCCAAGACACAGACTGGCAAATTGGATAGAGTCAAGAACCATCAGCGTGCTGTATTCAGGAGACCCATCGCACATGCAAAGACATGTAGGCTCAAAATAAAGGAATGGAGGATTATTTAACAAATAAATGGAAAGAAAAAAAAAGCAGGGGTTGCAATCCTAGTCTCTGATAAAACAGACTTTAAACCAACAAAGATCACAAATGACAAAGAAAGGAGCACCCAGACTCATATAATAAGATCTTAGAGACCTACAGAGAGACTTGGACTCCAACACAATAATAATAAGAAACTTTAACACCCCACTGTCAATATTAGACAGATTAACGAGACAGAAAAGTAAAAAGGATATTGAGGACTTGAACTCAGCTCTAGACCAAGTGGACCTAATAGACATCCACAGAACTCTCCACCCCAAATCAAAAGAATATACATTCTTCTCAGGACCACATCACACTTATTCTAAAATTGACCACATAACTGGAAGTAAAACACTCCTCAGCAAATGCAAAAGAATGGAAATCATAACAAACTGTCTCTCAGACCACAGTGAAATCAAATTAGAACTCAGGATTAAGAAACTCACTCAAAACCACATGACTACATGGAAGCTGAACAACCTGTTCCTGAATGACTACTGAGTAAATAACAAAATTAAGTCCGAAATAATTAAGCTCTTTGAAATCAATGAGAACAAAGACAACATACCAGAATCTCTGGGACACAGTTAAAGCAGTGTTTAGCAGGAAATGAATAGCACTAAATGCTCATAGGAGAAAACAAGAAAGACCTAAAATTGACACCCTAACATCACAATAAAAAGAACTAGAGAAGCAAGAGCAAGCAAATTAAAAAGCTAGCAGAAGACAAGAAATAACTAAGATTAGAGCACAACTGGATGAAATAGACACACAAAAAGCCCTTCAAAAAAATCAACGAATACAGGAGCTGGTTTTTTCAAAAGATCAACAAAATAGATAGATCACTAGCCAGACTAGTAAAGAAGAAAGGAGAGAAGAATCAAATAGACACAATAAAAAATGATAAAGGGGATATCACCACTGATCCCACAAAAATGCAAACTACCATCAGAGAATACTATAAACACCTCCACGCCAATAAATAAGAAATGGATAAATTCCTGGACACGTGCACCTTCCCAAGACTTAACCAGGAAGAAGTCCAATGCCTGAATAGGCCAATAACAAGTTCTGAAATGGAGGCAGTAATTAATAGCCTACCAGCCAAAAAAAGCCCAGGACCCGATGGATTCACACCCAAATTCTACCAGAGGTACAAAGAAGAGCTGGTACCATTATTTCTGAAACTATTCCAATCAACAGAAAAAAAAAGGAACTCCTCCTTAACTCATTTTATGATGCCAGCATCATCCTGATACCAAAATGTGGCAGAGACACAACAAAAAAAGAAAATTTCAGGCCAATATTCCTGATGAACATCAATGTAAAAATCCTCAATAAAACACTGGCAAACTGAATCCAGCAGCACATCACAAAGCTTATCCATCACAATCAAGTCAGCTTCATCCCTGGGATGCAAGGCTGGTTCAACATAGGCAAATCAATAAACATAATCCATCGCATAAACAACCAATGACAAAAACCATATGATTATCTCGATAGATGCAGAAAAGGCCTTCGATAAAATTCAACACTGCTTCATGCTAAAAACTCTCAATAAACTAGGTATTGACAGAACATACATCAAAATAATAAGAGCTATTTATTACTAACCCACAGCCAATATCATACTGAATGGGCGAAAACTGGAAGCATTCCCTTTGAAAACTGGCACAAGACAAGGATGACCTCTCTCACCACTCCTATTCAACATAGTATTGGAAGTTCTGACCAGGCAATCAGGACAGAGAAAGAAATAAAGTGTATTCAAATAGGAAGAAAGGAAGTCAAATTGTCTCTGTTCACAGATGACATGATTGTACCTTTAGAAAACCCCATCATCTCAGCCCAAAATCTCCTTAAGCTGATAAGCAACTTCAGCAAAGTTTCAGGACACAAAATCAATGTGAAAAAATTATAAGCATTCCTTTACACCAATAATAACAAAAACAGAGCCAAATTATGAGTGAATTCCCATTCACAATTGCTACAAAGAGAATAAAACACCTAGGAATACAACTTACAAGGGATGTGAAGGACATCTTCAAGGAGAACTACAAACCACTCCTCAAGAAAATAAGAGAGGACACAAACAAATAGAAAAACATTCCATGCTCATGGATAAGAAAAATCAACATTGTGTAAATGGCCATACTCCCCAAAGTAATTCATAGATTCTATGCTATCCCTATCAACCTACAATTGACTTTCTTCACAGAATTAGAAATCACTACTTTAAATTTCATATGGAATAAAAAAGATCCTGTATAGCCAAGACAATGCTAAGCAAAAAGAAGAAAGCTGGAGGCATCATGCTACCTGACTTCAAACTATATTACAAAGCTACAGTAACCCAAACGGCATGGTACTGGTACCAAAACAGATATATAGACCAATAGGACAGAATAGAGGCCTCAGAAATAATGCCACACATCTACAACCATCTGATCTTCAACATTCCTGACAAAAACAAGCAATGGGGAAAGGATTTCCTATTTAATAAATGGTGTTGGGAAAACTGGCTAGCCATATGCAGAAAACTGAAAAATGGATTAAAGACTTAAACATAAGACCTAAAACCATAAAAACCCTAGAAGAATACCTAGGCAATACCATTCAGGACATACGCATGGGCAAAAACTTCATGACTAAAACACCAAAAGCAATGGCAACAAAAGTCAAAAGTGACAAATGGAATCTAATTAAACTAAAGAGCTTCTGCACAGCAAAAGAAACTACCATCAGAGTGAACAGGCAACCTACAGAATGGGAGAAAATTTTTGCAATCTATCCATCTGACAAAGGGCTAACATCCAGAATCTACAAAGAATTTAAACAAATTCACAAGAAATAAACAACCCCATCAAAAAGTGGGTGAAGGATATGAACAGACACTTCTCAAAAGAAGACATTTATGTGGCCAACAAACATACGAAGAAAAGCTCATCATCACTGGTCATTAGAGAAATACAAATTAAAACCACAATGAGACACCATCTTACACCAGTGACAATGGCAAAAAGTAAGGAAACAACAGATGCTATAGAGGCTGTAGAGAAACAGGAATGCTTTTACACTATTGGTGGGAGTGTAAATTAGTTCAACCATTATGGAAGACAGTGTGGCGACTCCTCAAGGATCTAGAACCAGAAATACCATTTGACCCAGCAATCCCATTACTGGGTATATACCCAAAGGATTATAAATCATTCTACTATAAAGACACATGCACATGTATGTTTATTGCAGCACTAAGATTTGGAACCAATCCAAATGCCCATCAATGATAGACTGGATAAAGAAAATGTGGCACATATACACCATGGAATACTATGAGGCTACAAAAAATGATGAGTTCATGTCCTTTGCAGGGACATGGATGAAACTGGAAGTCATCACTCTCAGGAAATTAATACAAGAACAGAAAACCAAACATGGCAGGTTCTCACTCATAAGTGGCAGTTGAACAATGAGCACACATGGACCCAGGGAGGGTAATATCACAAACCGGGGCCTGTTAGGCGGTAGGGGGTTAGGGGGAGGGATAGCATTAGGAGAAATACCTAAAGTAAATGATGGGTTGATGGATGCGCAAACCACCAAGGCACATGTATACCTATGTAACAAACCTGCACATTCTACACATGTATCCCAGAACTTAAAATAAAATTTTTAAAAAGTTGATTGCATTAGATAAATAATTTTAAATGAAAATGCCACTGTTAGTCATGTTCTTTATTACCTGCAGCCAATACAGCCTATTTAATAACTTCTGTTTCATGCCTGCAATGCATTCCCATTGGACGTTCATCATTGCCCCAAACATCATACACTTTCCTATCTTCATATCTTTTTTCTACCTAGCTTTGCATGTAGTAAGTATTTATTACACTTTTTAAAAGGAAAGATATGAACTGGTTGATAAAATATTAAGTTTAAATAAGTAGTCCATAATCAGATAAATCAGTCAAAAATTAATCACTTTCTACCTATATGTAAGGCACAATGCTACAGTTGATTTAAATGTTGAGTTTTTAGTTAATCATTCTATATGTTCCCAAATGACAATTTCTTGTGCTTTGCTTCTACACATAAAGACTTCAATACTAGTTTGATATACAAGATGATTGTCTAGAGGACAGGAACCAGCTCCCCTGCTGTGTTTTATAAAATGCTTGCTTATTGTTGATGCTCAACCAATATTAAATTATAATAATACTGCTGTGGGTATCATTTAGGTTCCCTGACATTGTTACAACTTTCTATGCTGTTTTTGAAGGGTATGAGATCCTATAATAAAATTGTTTTATGGAAGTGGATGCACATTACATACAGTTTGTCAGTCAGCTTACCCAGGTCTCTTTAGGAATGTGTTCTGCTCAAATAAAGATGTGTTTTAAAATTCTATGTTGGTATGATTCAATTGCAGGAGAGTAAGACTCATAATTTACTACAATAAATTACTTCTCAAAAACACTTATTATCAGACTGCAATGATTCTCAATCCTTAAAAAAAAAAATCATTCTTTCCTACAAGTAAACCAAAGGAGGGCAAAATGATTTTTTAAATATAAAACTAAATTTCAATCATAGCTCTACCTAAAAGTATTCTTGGGAGATTTTGTTTTAATCATTTTTTAAACTATTGCACTTAGAAGAAGCATGTAATAAAAAGAATTTCAAACTCATTCACATAGCTATTACTTTAAAGGGTATCATCAAAAGTTCTGAGATGGTCCAGCTGGCATTTGTCAAACCTCAAAGCTTCCAAGGAAGTCTTTATGCTTCATGGAATTTTGCTTGAAATTGCTTTAGCACATCAATTTAAGGAATTATTAAGGGAATTAAAGCACAGGGATTCTCTATTCAACTGTTTGTTCATCCACACTATTTCAGAAGCTCTACAAATACTTTTTCTTTGGTTGCTTAACTCTATCTTTGTAATCAACCCTTCAGCTGAAGTCAAAGGGGAATTATCTGTATTGAAGAACTCTAAAAAATGTTTGGAGAAATTCTTTGTGATGGAATAACCTTCACTTAAATGCACCTTTATTTTACTTTTTGACATTTATCCCAGAGAAATGAAAATATATTGTTATACATGAGCCTGTATACTAATGATTATAGCAGCTTTATGAGTAATAGCCAACACATGGAAGCAACCCAGATGTCTTGCAGCAGGTAAATAAACAAACTGCAGTATATCTATGCCATAGAATACTACTCAACAATAAAAAGAACAAAATACTGGTACACTCAACAACCTAGATGACTCTCCAAGGAATCATACTGAATTATAAAAGCCATTTCCCAAAGGATACAAACTGTGTGATTCTATTTATATAACAATACTTTTGTAATGACAAAATTATGAAACTGTAGAACAGATAAGTGGCTTCCAGAGGTTTAGAACGGCATAAGGACAGAAGGGAAGTGGATATGGCTTTAAAAGGGCAACATAAAGAATCTTGTGATTAGGAAATTGTTTGTATCTTAACTGTATCAATGTCAATATCCTGGTTGTGATATGGTACTATCATTTTGTAAGATTTTACCATTGGGGAAAAATTAGGTAAAAGGATCGTTCTATATTATTTCTTATAACTGCATACAAGTCTACAATTACCTGAAAATCAAAAACCTACTGCCCAGCATTGATTTCCTCTTTTTATAACAACACCCTAACATTTCTTGCAACCACTTTTCCTTATTTTCAGTCCGTGTGGTTCAGATGTTCAAAGTCAACCTTGGACTTAGTAGGTGGACCTGTAATTCAGACCCGATCAATGAGCATAGTCTATCTTTTGGACCATAGTGATTGGTTCATGAATAGTCATATGATTCAAGTTGGTGTAGTATACTCAGACCTACTGGTTTTACTAAACTATAAGAAAGGAGAAGCTCTTTTGGCTGAAGTTGCTCAGTATTGTTAAGTAAAAGCTCCAACAACAGGCCCACCACATCAAATGTGCCAGTCAGAGAATGTGGTACAAAGGAAAGCAAAACCAAAAGATTCAAAGACTTTAGTCTTAATGACAAAGTTTGTGACCCTGGATTCAACTGTGTCTGAAGGTAGTTCATTCCCTAGACTTTTCAGTTATATGAACTAAAAGTGCCTTCTTTATGAGTTAAAAAAAAAAAAAAAAAAAGTTTAATTTTAAAAGACCTTTAGTGAAGATTAGAATCACATTCAGTATCTAACACAAGTATTTCTGTAAATGATATAGCAAAGTATGAAATGCTTTTCACCATAACAAAACTATATCATTATTCCACTATCAAGAATTCTGATTTATATTTTATCTCTTAAGTGCAATATTAGTTCTCCTCTTCAGATCTTGGTGTCTCATTAATTACCTTGAACAAAGTGCTTTTGGTGTATGCTGTATATTTGCTGTACATTTTTTATTGAGATGTAAACTCATTGATTTGTAAGAGATTTTTGTTTATTAAGAATAATAGGTCTCTTTCTATCACATACATGAAAAATGCTTTTTCCTACTGGCCGTTTGTCTTTCAATCTCACTTGGACTGTTTATCCAATATAGATGTAAATTTTTTAAATTTATTTTACTTTATTTATTTATTTATTTATTTATTTTTGAGACGGAGTCTTACTCTGTCACCAGGCTGGAGGACAGTGGCACAATCTCAGCTCACTACAACCTCCACCTCCCACGTTCAAGCGATTCCCCTGCCTCAGACTCCAGAGTAGCTGGGACTACAGGCATGCACCACCACGCCCAGCTAATTTTTTGTATTTTAGTAGAGACAGGGTTTCACCATGCTGGCCAGGATGGTCTTGAGCTCCTGATCTCATAAATAGATGTAATTTTTATAGTTACATTTGTCAATCTTGCGTTTTATTGTCTCAGTTTTTTTGTGTTATGCTAACAAAGGCCTTCCCACCCTAATATTACATTGAAAATCTAATTATATTTTCTTTTGTTAGTTTTACAGGCTTTTAAAACAAGTATAAATAATGTAAAGAACACTGTAGGAATGATGTGTTTCCCCAAATTATTACATATTGGATAAGGATTTATGCATTAATGCTTTTTTCCTTACTGATTCAAAATGCTAACTTTATTCTATACTAAATATTCCTATACATAGTTGGATATGAGGTTGGATGTTTTGTTTCTCAACCATCTATTTCTTAGCCAATTCTACATTGTTTAACTTCAGTGTTTTTATGGTACATCTTAACACCTGACAAGGCAAGGCTCATTTTTCATATTTTTGTTTTTCAGAATTCTTCTAGCTGTTCTTGCATGTTTATTATTCAAAGTAAAATTTTAAAACATTTTATCAAGTTCCTCACCACCTTCCCCTCACAACTGAGAATTTTGATTGACATTACAATGCAAATAGAATAAATTCAAACAGAATTGACCTCTTTTAAAAAATAAAGACTACTTTTTCTAAATTATGTCTCCCCATTTAATCAAATGTTTTATAATGTTCTCAAATCTTTTATTATCAAATAAAATGTTATAATTTTACATATCTTGTTAACTTTACATTTCTTGTTAAGACTATTTCTAGACATTAAATGTTGCTTAGTTGTAAATATAAATGGGATAATTTCCCTTTGTATTTTCTATTCAAGAACGTGTTAGAAATCTACTGATTTTATTTATTTTACAACCGTCTACCTTAATGAATACCCTCATTTTCTTAAGTCTGCAAGATCTATTTTATAAAATATATATTTTCTTTGTTCTTTTTCTTTTTTTAAAAATTATTATTATACTTTAAGTTCTAGGGTACATGTGCATAACATGCAGGTTTGTTACATATGTATACTTGTGCCATGTTGGTGTGCTACACCCATCAACTCGTCAGCACCCATCAACTCGTCATTTACATCAGGTATAACTCCTAATGCAATCCCTCCCCCCTCCCCCCTCCCCATGATAGGCCCTGGTGTATGATGTTCCCCTTCCCGAGTCCAAGTGATCTCAATGATCAGTTCCCACCTGAGTGAGAACATGCGGTGTTTGGTTTTCTGTTCTTGTGATAGTTTGCTGAGAATGATGGTTTCCAGCTGCATCCATTTCCCTACAAAGAACACAAACTCATCCTTTTTTATGGCTGCATAGTATTCCATGGTGTATATGTGCCACATTTTCTTAATCCAGTCTGTCACTGATGGACATTTGGGTTGATTCCAAGTCTTTGCTATTGTGAATAGTGCCGCAATGAACATACGTGTGCATGTGTCTTTATAGCAGCATGATTTATAATCCTCTGGGTATATACCCAGTAATGGGATGGCTGGGTCATATGGTACTTCTAGTTCTAGATCCTTGAGGAATCGCCATACTGTTTTCCATAATGGTTGAACTAGTTTACAATCTCACCAACAGTGTAAAAGTGTTCCTATTTCTCCACATCCTCTCCAGCACCTGTTGTTTCCTGACTTTTTAATGACTGCCATTCTAACTGGTGTGAGATGGTATCTCATTGTGGTTTTGATTTGCATTTCTCTGATGGCCAGTGATGATGAGCATTTTTTCATGTGTCTGTTGGCTGTATGAATGTCTTCTTTTGAGAAATGTCTGTCCATATCCTTTGCCCACTTTTTGATGGGGTTGTTTGTTTTTTTCCTGTAAATTTGTTTGAGTTCTTTGTAGGTTCTGGATATTAGCCCTTTGTCAGATGAGTAGATTGCAAAAATTTTCTCCAATTCTGTAGCTTGCCTGTTCACTCTGATGGTAGTTTCTTTTGCTGTGCAGAAGCTCTTTAGTTTAATTAGATCCCATTTGTCAATTTTGGCTTTTGTTGCCATTGCTTTTGGTGTTTTAGACATGAAGTCCTTGCCCATGCCTATGTCCTGAATGGTATTACCTAGGTTTTCTTCTAGGGTTTTTATGGTATTAGGTCTAACATTTAAGTCTCTAATCCATCTTGAATTAATTTTCATATAAGGAGTAAGGAAAGGATCCAGTTTCAGCTTTCTACTTATGGCTAGCCAATTTTCCCAGCACCATTTATTAAATAGAGAATCCTTTCCCCATTTCTTGTTTCAGGTTTGTCAAAGATCAGATGGCTATAGATGTGTGGTATTATTTCTGAGGACTCTGTTCTGTTCTATTGGTCTATATCTCTGTTTTGGTACCAGTACCATGCTGTTTTGGTTACTGTAGCCTTGTAGTATAGTTTGAAGTCAGGTAGCATGATGCCTCCAGCTTTGTTCTTTTGACTTAGGATTGTCTTGGCAATGCGGGCTCTTTTTTGGTTCCATATGAAATTTAAAGCAGTTTTTTCCAATTCTGCGAAGAAATTCATTGATAGCTTGATGGGGATGGCATTGAATCTATAAATACCTTGGGCAGTATGGCCATTTTCATGATATTGATTCTTCCTATCCATGAGCATGGTATATTCTTCCATTTGTTTGTGTCCTCTTTTATTTCACTGAGCAGTGGTTTGTAGTTCTCCATGAAGAGGTCCTTTACATCCCTTGTAAGTTGGATTCCTAGGTATTTTATTCTCTTTGAAGCAATTGTGAATGGAAGTTAATTCATGATTTGACTCTCTGTCTGTCTGTTACTGGTGTATAAGAATGCTTGTGATTTTTGCACATTAATTTTGTATCCTGAGACTTTGCTGAAGTTTCTTATCAACTTAAGGAGATTTTGGGCTGAGACAATGGGGTTTTCTAAATATACAATCATGTCACCTGCAAACAGGGACAATTGGACTTCTTCTTTTCCTTACTGAATACCCTTGATTTCTTTCTCTTGCCTGTTTGCCCTAGCCAGAACTTCTAACACTATGTTGAATAGGAGTGGTGAGAGAGGGCATCCCTGTCTTGTGCCATTTTTCAAACGGAATGCTTCCAGTTTTTGCCCATTCAATATGATATCAGCTGTGGGTTTGTCATAAATAGCTCTTATGATTTTGAGATACGTTCCATCAATACCGAATTTATTGAGCGTTTTTAGCATGAAGGGCTGTTGAATTTTGTCAAAGGCCTTTTCTGCATCTATTGAGATAATCATGTGGTTTTTGTCTTTGGTTCTGTTTATATGCTGGATTAAGTTTATTGATTTTCATATGTTGAACCAGCCTTGCATCCCAGGGATGAAGCCCACTTCATCATGGTGGATAAGCTTTTTGATGTGCTGCTGGATCCGGTTTGCCAGTATTTTATTGAGGATTTTTGCATCGATATTCATCAGGGATATTGGTCTAAAATTCTCTTTTCTTCTTGTGTCTCTGCCAGGCTTTGGTATCAGGATGATGTTGGCCTCATAAAATGAGTTAGGGAGGATTCCCTCTTTTTCTATTGATTGGAATAGTTTCAGAAGGAATGGTACCAGCTCCTCCTTGTACCTCTGGTAGAATTCAGCTGTGAATCCATCTGGTCCTGGACTTTTTTTGGTTGGTAGGCTGTTAATTATTGCCTCAATTTCAGAGCCTGCTATTGGTCTATTCAGGGATTCAGCTTCTTCCTGGTTTAGTCTTGGAAGAGTGTAAGTGTCCAGGAAATTATCCATTTCTTCTAGATTTTCTAGTTTATTTGCGTAGAGGTCCTTATAGTATTCTCTGATGGTAGTTTGTATTTCTGTGGGGTCGGTGGTGATATCCCCTTTATCATTTTTTATTGCGTCTATTTGATTCTTCTCTCTTTTCTTCTTTATTAGTCTTGCTAGCAGTCTATCAAGTTTGTTGATTTTTTCAAAAAACCAACTCCTGGATTCAGTGATTTCTTGGAGGGTTTTTTGTGTCTCTATCTCCTTCAGTTCTGCTCTGATCTTAATTATTTCTTGCCTTCTGCTAGCTTTTGAATGTATTTGCTCTTGCTTCTCTAGTTCTTTTAATTATGATGTTAGGGTGTCAATTTTAGATCTTTCCTGCTTTCTCTTGTGGGCATTTAGTGCTATAAATTTCCCTGTACACACTGCTTTAAATGTGTCCCAGAGATTCTGGTATGTTGTATCTTTGTTCTCATTGGTTTCAAAGAACATCTTTATTTCTGCCTTCATTTCGTTATGTACCCAGTAGTCATTCAGGAGCAGGTTATTCAGTTTCCATGTAGTTGAGCGGTTGTGATTGAGTTTCTTAGTCCTGAGTTCTAGTTTGATTGCACTGTGGTCTGAGAGACAGTTTGTTATAATTTCCATTCTTATACATTTGCTGAGGAGTGCTTTACTTCCAATTATGTGGTCAATTTTGGAATAAGTGTGATGTGGTGCTGAGAAGAATGTATATTCTGTTGATTTGGGGTGGAGAGTTCTGTAGATGTCTATTAGGTCTGCTTGCTGCAGAGATGAGTTCAATTCCTGGATATCCTTGTTAACTTTCTGTCTCGTAGATCTGTCTAATGTTGACAGTGGGATGTTGAAGTCTCCCATTATTATTGTATGGGAGTCTAAGTCTCTTTGTAAGTCTCTAAGGACTTGCTTTATGAATCTGGGTGCTCCTGTATTGGGTGCATATATATTTAGGATAGTTAGCTCTTCCTGTTGAATTGATCCTTTTACCATTATATAATGGCCTTCTTTGTCTCTTTTGATCTTTGATGGTTTAAAGTCTGTTTTATCAGAGACTAGTATTGCAACCCTTGCTTTTTTGTTGTTGTTGTTGTTCTCCATTTGCTTGGTAGATCTTCCTCCATCCCTTTATTTTGAGTCTATGTATGTCTCTGCATGTGAGATGGGTCGCCTGAATACAGCAAACTGATGGGTCTTGACTCTTTATCCAGTTTGCCAGTCTGTGTCTTTTAATTGGAGCATTTAGTCCATTTACATTTAAGGTTAAGATTGTTATGTGTGAACTTGATCCTGCCATTATGATATTAACTGGTTATTTTGCTCGTTAGTTGATGCAGTTTCTTCCTAGCCTCGATGGTCTTTACATTTTGGCATGTTTTTGCAATGGCTGATACTGGTTGTTCCTTTCCATGTTTAGTGCTTCCTTCAGGGTCTCTTGTAAGACAGGCCTGGTGGTGACAAAATCTCTAAGCATTTGCTTATCTGTAAAGGATTTTATTTCTCCTTCACTTATGAAACTTAGTTTGGCTGGATATGAAATTCTGGGTTTAAAATTCTTTTCTTTAAGAATGTTGAATATTGGGCCCCACTCTCTTCTGGCTTGTAGAGTTTCTGCCCAGAGATCTGCTGTTAGTCTGATGGGCTTCCCTTTGTGGATAACCCGACCTTTCTCTCTGGCTGCCCTTAAGATTTTTTCCTTCATTTCAACTTTGGTGAATCTGGCAATTATGTGTCTTGGAGTTGCTCTTCTCAAGGAGTATCTTTGTGGTGTTCTCTGTATTTCCTGAATTTGAATGTTGGCCTGCCCTACTAGGTTGGAGAAGTTCTCCTGGATCATATCCTGAAGAGTGTTTTCCAACTTGGTTCCATTTTCCCCCTCATTTTCAGGCACCCCAATCAGACGTAGATTTGGTCTTTTTACATAATCCCATACTTCTTGCAGGCTTTGTTCATTTCTTTTTCTTCTTTTTTCTTTAGATTTCTCTTCTCGCTTCATTTCATTCATTTGATCCTCAATCACTGATACTCTTTCTTCCAGTTGATCGAGTCGGTTACTGAAGCTTGTGCATTTGTCACGTATTTCTCGTGTCATGGTTTTCATCTCTGTCAATTCGTTTATGGCCTTCTCTGCATTAATTATTCTGGTTATCAATTCTTCCACTCTTTTTTCAAGATTTTTAGTTTCTTTGAGCTGGGTACGTAATTCCTCCTTTAGCTCTGAGAAGTTTGATGGACTGAAGCCTTCTTCTCTCATCTCGTCAAAGTCATTCTCTGTCCCACTTTGATCCGTTGCTGGCGATGAGCTGCATTCCTTTGCAGGGGGAGATGAACTCTTATTTTTTGAATTTCCAGCTTTTCTGCCCTGCTTTTTCCCCATCTTTGTGGTTTTATCTTCCTCTGGTCTTTGATGATGGTGACCAAAACTGATGGGGTTTTGGTGTGGGTGTCCTTCCTGTTTGTTAGTTTTCCTTCTAACAGTCAGGACCCTCAGCTGTAGGTCTGTTGGAGATTGCTTGAGGTCCACTCCAGACCCTGTTTGCCTGGGTATCAGCAGCAGAGGCTCAGTTGAAAATGCAGAAATCACCCGTCTTCTGTGTTGCTCGCACTGGGAGCTGGAGACTGGAGGTGTTCCTATTCGGCCATCTTGCTCCACCCCTCGTTAGCCTTCTAAAATATATATTTTCAAAGAAAACTAGTTGATTTAAAATATTTCAGGAAACAACTAAGTGACTGTATAATTTAAAATGGAAAAAGTGACTGCTGGTTTAAAATATAAATTTAAAATTTAGACACACACACACCCCAACACAAATATATCACAAGAATCCTTGGATTGGGACATGTTTTAAAATTTGAATATTAGCAAAAGCAAGGAATTCAGTAGCTCTGTAAACCACTCACTGTTTCCAGAGCTCTTCCACTGGAGCACCATTTTGTTTCCTTACAAAGAGAATGGACTTCCCTTAGAGTGTCTGCTCCAAGCAATCAAGCTTTTTTAATGATTCTCCAAAAAAAAAAAAAGTTCCATTTAAAAATCAGAAAAGAAAAAATATCTCATCTGATGCCTCTATTACATTTTCTTTTACCAGATTCACAGCATATGATTAACAATGCACATAAACTTGGCTCTGTGATTTTGTGTTTAGATAATGATTGAAATCCATTAAACTATCCTTTTATGGTTGATGTTCTGTCAGCTGAACATCCAGCAGATTCTTTTTATAGAAATATGATTTGATCTGCAATGTCCTGGAACATGTTTTTCCAGCTATTTGGCTTCAAGTTTATGGTAATTACCAGGCATTATCTCACAATTTCTATTGCTTCCAGGAACATTAAAATCCCACCACCCCTAGAAGCTTTTCTTGAGGATGAAACATTGGAAATCCTATCCCATTCCCTGCAGGTTCTACTCAAGTGATAGGGTTTGTTTTTGTTTTCTTTTAACTCTTTCTTGTATTAAGCCTTTTTTTTTCATAGTTCTTGTTGCCCCAAACCACTTAAAGTTTCCTCAGGAGGAATAAGGAGGAATTAATATTTTGGGGTTCTAGGTACCAGCCCGGGCTGATTGCTTTGTACACATTTTCTCATGGCAAATATTAGTTATTATTGACATTTTATCTCCTGAGATACCTACTTCAGTGCCCAATAAATAAGAGATACTTGTTAGTTACATAACAGTCATCAGAGTATTTTTTGCTTAAATAATTTCCATCTAAGTGAAACAATAGTTCTTTTATTTTTCCTTTAGTTGCCAATGTAACAATAAAAGTTCATTGTGAATCAAGATATGTAAGGAATTTGGTGGCATTTGTTTTTAGAATTACAAAACTTCAGTCGGTTTTTATTAGTGCTGTATTTTCTCAATGAAACACCCTGAACTATAGTAGAGCCTTGCTGAAGATATAGAAGATTCATTTGTCCCTTCATAGCAGTTCTTTTGACCAATAGTTTCTGTTTAACATTAGTCACTCATTCTACTTATTTTCTCACTGATTCTGCTAATGAGTCATAGATTATTTTGCATCTAAATCTCAGAAGTGTAGATCAAAGTCCTTCATGTGTACATGAAATGAAACTAATAACAGCAACCATTTATTGAGTGATTGTTATGTGTCAGGAACTGAGTGTCCTACTTGTGTAATTGCATTTAATTATCATAACTACCCATTAGGTTGATGCTACTATCATCATCATTTTAAGGATGAGTAAACTCAGTCTTACAGAAGTAAAGTCAGACAATGCAAAGCCTAAACTTTTACCCATTTACATACACAATGAAACAACATAAGAATTGCAAGAGTGATTATCTACCTTCCTAGTGAACTTTATAAGAAATCTGCGATACCTATGAGGCAGCCATTATGATAGAAACAGAACTGGGAGAGTGGAAATGAGCTCTCTCTGGAAATACTTTCATAAACATCTCCTGAAACCCCATCACCAGCTTGGCAAATCATTGTTGTCTCCATCTTACATAGGGAATGGCTCAAAGTCACATAGCTAGGAAGTGGCAAAGACAGATCCACACTCAGGTCTTATAGATTCCAGACCAAAACCCATCCATACCCCGCCCCCACCACCATTTAACCCAGTTTCACAGGCATGGTGGCAGCGATGGCAAAACTTGTCCTTCACAGTGTCACATCCATGACTTCCTAAAGGCTCACATTACCCTCAGTACAGACAGCATGGATGGCTCCAACATGTGTCAACCAAAGTAACTACTGATCTCTATCGTGATGTAAAATAAAACATCTCTTATTAGTGCATTTTCTTTTGTGCCCTGTTTTTCATCCTGGATACCAACAAAAGGCCATCAAACCAGTTAAAATGTTTAAAATTCTATATATAACTTTTAGTACTTTTGATGCTCTATATACTTACAAGCACATTTTATAAAATTAGCTGCTTGAATATCATGTAGATATATAGATATTATTTCAACTTAATTATTCTGTACAATATACCACTCACCAGGGCCAATTGTTTAAAGTGCCCCAAAGGCTTTCCAAACTCTCCTACATGCTCTACAAAGCATAGTTGTTCTGAGCCCCATCTGCACGGCAGAGACAGCTGTGTTCCTCAAATATTCTATGTGCTCCTCTCTATGCCCCAACCTCTCATGGAGTTAGATTCGGGACATGTGACCAGTCTGGATCATTCAACTATGTATGTGTTAAATCATTAAACCTCACAATAAGATAGGTATGCTGTGATTTCTTGGATTCTATATTCATCTATGTGGCATCCATTCAAAACAGGGCCAACTTTATTAAACTATATTTTCTTAATTTCTGTATTTCTTGATGCTGTAGAATCTGGTAGCCTTACAGAC
The DNA here is from genome assembly GCF_024542745.1 of Macaca thibetana thibetana. Classification (NCBI taxonomy): domain Eukaryota; kingdom Metazoa; phylum Chordata; class Mammalia; order Primates; family Cercopithecidae; genus Macaca; species Macaca thibetana. Next base: position 83,940,524 of record NC_065582.1, on the reverse strand, counting down.
TCAGAAAGAGACTATCTTTCCTAGAGCTAGCTAATTCTGAGAGTCGGCAAAGGTCTTAGCGGAGAGCACAGCTCTCACGTACAAACCAACCAATCCTGAATCTACAGCCCCAACCTCCTTATCTAACTCTCACACACCAAACCAATATTTCCCTTGCCCTAAATCATCCCAGTTACCAGGCAACTAGAGATCACCCTTATAACCCAGAGCCCTGTGGAATTATTCAAACTGGCCAATCCTAAACTGTTTACTCTGCTCTGCCTTCCTTTTGGCACAGAACTCTCAAGAAAGGCTCTGGCCTAGACTTTCCCCTGTTCCTGTCTTCTGCCTCTTGACTGACACGGGTGCTTTCCCCCTGTGGTCCTGCACAGTGTGTGGTGACTACCTCATTGGGCCCTGTTAGTAGAATAAATTCCTTTCTAAGCCTTTATCTTATTTTCTCTTGCGGCTGCACTAACTTTACCATACCCCAGTCAAAATATACATACTTAGAAGAGTAGGTACTATTTTTAACCTCATTTTAGAGATTCTAACCCTGGCAAGCCAGCTCGAGATAGTAATAAAAACAGGGCTTTGTCTTCTCCATCCTCCACACACCTGGAAGAGCACTTAGCTTTATGGTTTTTCTTTGCATTTAATTGATGCACTGCAAGATTACTTCTGTAGTTTTTCAGTGTTGTCAAAAAGCAATAGCCATAGATCTTGGTAATTGAATTGGTGACCTGCTCTGCTTTGCTAGCACGAATCCTAATTCTAGATTTTACCTTATTTCTAGCCTTTAGATTTCTAGACACCTTTCTATTTCATTGTTTTCCTGGTCTTCTAGTCACCAACATCCTTTATTATTCTTGCCCAGCTCTGACACAATTCTAATCCTATTGTTTCTGATATGTATAGAAGGAGAAGGAGGGAGATTATTTATAAAGTACATTCACAAAGACAGGTAAAGTGACATTTTGGAAGATGAGAGCTGTCCTTTTTCTCTAGGCTACACCATATTTACACAACCTCTACATCAAGGCATCAGTATTTCTGCCATCATCATCAAAACTCCCAGGATTTCTTCTACATGCAAGAAAGCTAATCTAGCACAATCTGATATAAAACCAAATATGATAGTCCAACACTTTTGTAAAAAAGAAACTAGGGCAACAGTGATTGGCAGTGTATTAGGTTACTTCCCCCAGAGAAACAAATCTCACTATGATCTGAAGATTTCTAAACAGCCCTTCGAGCTTCATGAGCAAACCTTATACTAACTCATTCTTACAAGGACCTTTTAGAAGACCAAAACACTTCTATAGAATCCTTAAACAAGAATTAATATGTTTTCCCTAGATTAAGACCCAAGAGTCAGAAAAAAAATTCTGGCTAACTGATGCATAATTGTTTATGGACACCAGTTTGCCTTGAGTATATTCAGCTTTAATGTTAATAAGAAAAAGTGTATTTCTAATAAATATTTGCTGCCACAAGCAGAAAGATAAGAAAGTCTGTTAGCGAAAAGTGTCAATGTCATAGTATCATGTTTCCAAGAAGGGGCTTCTAGAATAACACTTCCTCTAGTGTCCTCACATATCTTCTGTGTTTTCTAAATGAGGAGGAGAGACACAGATAATTGGGGAGATTAAAACAAGAAACTGCAAGTGTGGTTCAGCTCCTCTATAGTCACTCAAATCTGTAAAGAATAGGGGTCTTTTATGAGGTCAACAGGCTCTGGTGACAAATATTTTGAGGCCCCCAAGAAAGGGTAAACTAACAATATCTTTACAGAGGTCTGTATTCAGATCCATACCTCTTCCAGACCACAAATCCCAATTGTTTGTAGTAAATTACCCTCTTCTCTCATTGACACTGGCCTTCTCTTCTAGATCCTAAACTTCATGTAGTAAATATACGTGGGTCAAGGCTCAAACTTCCTTCTTGGAGCACCTTATCCCTCTGTCTCCTCTACTAGGGTTCAGCAGAGATGAGGCAGCAACGATCTAAGTTGGCCTTCTTTACATTGTTCTGACGGATTATCCCAAAGCATAAGCTTAGGGGAAAACAGAAACAATTCAATTTTCCACTACTTAGGAAGCATCTAAGCTCACACACAAATCCAATGTTTATAGCTGATCATTTAATCCTGACCTATATCTGACTCTGACAATTTCTCAACCAGTTCCAAATTCAGAGAGGATTTATGGGGTCAGAGTAATGATCCTACACCTCTTCAAACTTCAACAGTCATGTCAAAAGTAATCTAGAAAGCTATGTATGTAGTTTTTAACACCTACCTAACAAGGCAGATGCTAAAGAAAAAAACCAAATTCATCAAACCCAAGTTTCCTTACATCTTCCTACATCCAAAGTCTATTTCCTAATAATATTAGGTAGAGTTATATGCCTTAATGCTGAATTTTCATAGTTGAGCCCACAGAATACTAGAACTGAAAATAACTTTATGGAAGACTGAATAGGTCACAAAGCTAGCTATTGACAGAGCTAAAACTGAAACTCTAGTCTTCACATTCCTGACTGTATTCTCTTTCCATTATAGGAGACTCCCTCCTAATGCTTTTTGGTGAGCTAATTCTCTGTGTGTCTTCATTCCTTTTTAACATTCAAAAGGGATGTTTTGTGGTAAAAATAAATAGTTTGATAACTATAAAGAATTAGAATTTGAAGGAAATTTAGAGAAAACCTATCAGCCCTTCTTTCATTTTATTGATGAGGCTGTGGAGGGTCATAGATAACTCAGCTAGACTGTAATACTTCTGGATCTTAGCTCATCGCACTTTCCTTCACAAAAGAAAAAAAATGCCCATTCTAATCATTGCAAGCCAAAATTAATGTTGTATTTCTTTCTGATTGACAAGTTTCAGAGAAAATGGTAGATATTTAACCTCCTAAATAAAAGCATAAGCAATAGATTTCTGTAAGTATCATGCAACTCTCTACAGAGACCATTTTATTGATTGATTTAAATTAGCTTCTTCCTAAAACTTACCATCTACCTTTTTGGTGATATAATTGCCCACTCTCACATAGACAACATTTAAAACACCAACCCAATTTCTTAGGTGGAAAACAATTCAATGACGAATGCTGATGAAAACCATTAGTTGTACAAAACCATACTAAGTTGTTTCAGTAACAAGACAGGGACTATTTAGTGAAGCATGTCTCAACAATAAATAACAACAATAAAGAGAAATTTACTGCTTTGTGCTATATTGGACATTCATCATACACCCCAGAGCATCGGAAATTAAAATGGAAAATACCTGTTAATGTGAAAGTAAAAAGATAGAAAATATTTAAACGAGGTCAAACTACATTTTGGGTATAATTTTTAAAAATAGGCTTATTTCTAATACATATATGTAAACTGAATAAGTGCTACATTTATTATACATTCATTTGGCATTTCTGCTGAATAATAATATGAACACTGAGACTCCTACGTAGTCGTAATGCTTTAGAAAGGATTTACTCCACAGACCATGATTTATTATTTTCACAGAAAATGCTGGGATATATGAAGTACTGACCTCCCTAAGAACTGAAACAATGTGTATGTTCCAGGCTTGAGGGCTCTGAAACTGTCTGAATGTTTGTCTCCCCACAAAATTTGTATGGCGAAATCCTAATCCCTAAGGTGATGACATTAGGAGGTGGGACCTTTGGGAGCTAATTAGATCATGAGGGCAAAGTCCTCATGAATGGGATGAATACCCTTTCTAAATGTCAATTTTATCATATAATATATATTTTAAAAATAGTATGTACCATTATTTTCTCAAAGTTATGATGATGAGTTAATTCATTTGCATCATTTGTGTGGTGCCTGGCACATAACTTTTCAATAAATAATAATAATCTAAGCTAGCTCAGAAAGCTAGCTAGCCCCTTTTCCACCATGGGAGGATACAGTGAGACTGTGCCTTCCGTGAACCTACAAATTGGAACTCACCAGACACCAATTTACCAATACTTTGATCTTGCACTTCCCAGCCTCAGGACATGAGAAATAAGATTCCGTTATTTATAATCTACACAATTTATGACATTTTTGTTACAGCAGCTCTAATAGACTAAGGCTCCATCTTTAGAAGAAAACACTGTAAGAACTCATGATTTACAGTGAGACTGACACAGAGGAACACGGGTCAATTTCTAAGAGATGAATCCCAGATGGGACCAATCATTAATGCTCCTTCTTCCCCTCTAAAGTATAAGCCACTCACCTAGACAGAAAGCTCCTTGTGAGCAAGGATAGCATAGAGCTAGCCATTGTGCACCCAGCACAACCTGGACAAAGCTGTTTCTTTATATCTGCACCCTCTCTCCCTGCCCTCTGATCTCGTTTTTCTCTGATCAGCTTTCTGCTGACTCCCTTTTTCTACTTCTTCTATCTTCCGGCTCTTCCAAATTTTCTCTTAAAATAAACTCTGGAAAGCAAGGGGCTGTGTCTTTTTATTCTTTGTGTTTACCCATAGTGTTCAACACTAAAAAAGTTCTCAAATATTTGCTGAATTACTTATTGAATATATTCTCCTGACCTGCAAAGTAACATGCAATAGGCCCCTTGAACTGTGGTTAATGATATCTAAGACTTTGGTGTTAGGCAGAACTGGGCGTGAATCCTGGCCCTACGGCTTGTTTATTTATTTGTCTTTTTTGTTGACAATTTTATTTCTGATATTTATTGCAGTGCCTGACACATAGTTTTTCAATGTATTTAGTTAAGAAGTGAATAAATGATTTCACTTTGCACAATTAATAAACAATAGGAGTTCATGTCTTCTAGCGCAGCTGTTTCTGGCACATTCCTCACTGCCACCTGAGATGTGTGATACTACACTTTTGGAATCTTTGTAGTATGTCCTAGAAATTCATTTCCAAGCCCCAAACAACCCATTCTCAAGACATTAGGACATCTGATGCTTCCACTCATCCCATGTATACAACCTGACTATGAACTACATTGGCCCTATGGCTTATTAAATGTGTGATCCAGCTAAGTTGCCTAACTTTCTATAGAGATATAGGGTGTCAATTTAGCTAAATTGAAACTATGTTTCCAAGAATTCTTCCCCTGGTATGGTCTAGATTAATGTCAGTTAAGGGGAAACTTTTACAAGATTTGGAATGCAGAATCAAAGTGGTAGTCATTTTTATGCTGTAAACTTTGACTCAGGGCAAATACTGTTGCAGCCCATGAACGCTGTTACTGACCTGCTGGTTCATCTTTTGGTGCAGGACAGCGGCCAGGTCTCTAAGTCATCAGGCTCCTACTTCAGCAAGACAAACCTGAGTTAGGTGCAAGTGCAGCTATGTAGTGAAGGATGCCTGCTTCTACTGCAGATTACCTGCATCAATGAGGTTTGAGGCAGACAGATATTGATTCCAGTCTGTCCCCGTGGTCTCCAGTATGTCCTCAAAGTCAAGTCTGTCCTTGCTAATCCCCACTTTATGTCCATACTTCCTATCTTACTGCCTTCTCTGCTGACAGCAGGCCCAACATCACAAACAAAAGCAAGAGTCTTAAATGGACTGTTTTACTGGCTCCTATAAATGGGTAAGGTCTAACCCCTGTAATAAGTCCATGAGTCCCTATCACTCTGATTCTCCTTCTCTGATCTAATCTAAATGATACCCTTTCCAAATGTCAATTTTATCATATAATATATATTTTTAAAATAGTACATACCATTATTTTCTCAAATTTATGATAATGAGTTATTTCATGTGTATCATTTGTGTGGTGCCTGGCACATAACTTTTCAATAAATAATAATTTATTACATTAAAACTTATTTTATTAAAAAAATAAAAACTGTCTCCTGGGGTCAATCAATTCATCTGATGTATGTATACATAATAGGAACTGCCCATATATTCATCATTCATTAAGAGTTTACCTCATCATTTCTATTTTGTTATCCAAAGTGCATAATGGGAAGATTGTTTATTTGATTTATAACCTGTTCACTATTCAAAGAAAACCTGGATTTAGCTTTCCTATGTATGTTGTATAAGTATTTGCTTTGTTTTGTGTGTGTGTGTGTTTGAGGGGTACAGAGCTAAAATTAAACAATATCTAAAGAACTATATGTTCCAATGAAAATTAGTATAAATTCCATACCCAAAATTCTCTAAGAATAATCTCCTGCAAATGCTACCATATTGAATATTTTCTGCTACTTGCAGCATTCCAGTTGGACTGATACGATAGCTATCAATCCAAACGTTTAATAAAAATAGTATAAGAGGAGTAGAAGCAACAAGGATAATTAATATCTTGATGCTCCCAACAGGATAAAGTTTTTAAATAAGGGATGTACCTTCCTAAAGAAACACAATGCTTTAGACAACTAGATGGGCCTAAAATAAAGAGAGTATATTTTGGCTAAGCTGTATCTTTTGTGAACTCAGTACACAAATACAGCATGATAATAGCTGATGAATACTGTTTGTGGGATATAAAAAGTATAAAAGACTTGTAGTCTCCAGAGACCACAATCATGTCTTCTCTTGTCCTTTGCTGCAAGATGGTAGGCACAATATGAATATTTATTTACAATGTTAATAAGAATTCGAGGAGTAAACATGAACATCCATGCATAAGATTTATAAAGCTGCCTAAATGGCCCTTTTGTTATAATGCTGGAAAATGGTTGGCATATTTAATCCTCCTTTATAAAACTGCTATTTTTAAGACATATTCAAGTGTCTGTCTATTTCCACCTAGGACTTAGATTAGTTGTCTTTAGAATTACCATGGAGTTTTGGTTGTATTATTATTTAAGAGATTATAGTCTTGAAGTCATACTTAATTGAAATATGCACTATACCCTTAGTTTGATAGAACCTTCAAATATTTTCATTTATAAAATTGATCATGTTACAACAGTCAAACGTGAAAATACATCAAAAATGACATAATAGAATTTAATAGAAAAAGGGATTTAATATTTTATTTATTCTTTTTTCCAAGAATTCCACAAACTTATAAATACTGCCTAACTTTCATAAATATTTTATACTTTCAGATGTCACATTTTAAGATAAAACCCCAATGAAACCTATTATTTTGTTACCAATTTAGTAGAATTATTAGCCGTGACCTACATGGTAAAAAATTACATTTGGACACAGAGAAACTCTGGTGCATACCTGTTTCATCTCCTCTGAGGCTATATATTCTCCTTAATATGATGCATTCTGTCTTATCATGATCCATGATATTGATCCCCCATATAAGGTAAAGTCCCAAGTTCTTTACCTTATTGAGTACATGTCTATTTGTCTATTGTTTGATGACCATATTTGTTTACTGGTTACCAGAAGCATGAAAATATCTTCAAGTGCTCAAAATCTCAGTCTCATTGGTAACTAATAGGTTCCAAAACATGAAATCAGAAGGCACAGAATTTAGAAAGGTGAAGAATGTATAATCAAAGATTGTGTCTTTCCCAACAAGACACAAAATTAGCGTTCCCTGCCTAACATCATCTTCCCCTCTCCAACTTTTCTCAATTAGCAGACTTAAGCTTGTCTGTCAGAGTAGAAAAATGAGGCCACAGCCATCCATTTTTTTCTGTTTTCTTTATTTATCTTTCTAGCATCTCCCTGAGCATTCTGTCCTCCAGTATATTTGGGGGGGCAGTTTAACACTTATGCTCCAGTTTTAGGTCAAACTTGGTAACTTCTTTCCATCAAGTCTCCTCAAGATAGCTTCTATTCTGAGAATTGCCTTCCTCATTATATAGACTTCTTTCAAAGCCAATCAGAAATTTCATGTGTAAAAATTAAACTAAGGAAATGCTTCAACACTTCAAAAGAAATACTTGGTTAACACTTGTTCTAAAAATAACAAAAGAAATCCAATTTGGATAGTCACTTCTTTATAAAGTTTGTTGGTTTGCTATCTGTCCAGCAGATATGCATGGCTGTAAATGGTCAGAATTTTATGAGTGTCTTTTGAATCAGCCTGTTCTTTAATCACTCGCAAATGTGCTAAGAGGCTGGTGTCATTCTACAGGTAGCCAGTGACATAAAGTCATGGATTTAAAGAAAGAATACAAAGATCCTGCTTGTACTTCATTACTAGTCTTTCTCTGATTCTAAAAAGAGACTATTAAAAAAGTTTATTCTCACAAATGCCTTGGGACATGAAAACATTTGAAAGAACTTCAAATCTCATAGTATGATGAATATGTACTAAAAACTCACAACAGAAGAAAATAAGTTTGTTATCAACTTCTTTTGTTTTCAACTTCTTACTGAAAGTATGGCCTAGATAGTTTCCTAAATAATGCACAACTGAAAGTCTTCTTTAGCCTGAACTCTTAGATAATTTAGGAGACACAAATGGGACAAGGAATAAGAAAGAGGTTTGATGATTCTGACTGGCTATATGTTTTGTGCAATACCATTGCATATTTACAATAAGTAACCACTAGCTACGTCAGCCTGATAGCCGCTTATCGTACTGCTTCACAAAGGTTCCACTGCTCCACAAAGGTTTGGTACGTATTGGGAAAAAAAAATGGATATTATTTAGAAAGTTACAGATAGCACAGTAAGATTTTATAGGGCATAAATACAGAAACTTTTTTTTTTTTTTTTTTTTGAGATGGAGTCTTGCTCTGTCACCCAGGCTGGAGTTCAGTGGCATGTTCTCAGCTGACTGCAACCTCCACCTCCCGGGTTCAAGTGATTCTCCTGCCTCAGCCTCCCTAGCAGCTGGGACTACAGGTGCATGCCATCATGCCTAGCTATTTTTTGTATTTTTAGTAGAGACAGGTTTCACCATGTTGGCCAGGCTTGTCTCGAACTCCTGACCTTGTGATCCACCTGGCTCAGCCTCCCAAAGTGTTGGGATTACAAGCGTGAGTCACGGTGCCCAGCTCAGAAACCATTTTTTTAAACTATTATTCCTTCAAAACACTCTCTATATCCTTACTTTCATAGAATCTAAGGTCTGTTTATCCAAACCTCTAAATCTAATCTTTTCTGTAACATCATTTGCAATTAGTCTGGTGTCTATTTAAACACTTTTAGAGAAAAAGTTGTCTGCAATGATCCTATCCATTCATCTTATGACAACAATTAATAAATCATTTTTTTAACACAATCACTTTATTTATTTATTTATTCATTAATTCATTCATTTATTTTTGAGACGGAATCTTACTCTGTTCCCCAGGCTGGAATATAGCAGTACAATCTCGGCTCACTGCAACCTCTACCTCCCGAGTTCAAGCGATCCTCCCACCTCAGCCTCCTAAGTAGCTGGGAGTACAGGCACATGCCACCATGCCCGACTAATTTTTGTATTTTTAGTAGAGACAGTGTTTCAACATGTTGGTCAGGCTGATCTCGAACTCCTAACATCAGGTGATCCAACCGCCTCAGCCTCCCAAAGTTCTAGGATTACAGGCATGAGCCACTGTGTCCGGCCTAATAAATCCTTTTTCAGAAAACTTACATGTGGGCATCTTATGGATGGTGTGAAGATGAGGATAGAATTTTGCTTCCTAGAAGTATATTTTCTCTATGTTATTATATGTAAGCAAAAATACACTCACCATTTTTCTTCCCTTTGGAACTATGCAAGCACTATAAGCCCCAACATTTAGTTAACTGAAGATAAGTAACATGTCCTCAACTCAGTATACCTCAGATTAAATATGGCCAGTTCTTCTTACTGCCCTTCATACTAACTTCTACTCACCTATTGTCTTAGTCTGTTTGTGTTTCTATGACAAAATACTTGAGACTGGTCAGTATTTTCTACAGTTCTTGAAGCTGGAAAGTCCAAAATTATGGTGTTGGCATTTGGTGTCTGGTGAGGTCCTTCTTGCCATGTCCTCACCTAAGGCAAAAGAGCAAAAAGGGAGGGTAGCAGTTCCCTGGCACCTCTTTTATAAAGGCACTCATCCCATCCCTAAGGGCTCCACCACGGCAAGGAAGTTTCAACATACAAATCTTGGGAGATGCTCTCAGACCACAGCATCTGCCTCATCACCTTTCCCTTTCCCTTTCTCATCAATATTCACTTCCACCTCTTCAGAAAATCTCTCTTGTTTACTAATGACACTAGGCAGGTTACTTAACCACTCCAATCATCGGTCTTTTCAGTTACAAAATGGGGATAATGCTACTTAACTCAGAATTGAAGATTAAAACTCAGTGACCAGTCTATACCACTCAATAAATGGTGGTTATTACATAAATCCAGCACATAAAATATGCAATGTATTTTAAATCCAATCATATTTTTTAAAATGTCTCTCATAGGCCACTAGCTACCATTTTGGAGTTAAGATTACTATTAGAGGAAGAGCTAGAAAACTGAGAAAGAGTTGACTCATTACTAATTTATCTTAAAGAGAAAATGAGTATCTGTGTGTTTGAAACAATATCTCTAAATGATAAAAATTAGGAAAATATCAATTTTATCCATTTGTAAACGCTTTAAGGGGATGATTCTTAGAAGAAATCAGAATGATTGATACCATGGTCTGTTTCTACCCATATTTCTGACATCAAATGCATAGTTTTTTCTTTTCCCCATACCAACAACTAATTCTCTAACTCTCCAGACACCAACTGGGTATCCAATGATTCCATTTAATTTTAACACTAACTAACCAGAGTTAATACAGACCCTACGCAGTCCTACAAGACTACCCTCACCTCAGATACCAATGCAAGTCCTGAGCCTCCTATAGTTCTGTCCAATTGACTATAAATCAAGAGTTTCCATGACCCCCTCCTCAGGTTCAATAATTTACTAGAACAACTCTAACCCAGAAGCTCTCTAAATGCCATTGTTTAGGAGTTTCATGGAAATACCCCTATGACTGACTAAGTTATTAGCCATTTGTGATTAATTCAATCTCCAGTCTCTCTCTTCTTTCCAGAGGTCAGGGGCTGGGCTCAAAATTCCAACCCTTTAACCATATGATTGTTTCCTCTGGCAACCAGCCCCAATCCTGAAGCTATCTAGGGACTCACCACAGGTTGTCTCATTAGCATAAACTCAGGTATGTGACAGGAGCTTATTATGAATAACCAAAGAAACTACTCTTACTCCCATCACTAGGGAAATTCCAAGACTTTCAGAAGTTCTATGCCAGAAACGAAGGATAAAACCAAAATATATATTTCTTAATATATCAAAATATCACAGTTGAATCAAGTTCCACACACTATTCTAATCTTCTTTGACAAGGTGAAAAATTAGATAAAATTAATGATGAACACACCTTTAATTCTTATCACAGAGCATACTTATCCACAAAAGGTAAAATCTACCTATCAAACAACAATTATGGGGATAGAAACTTCACTAGAAACTACATCCAGAGGGTGGTTGATACTTAACCAGGAGACACGTAACCATGTTCTATACATTCTAGTCATGTAGGAGTTAGAATTGGTTCCAGTGCAATTTTACGATTTTATTCATGTGTCTTGCATGTGCATTTTTGGAATCATATCTGATTGCATATTCCCTTCTGCACACTCGCACCTTATACATTAGAATGAAGAATTTGGTAAAAAGCAAGGATGCATTTTATTTATACCGAGGGGTCTCAAGTTAAAAATATATGATACCTTTCCAAATTGAAAGGAAAAAAAAAAACAACAATGCTTGTTTTTCCAGTCATCAAAACTTCAGGCTACATGTATTTCAAGAGCACCATAAGTGCAATTGAAGGTATGAAATATCAAATTCCTTTATGTGTTTTCCCCACATTGGCATTAATAAGTAAATCAAAAGTCAAAATTTCCATTCCTAAAACTAAAGGAATCTTCTTGTCTGCCAAGGTTTTACTTTGTAATTATCTATTCACAAACAGATCTGCTGTCGCTAAGATGGCAAGTTATTCCTATGGGTCAGAATTATTCTTGCCTTCCAAGATGCTGGTTTTGAGGGCGCAGTGCAAATACAGAACTGCATTAGCAAAGCTCTTGATCTTATAGAAGGGACTTCATACAAAAGAAAATCAAATACTCATTATTGTCAAATCTGCAAGAAATATGTTCACCAAAACAAACAGCAAAAAGATAATACATAATTAACATTAAATTAGAAACATTAACCCAAAAACTCTTCCCCATGTTCCACATTCATATAGAAAAAAATCTTCATTGCTCCTGTGAGTGAAAGTAAATAGGAGGACAGTCATGGACTCAATATAAACAGAAGCATTCATGAATGAAACAAAATGTGTTAAAAAGCTGAGTAATATGCCAACAGCAAAGAATACGTAAATGTGTAGAATTATCAATCATTCAAGCTGTTCAAAAATGGAAAGTTCTACCTAAAGTAGTGCATATCTATCACTACATGAGCTCAAGTAGTTCTCCTAATGGATGTGGGAAAGGGAATCCCTACACTTGAAAATTTGATGAGGGGATTAAAAGGCCCTTCCGATACTGAAGAGGTGATCCTACTAGAACCTAAATTACTACTCCAAACCTAACCACTGCTTTTTCAAATCATGAATGGATATATTTTGTGGCTTATTCTAATCGTGTGCTAAATAAATTCCATAGGTCATTTCTAATAATAGCTTGAAAGCATATTTTTTGTTAAGCCATTTAAAAATCATTTTAAAATGGAAAAATAGTACTTCTTTAAAATCCCGTAGAGTATAAGAAAAGATATATAACCTTTGTAGAGAGGGAGGCCAGCTCTTATTAGCTACATGACCTTGGGAAGGAAGCTTAACCTCTCTGTGTCTCAGTTTCGTCATCTGAAAAACAAGAGTCACAATTCTGTGGATTTGTTGGAAGGCTACACAGATGAATAATGCCAAACTCCCAGTGCTCAGTGGCCGCCCAATAAGTAGCATCCACTCTTTTACTGCTGTCCTCATAAAGAGAAAATAAAACAAAATCCTATGACGTTAATTTGTTTTCATATTGAGCAAGCACTAAATACCTTAAAAAGAATTATAACTCTGAATTTGTGACAAGTCTTTTTCTCCTGAAGTATTCTTTTTTCAGATTTACTTTTTAGTTGAAAAATAAATGTTGTATACATTTATCATGCATGATATGATACCTTGAAATATGTATATTTCATATTTCATTTTGGAAAGGCCAAATTGAGCTAATAAATATATACATCACATCACATACTTATTTGTGGTGAGAACACTTAAAATTTATCCCCTTAGCAATTTTCAAGAATATAACACATTTGTATTAATTATAGTCACCATGTTGTACAATAGATCTCTTGAATTTACTCCTGAAATTTTGTTTCCTTTTGCCAATATCTCCCCAACCCCATTCCCTGCCCCCAGCCTGGTAACTACCATCCTACTCTTTATTGCTATGAATTCAATGTTTTTAGATTTCACATATAACTGAGACCATACAGTATTTGTCTCCCTGTGCCTTGCTTATTTCACTTAACATAGTGTCCTCTAGGTTCATCCACTTGTTGCAAATAAAATTTAAAATTTTGACAAAAATTTTCTAAGGCTATTAGTCATTTATCAGATGAATTTTGACAAAATTTTGACAAAAATTTTCTTAAGGCTGAATACTATTCCATTGTGTAAATATACCACATTATCTTAATTCATTCATCTATTGACGAACACTTAGGGCTGCTTCCATATATTGGCTATTGTGAACAATGCTGCAGTGAACATGGGAGCGCAGGTATCTCTTCTGCATACTGATTTTATTTCCTTTGGATATATACCCAGTAGTAGGATTATTGGATCATATGGTAATTCTATTTTATTTTACTGTTTTTACTTGTGTGAATATATAGGGGTACGTTAGAAGTTTGTTACGTGGATAAAATGCATAGTGATCAAGTCAGGGTATTTAAGGTATGCATCACCCAAGTACAATATATTTTTGTTAAGTATAGTCATCCTACCGTGCCATCAAACACTACATTTATTCCTTCTCTTACTATATGTTTGTACACTTTAACTCATTTCTCCTCATCCTTACACCTGCCCCTTTCCATATCTCCCAGTCTCTGTTATCTGTCTTTCCACTCTCTACATCCATGTGATCAGATATTTTAGGTCCCACAAAAATACGAGAAATGCATTGTTTTTCTTTTTGTGCCTGGCTTATATCACTTAACATAATAATCTCCAGTTCTATCCATGTTGCCTCAAATGACATGATTTTATTTATTCTTTTTATGGCTGAAAAGTATGCCATTTTATATATATATATATATATATACCACATTTTCTGTATCCATTCATCCACTAATGGACATTTAGGTTGGTTTCATCTCTTTGCTATTGTGAATATTGCTGCAAGAAACATTCAGTGCAGATATCTCTTTTATGTACTGATTTGTTTTTCTTTAGGTAGATACTCAATAGTGGAATTGCTGGATTGCCCAGTAGTTCTACTTTTAGTTTTGGGGAAATCTGCACACTGTTTTTCATTGTGACTGTACTAATTTACATTCTTACAGTGTATAAGAGTTACTTTTCTTTGCAACTTTGTGAACATGTGTTATATTTTGACTTTTACATGATAGCCATTCTGATTGGCATAAGATAATATCTCATTGTGGATTTGATTTGCATTTCTCTGATGATTCGTGATGTTCAGCATGTTTTCATAAGCCTATTGACTATTTGTGTGTCTTATTTTAAGAAATCTGTATTCATGACTTCTGCCTTTTTAATGGGAGTATTTGTTTTAAATCCTATTGAGTTGTTTGAGCTCTTTCTACATTCTGGGTATTAGTCATCTATCAGATGAATAGTTTGGAAATATTCTCTCCCATTCAACAGGTTGGCTCTTCACTCTGCTGATTGTTTTCCTTTGCGAGGCAGAGGACTTTAATGTCCATTTGTCTATTTTCAGTGGTGTTATCTGTGCTTTTGAGGACTTAGTCTTAAATTTTTGCCTAGACCAATGTACAGGAGTGTTTTCCCCAGGTTATCTTCTAGTATTTTTATAGTTTGGGGTCTTATGTGTAAGTATTTAATCCATTTTGATTTGTACTTTTGTATACAGTGAGAGACAGGTGTACGGTTTCATCTTTTGGCATGTAAGTATTAAATTTTCCCAACACAATTTATTGAAGAGGGTACTTTTCCCCAACATAAGTTCTTGTTGGCTTTGTCAAAGATCAATTGGCTGTAAATATGTGGGTTTATTTCTGCATTTTCTATTCTGTTCCATTGGTCTATATGTCTTTTTATACCAGTAGCATATTATTTTTGGTTACTATAGTCTTGCAACATATTTTGAAGTCAGGTAATTTGATACCTTCAACTTCATTCTTATTGCTTAGGATTGCTTTGACTATGTGTGCTTTATTGTGGTTTCATAAGAATTTTAGAATTGTTTTTTCAATGTTGTGAAGAATAACATTGCAGTTTGATTGGAATAGCTTTGAATCTATAGATTGCTTTTGGCAATATGGTTATTTTAACAATATTGATTCCTCAGATCCACAAACATAAGATGTTTTCCCATTTGTTGATGTATATTTCAACTTCTTCTAATAGTGATTTTTGTAGTTTTTTTTTTTTTTTTTTTTTTTTTTGTAGAAAGCTTTCACTTCCTTGGTTGAAGTTATACTATTTTATTTTTTGTAGCTATCTTAAATGCAATTGCTTTCTTGATATCTTTCTCAACTAGATCACCACTTGTGCACAGAAATTCTACTGCTTTTTATACATTGATTTTGTATCTTGCAAGCTCTCTAAACTCATTTATTAAATATGAAAGTTTTTTGGTGGAATCTTTAGATTTTTCTAGATATATGATCATATTATCAGCAAAGAAGGACAATTTGACTTTCTCTTTTTGCATTTTGATACCTTTTATTTCCTTTCCTTAACTGATTGCTCAGGCTAGAACTTCCAGTACTATGTCGAATAGGAGTGGTAAAAGTGGGCATCCTTATCTTGTTCCAATTCTAAGAGAAAAGGCTTTCACCATTTTCCCATTCAGTATAATGTTAGTGGAAGATGTGTAGTATGTGGCCTTTTTTATTTTGAGTAATGTTCCTTCCAGTTTGTTGAGAGGTTTTACATGAAATGGTGTTAAATTTTATCAAATGCCCTGCCTCTGTTGAGATGATCATGCAGTACTTGTTTCATTCTGTTGTATCACAATTTTTGATTTGCATCTGTGGAACCATCCTTGCATCTCTGGTATAAATTCCACTTAACCATGGCATATTATCTTTTTTATATGCTGTTGGATTTTGTTTGCTAGCATTTTGATGAAGATTTTTGCATCTAGATTCATTAGGAATATTGGTCGGCAGTGGGCTTTTTTTGTTTTTTGGGATTTTTGTTTTTTTTCTGTGTGTCTTCATCTGGCTTTGGTATCAGATAATGCTGGTCTCATAGAATGAGTTATAAAGAATTCCTTCATCTTCCATATTTTTGGAATAATTTCAGGATTGGTATTAGTTACTCTGTGTAAATTTGCTAGAATTTAGCTGTGACTTCATCTGGTCCTGGGCTTTTCTTTGTTGGGAGACTTTTTATTACTGATTTAATATCACTACTCATTATTGGTCTGTTCAGGTTTTCTATTTCTTTCTAATTCAGTCTTAGTAGATTCTATGTTTCCAGGAATTTATCTATTTCCTCTAGGTTTTCCAGTTTGTTAGCACATAATTGTTCATAATTATGTTTTTTTTAATTTCTATAGTATTGGTTGTAATGTCTCCTTTTTCTTCTCTGATTTAATTTTTTGGGTCTCCTCTCTTCTTGGTTAGTCTAGGTAGTTGTTTATCAATTTTGTTTATCTTTTTAAAGAACCAACTTTTTTTTTTTAAAGCAAAACAAGTTTATTTGGCTTAAAGTTTGCTTTTAAGTTTATTATTATTATTATTATTATACTTTAAGTTCTAAGGTACATGTGCATAACGTGCAGGTTTGTTACATATGTATACTTGTGCCATGTTGGTGTGCTGCACCCATCAACTCGTCAGCACCCATCAACTCATCATTTACATCAGGTATAACTCCCAATGCAATCCCTCCCCCCTTCCCCCTCCCCATGATAGGCCCCGGTGTGTGATGTTCCCCTTCTGGAGTCCAAGTGATCTCATTGAAGAACCAACTTTTTATTTTGTTGATCCTTTGTATTTTTTTAGTGTATTTCATTTAGAACTCCTCTGATTTTTATTATTTCTTCTGCTAATTTGGAGTTTGATTTGTTCTTGATTTTCTAGTATCTTGAAGTGCATTGTTAGATTATTAATTTGTAGTCTTTTTTAATGTAAGCCTTTACTGCTATAAATTTCCCTCTTAGCACTGTTTTTGCTGTATCCCATGGGTTTTGATATGTTGTGTTTCCACTTTCATTTGTTGCAAGAAACTTTATTTCCATCTTAATTTCTTCATTGACCCATGTTCACTTAGAAGCATGTTAGTTAATTTCCATGTATTTGTATAATTTCCAAAGTTCCTCTTGGTATGGATTTCTAGTTTTCTTCCACTGTAGTCTGAAAAAATACTTGATATAATTTACATTTTTGTATGTGTGGAGACTTGTTTTATAGTCTTATATATGATCTATCCTGAAAAATGGTCCATGTGCTGATGTGGAGAATGTATTTCTATAGTTGTTGGATAGAATATTTGTTATACATTAGATCCATTGGCTTTGAAGTTCAATTTAAATCCAGTGTTTCTTAATTTCCTGTTTCAATGATCTGTCTAGCGCTGACAGAGGGGTGTTGAAGTCTCCTACTATTGTATTACAATCTAACTCTCTTTAAATCTAGTAATATTTGCCTTATGAATCTGGTTATTCAGGGTGGGGTGCATATATATTTAGGATTATACCCTCTTGCTGAATTGATCCCTTTATTATATAATGATCTTCTTTATCTTTTATTGTTCTTGACTTAAAGTATGTTTTATCTGGTGTAACTATAGCTGCTCCTGCTCACTTCCATTTACAAGAAATACCTTTTCCCGTCCGTTTACTTGCCAAATACATATGCCTTTACTGGTGAATTTTTTGCAAACAGCATAAAATTGGATTTTTTTTGTCCGTTCAGCCATTCTATATCTTAAGTGGATCATTTATGTTCAAGGTTATAATTGGCATATGAGGCTTTGTTCATGTCTTACTGTTAATGGTTTTCTGGTTGTTTTATATATTCTTTGTTCCTTTCTTTTTCTCTTATTGTTACTGTCATTTGATGGAATTCTGCAGAGGTACCATTTGAGTGCTTTCTCTTCCTCCTCTATGTAATTGCTTTACTACTGAGTTTTACACTTCTGTGGGTTTTCATCTCTTTGGTAAATTTCTCATTCATATCCTGATTTTTTTTCCCTGGTTGTTTTTTGTATTGTTTTTCAGAATTCTTTTGTATCTCACTAGCTTCTTTAAAATCAATCATTTGTATTCTTTGTCTTGATTTCCAAAACTACTTTTTGATTAAGATCTATTGCTAAGTAATTATTTTCCTTTGGGGACATCATATTTTCTTGCTTTTTTATGTTTTCTGTGTCCTTAACATTGATTTCTGCACATCTAGTGTAACTGTTACTTTTTCCTATTTTTCAATATCCTTTTATAGGGGAGGACTTTATTTCTAAAGATGTAGTATGGTGTTGATTGGCTAGGATACTCAGGTTTTGATTTTGGTGCATTCAGTAGTCTCTATATGATTTCTTTAGCTGGAAACAGCATTATTGATATACGTGATTTCCTTGGTAGGTTAGGTATGGTTATTATTGGAGGCTGTGGTGAAGTTGTACTGAGAACTAGGATGCCGGGTAACTCAGTCCTCAGCCCTGACTGGTGGTAGCAATAGGCTGAGCATGCCTATCTTTGTGCCCCAGGGCAGCACAAGCTGGAACCTATGCTGGTGGTTACTGGCAAGCTGATTCTTGGACCCCTAGTGGCTTGCTCAGATACTGGAAATGGCAGCAGTGGATGGGGTGGGTAGGTGGGTTCTTATGCCCGGGAGGCTGGCATGGCATGGGCAATGACAGTTGCAGTGGTGAGACAATTCTCTAGGTCCCAAGTGGTATGTGTTGACACTGGTGGTGGCTGTGATGGACTGGGTGGGCCAGTCTCCAAGCCCACAGGTAGCACTTGCAGGTAAGTGCCAGCTGAGATGTTAGCAGCCAGGAGGTTAGGCCCAAACTCAGGATATCAGCAGGAGTGCTCAGGTGACTGTCATGGTGAATTGATTTGAAGATCTATGTGCTCCGTCTTTGAGGGGGAGCAAAGCTGGGCCAAGCGGTCTTGTGCTTAAGCTCTCCAACTGTGAGAACAGCTACCAGCTGCAGCTGGTGAAGACATGGCAACCCTCAGGTCCCAGGCAGAGAGCTTGCGTGAGGGGCCATAGCAGCCGTGCTGATGTCTTATCTTTGGAGAGTGTGAAGCCATCCTTAATGCCCACAGACTGGGCTGGCAAGTAGGGAATGCACATTCCTTTCACACCCCAGACCTAGCAGGGATTGTCCCCCATGCCTTGGTGGCTGCAGTTGGCACATGTAGATTGCACCCACCCAGCTTGTGACCAAGTTCTAGCAGCAGCTTGCACCTCACTTGCATCTCCATCTCAGATCCCAGCATCACTTGCTTCCTAAAATTGGCCACTGCAGCTCATGCCTCACTTGCTTCTTAGCCCTGGCTGACTGCAGGAGTGCGCTCAGCTTGCTCCACTGTCCTAGCAGTGGCAGCCCAAGTTTCCATAATTCCTCAGTCCTGGTACCACTGAGCTCCAGGACAGCATGCAGTTTGCTAGGTTTGGAAATGGAATCTTAACTGTAGCAGCTTGGGTCTCAGAAAGGGTATGGGACCAGTGTGAGCCCCCTCCCTGAAGCAGTTCTGTCCCATCATCTTCCAGAAGCTCCGTATGTTAGTCTCAGGATTTGGGTGGGTCAAGGGGTTCTCCTATGGCCAGAATTGCCGGATTCCATGGTAGGGATGTAGGCCACTGAAAATCTCTCTCTCACCCATTCACCAGGTTGCAAAGTCACTTCTGGCTCCCAGCCAATTCCAGCCAGGCAGGCTGCCACTTTTCCTTCCTCTTTCCTGCTTTTCATGTTTCCTGTCCTTTCCCTGTTGCATTCCAGCATTCTCTCTTGGATAGTATACTCAAATTATGACTGTCTGTGCATTATTCTGGTTCTTCTAAGTGGAGGAGGCAGGCATGAAATCCTTCTAGTCAGCCATTTTAAACCTCCTCCTCTATTTTTAAACTTTGAGGAACCTCCATACTGTTTTCCATAATGGCTATACTAATTTACATTCCCACCAACAATGTACAAAGTTTCCTATCTCTCCATATCTTCACCAACAACTATCTTTTGTCTTTTTGGTAACAGCCATTCTAGCAGATGTGAGGTGATAGCTTATTGTGGTTTTAATTTGCATTTCCCTGATGATTAGTGATACTGAATATTTTTCATATACCTTTTGGCCATCTGTATGTCTTCTCTTGAGAAGTGTCTAGTCAGGTCCTCTACTTATTAATTAGGTAATTTGTTTTTATGCAATGTTTTTATGCTTTTTGATTTGAGTTCCTTACATATTCTGGATATTAATCCCTTATAAAATGTATTACTTGCAAATATGTTCTCCTATTTCATTTTCTCTTCCCTCTGTTGTTTCCTTAGCTATGCAGAAGCTTTTTAGTTTGGTATAATCCCATTTGTCTATTATTGCTTTCCTTGCCTATGCTTTTGGGTCATATTTAAGAAATCATTACCCAGGCCAATGTCACAGAGTTTTCCCCTATATGTTCTGCTAGTATTATTACATGTTCAAATCTTACATCTAAATCTTTAATCCATTTTGAGTTGATTTTTGTATATAGTGAGATAAGGGACCATTTTTATTCTGCATATAGCTATACAGTTTTATCAACACTATCTACTGAAGAGACTGTCCTTTTCCCACTGCGTTTTCTTGGCATCTTTGTCAAAAATCAAATGGCCATATATATGTGGATTTATTTCTGGGCTCTCTACTCTGTTCCATTGGTTCACGTGTCTGTTTTTATGCCAGTACCATGCTGTTTCAATTACTATACTATTTTGAAGGCAAGTAGTACAATGCCTCCAGCTTTGTTCTTTTTGCTGCCAAAGTGTTTTTCATTAAAAATTTTCCTTGCAAGTGGAAAACATGATATAGGAAGAGAAAACACTTCTACAGCCAGAATGTTAGACAGTGTTACTTATTCTTGAAATTAATTCTTTTGAGCCATGTTCCTCAGAAAATGATATGTGGTCTTAACATGAACACAGGAATAGCCTCATGGTAAAGAAGTCTGCTATGAATGATTGTTTTAGAGCTCTTGAAACTTCCAGGTTCCTGGAGACAAGGGCTTATCATAAAATAGCTCATTTCAAGGCTGAAAATAAGAGAAATATTTAGTAGTAATATATTGTAATCTCATAGTCTGTTTCTTACCTGTCAGATGCACAAGTAGAATGACCATCCAGAGTATCTTTTAGTTGAATGTTAATCTTCCTCTAAAAAAGAAAATAGAGTGACTATCTTTTCCCATCATACACACATGAGTATTGCATATAATCAAATTGCTTTTCCACTCTCTGGAAAACACAGTACCCATGTAAAGAATATCAACACTGGAAACAAAACAGTTGGACTTACAATATTGTGAACTCTCTAAAACCAGAAGCATTCAGCAGGAGCTGGAGTTTCAAGTGCTAAAATGGAAATATAAAATCTTCCTGAGACAGGATACATTGCCAGATTTCTTCAAATCTCAGCTTGAAATTTTTAATTATTATGTTTAGATTTTCTCAAAGCCATTCTGTGAATTATGATTATTTGATAACTGAAGGTTGATGTCCTTGCTTAGGTACACAGCAGCCCCACCTTTATTTTTTTAACAAGTCTCCTCTCTTTCTTCTAGTCCCAACTCCTCAAGACACTGACTACTACTTACTCAAACCAGGGGCTGATAAAACTAGTTAACTTTCCCCTCAATACCCAGCATGCTGTAAGCAATTGGATAAAATCTAATTACCTGCCTTATAAGTGAAACTTTTAAATCTATTTATGTACTTCCTCCCAGTGTATCAGGCAGTGGATCCATAGAAGGTTAAAGAAATACTAGGAAACACTAATAAAACTTAAGAAGAAAGCATTCTTTGCTTTCATTGAGCTGAGAGGAAACTAGACGTCTTCTAGTCCCACCCCTCCATGCTAGTAATAAGGAAACTAAGTTGCACAACACCACACAGCTTGTTCAAGGCAGAGCTGAAACAAGAACCTGACGTCCAACCCCAAGTTCAGTTTTCACTAACACATGCACCTTGACTTCGCTTGAATTTCCTCCTTTTGATTGATAAAGAGTGAAAGTACTGGTGGCCTAATTTTATAAGAAACCACTGGAAATTCTTGAGAAAACTGGTTTACTGGTTCACAATTGACAGATTTAATTTAGGGAGGAGAAGAAAAGATGCTTCAAAGGCACGGCAATTACTGGACTAACACATGGCTGTGCACATTCATGGGGACATAGGAGTGCAGGAGATCAGTGAGGGAGAAAGTACAGGAATAAAATAATAAACAGCCTCTGCTAAACCATGGGAAAAACCCATATTTACAGAGTGGGAGGAGGGTGAATAACATTAATTGCCACTCTGGGCTTCTTCCCCAAAGTACTCTAGGACTGGTTTTTCAAGTGTAAAGAAAGAGACTAGACAAGCTAAAACCGCCTGTGGCATATTTTCTTGTTATATAGATATAAACAAACACGTGATTTGTGCCTTGGCCTCACACCCTGCTCACTGCAGACTAGTTCCTGTTCCCTGGTCTCTATTCAAAGAATACAGAACATGCAGGATGTCAGTAGAAGAGGAAACTCTGTACACTTTTGGTGGGAATGTAAATTAGTATAGCCATTATGGAAAACAGTATGGAGTTCCTCAAAGTTAAAAGTACAAGTTTACCTACATAACAAACCTGCACATGTACCCCTGAACTTAAACTAAATGTTAAAAAAAAAAAATAGGCCATGTGAGGTTGCTCACACCTGTAATCCCAGTATTTTGGAGGCCGAGGCAGGTGGATCACCTGAGGTCATGAGTTTGAGACCAGCCTGGGCAACATGGCAAAACCTCGTCTCTACTAAAAATACAAAAATTAGCTAGGCGTGGTGGTAGGTGCCTATAATCCCAAGTAGTCAGAAGGCTGGGGCAGGAGAATCACTTGAACCCAGGGGGCAGAGTTTGCAGTGAGTCAAGATCCCGCCACTGCACTCCAGCCTGGGCAAAAGAGCGAAACTCCATCTCAAAAAAAAAAATTAAAAATTGAAAATATGTACCCATTTGTGAAGTTTTAAAAATCAAATATATATTTTAAAAGAGTTTAAACATGTTTTCAGGTTTTTTAAAGCTTTATTCTGATTAATTCACACTGAATAGAAAACGAATAAGCTTCCAAGAGAAGAGGCCCCCTTAAATTCATTTTTTTCATCAAGAAGAATAACTGTGCTTTTGTCCAATTGCCCTGAATAATATCTGATATTAATCTGAAATATTTTCTCAGCTGTGAATTTGGATAGGTAGATATAATCCATTAAAATTATCATATGTACAGATAAAGTTATGATATTGGAAAATCAATGAACCTAGTCATTCTCCTGCCTTCCCTAAACAACTTACCTGAGTTAAAATCATTCTTTCCACCCCCTTAAACTCAGTACATGTAAAATATTTAACACTTTTTTTTTGTTCTGCTGGACAATGATTACATTTACATACGGAATAGTATGTAATAAGATGAGGAAACTTAAGTCCAAGAAAAGGTCAATAATATAATATTATGGAACTTGTTCTATAGAATAAATTAGGTCAACTTATTAAATTATAAATTAAATGGAAGAGACAACCCACTAAGAAATTAACATGTAGGAAAGTGTTATAAATCCTAGAATATCAGAAATAAGTTTTCTCAAAAATCAAAAATTTTATATCATGAATTTGGGAGTTCTGCATCCTTATAAACATACCCTGTGTCCCAAGCCTCTCCCTCACTAGTATTTACAGAACAAGTTGTGTGTACCTTTCACATAAGAGCCTCTCAAGTATTTGAAAATGGTGACTGGATGCTCCAGTTAGTTCACTCTTTTGCAGGCCAATGCCTCATTCGTTTAACTATTCCTCACGCAGATCTCCTTACCCTCCTGGTTTCTCCCCACTGAATTCCTGAGATGTCTATGTCTTTTTCTAAACTCATGCTCTGCAGAAGTAAAAATGATACTTTAAATGAAGTTCAACCAAAACTAAGGAAAAAAAAACTATAGCCCGCTTCATTTTTGTATTACATCTTTATTGATGCTAATTTTCTATTGTGTTTTTTCAAATCCAAGTCCTATTCTTAACTGATTGCTGATGTTCTCTATTAATAACCTCAAGACCTTCTCACAGGTGCTACAGCTAAGCCAATGGCCCAGCCCTATGCTTACACATTGATTTTGTTTGTTTTTACATGATGTTAGTTCCCTTCAACTCATTGTCAGAGTGGCTTAGATATGGCGAAAGAAAAGCCCATAGAACCAAATCCTACGCAAAATTCACTGAAGAAAATATAATACAGTTTTCAAGCACTTAAACTTTAATGTTCATCCTTCAAGAAGCTTTCAGAAAGTTTATATGATTATTTAAATATCAAAGGGATATTTACAAAATGACTCTTTTGTCTTCACAGAAAATGTCTAAAATCATCATGGGATATCACTGAAAAGGTTTCAAAACAAAGCCATGATCTCTAGAAATGTGTCCTTGATGGGTGGGTCTTCATTTGATGCGCGGTGAGTAACTGGTGTTTTTATCATGCCAAAAATTCAGGATCCATGGGTACCTTTTTCTACTTTTCATCAGGAGGCAAAATTCATACTGCATTTTACATGTAGAAAGGAGTTTGGCCAGATGAATAGAATGGAAGTTTTTCTAAGCAGGACCAAGCTTTCATGATCTCAGACAGCATCTCAAATGGTTTGAATGACTAGGCAGAACCAGCCTGTGAAATCGTGAGGGAACAGCGTTGCTTAACCAACAATCCAAGTAGACAGACAGGCCAAAAGTAAAGTGTGGTAAGAAAAAGGGGGAGAGCAATTTCAGGTGAGAAAAATAATAGCTGCAAAATGATAAAGTTACAGAGTGAAGAGATTTAGGAAGAGATGGTAGTAGAAAGAATAGATGATGATTTACAAAAGGGGTGGGGTAAATCATAGAAAATTGCTAGAGAAGAATAGAATAATAAAGGTTATAGTACCTAAGAATGTCTGTTTCCTAGGTGAAGAGTATGTACTATTGACTTAATATGAAATTAAGAAATATTTTACTTTCAGAAATTGAGGCTAAGTGAGCCAAGGAAAAGGTCATCCATCAAGAACAAAGCAGGATTTCTCAACCGTGGCAGGACATTAGGATCATCTGTAGAACTTTAAAAGATTGTTTAATTTTTTTCATTTGGTTTCCTTTATAGTTGATTTTGTTTAACTTTGCCAGTGAAACTTTAAAAAAAAAATGCTTTTTTTTTTTTAGTTAAAAGCTTAACTCAGAGTCATTACTAGACCTGTGGAAAATCACTGCTAGTTTTAGCAAATTTTTCTGGAGGGTTTGAACTTCAAGACGTCTTTTTTTTTTTGGCAACCTTCTTATAATTTTCATTTTGAAATTTTTATGTCATTGCACAGCAAAATGTTGCTTCAGTATTTCTATCCTGAATCAACACTAATTACCAATTCAAATGCTCTCCCTCATTGAGAAAGACATACTAATTTCAAGATCTACATGGCTAAACAGTGTTTCAAGTTCAAGTTTCCCACCACTATCAACAGACTGTAGAAAATAGAAAAATACTGAAAGAAAATTAATGGTTTCCAGGAAAAGCATGACATTCAGAAAAAAATAAGATGCTTTGCATGCAAATATTCTTGCTAAAAAATATAATTTTTCAGAAAAATTATACCTTTGCCACCACATATCTGATGATGTAGAATTCATAGTAAGCATTAAAAAGACACTAAAATGTAAATATCAAGGATTTCCATTTGCAATCCTAAGGTACAGGTAAAATTGTTTCTAGAATACTCCCATTCTCAAAAGAAAGGACCCAAACAGCCAGATATTTTCTTATATCAAACATTTTTAAATTTTTTCTTTTTATACTTGTGAAACATACCCTTCATGCATAAAACTGAAGAAATTCCTGATTAGTTGATTCTGAATGTTAACCTATAGATTAAAATAAATACATTTCAGCATTGTAGTACAGTGAGAAGGGGAACAGGTATAGAGTTTGAATATAAAAATAGAACACAAAATTCAGCCTAATGAATAAATGTGAAACAGGTCATTGTTTTCTGAATCACTAAATTTTGTCATCATTTACAAGCTAAACAGGCCATCCTTTACTTGATACTATGTAGATTGTGTATCCCCAGTGACTTTTAAATAAAGAGCAAGTTAGATTCATTTGGTTGAGCATCTTCTTGTCCTCACTGAGCATGAACTCCCTCTGCTCATGGGCACCTCATTATCATACAGCTCAACTTTTGTTCCTGTTTCTCTTTTTGCCCTGATTATTTTCCTACTTCACTAAACCTAACTATCTTTCTTTTAAGTATCACGTCTTCCATGCAGCTCTTCCAAACTGCCAAACTCTCTTTTCCTCTCTCTTGATCTTAGTAGAATCACAAAGCCACACCCAATGGGAAAGGAAAGTGGAAAAGCAGCTCTACTGGTGGGTTAGATATGTTTGTTGTTTTATGTTCATCCTGGCAATCACACCTGATGACAACACGAACATTATCTGGTGCCTGTCTCTTGCAGAGAAAATAAAGAGAACTATTGCCTATGTGCTGACTATCTACAGATACTTCCCACATGTCATAAGTAATGCACACAAGACCTGTTGGCTAGGGGCCATCCCTTAGAGGATGTCTTTATGTTGTATCTTACTAAGTCCCCCATTACAAATCAGAAGGAGCATCAAGATGTCTCAATCTCCTGCAGAAAAGAAAGGGTCAACATACCCTAAAATCATTGTCATTGGCAAACTTTCTCAAAATTCAATTAGTCACCATAAGATCATACCACATCACAAACCGGTTATGTGAGAAGGCATATTATGGCATAGGCATGTCCAGACAGCATGATACTTAGAATCAGACTTTCCCAGGCACCCTACAGAGATTTGTTTTTCTATGTCAAAAATGAATAAAACACATCTGCTTTAAAATTCTTCCAGACTAAAATACTATTAGTGTAGCATCTATCAAATCTGAGAAAAATAACAGATACCAGATAGTTGATAGACATATTAACCATTTATGCTCTAGGAATCTATTTATTCATGTTCCTGACTCTTACATTCTAGAAAGCAGTATACTCAGTCCTTATAGTCTCTAATATTAAATTTACATTTTATTGTTTGGTCCTCAACTTCTCAAAACACACTCCCAAGAAATCACTTTTGAAGTCGACTACCACAATTGCTGTAAATTAGTAAGCTGGTTTACTCACTGCTCCAACAACAACTGTGAGGTAAGTTTGGAGCTGAATAAAAGAAACTATCACAACACTCATTTTTGCAGACCTTTTTTCTTCGATCCTGATTATCTGTTTACATTTAGCTCAGTTGTTTAAAGTTACTTGTAATTATAAGTTTCCTTATTGCCTATGATAGTCATTATATATGTAAATTTAATAAATGCTCAGCACTACTATGTTTATGTAACTGAAGTAATTATTTGTTTATTCTCTGCAACTCCATAAAAGGAAACATTCTAACATGCAAATCTTACTATATCACTCCCTGGCTAAAAATCGTCCCATGACTGCAACTAGATCCAGAATTAAGTACAAGTTTCTAAGTGTACTTGGCCACTGCATTTATAAAAGTACGCAGAGCTCCTGTCTTTCTTTCCTGCTCTCTCAAGAAAGTTCTACCTCTAGACCTATTCTGGATCTTTTAGGATGTAGTTATTAGAAGGTTAGACAAATAAATGACCAGAGAATGAGAAAGACTTGGAGACATTAAGTAAACTTAATAAAGAGATAGATAAGTGAAAAGGAAAGAGAGGGAGAAGGGAAAAGATGAGAGCTGGATGTCAAGAAAATACTGAAGGATTAAGAGTTTACAGAGGTAGTTTTTGGGTGTTAGAAAATAGGAGGAATAGAAAACAGAAATTGGATAGAGGAAAGTGATGATTTTTATATTTTTTGAAAAGTACAGTTAAGATTAGAGTTGCTTGATGATTTTTTGATTACTCAGACTCGGCTTTTTTAGAGGCCCCCCTCCATAAAGAAACTGGGCTACACGGGACTGTGGGATCTATTAGGATTAGAGAAGTAAAATGCCCTGATCTTTTTCTCATTTGGCCACCAGGAATGCACTAATCTTTTTTTCAGTGTTAGCCCACCACACTCACTCTGGCTCCAATACTTGCCGACAGTTTGCAGAGGCCACCATGTTTATTCTCATATGCAGGTCACTGCATTTGTCAAATATTGCTCTGTCTACCTAGAGCACTCACAGTCACTTCCTCTTTTAACACTAAAGTCTACAGTTTCTTCCACAATCAGCTTAGTTATTCTACAGGAAGATTTACTCCTACCTCTCTTACATTCTCAGTTAAGATCTAATAGATACAAATACAGGGAACAGAGAAAGTACATGTCAGCTTTATCAGTCTGCTTACTTCAGACCCTTTCATTACCCTGAGCTTCATGAAAGCAAGATGGTAAAGAGCAATAAAACAAACAAACAACAACAACAACAAACCAACCAACAGAAAATGATTCATAAAGAAGCTAGTTTCTGGTTTATAGTAAAATCACTGGGATTTGTATTACCAACAAGTCTTTGAAAATGGTAGGGTGTCTATAAAATCGTCAAGAAACCAATCTTCTTAAAAGTAAACTCCCAAAACAAAAATGCAAGGAAAACAAAGCTTTGATTACACAAATATCTGAAATTTCGTTACCTGAAATTGATTATAAACAGACCTCCAGAAATGATGGTGGTATGGTAGCAGATATCCAAAATCCTTGCTAGAAACTTCCTAAGATTTCCTAAGCCAAATCCCAGAGGAAAAATAAGAATAGAGAAAATTATGCAAAGTTCACATTGGTTGAAGTCCAGTGGTAAATAATGTATCTATTCTAGTTAAGCAGAAACTTATTTTACAGTCATTAGGAAGCTGAATAAACAAATGCCAAACTGAGTTTTCAGATATAACTGAAAATCACACTAAGCTATGAATAAAATCGCTGCTCTATAATCAAAAAACCTACCTGCAAAACTTGACAGCCACCACCCCATGATCAGGACACAACCACCAAATTGGGTATGCAGGATAGCATTTGCCAGCAGAACCAGAAGAATGGCCTGAACCTCACTTCTTTCTTCCAAACCTTATGTAAGTGCATTTGTATAGTGAACGTGAATCACATTTAGTCCCCTATCTTAGAGATTCAAGGAATTAATGTTCTGTTTTCCAGCTCTTCTACACAGAAAGACACACAAGAAAGACACACAAGAAAGACAGAAAGAAAGAAAGACAGAAAGAAAGACAGAAAGAAAGACAAAAAGACAGAAAGAAAGAAAGAAAGAAAGAAAGAAAGAAAGAAAGAAAGAAAGAAAGAAAGAAAGAAAGAAAGAAAGAAAGAAAGAAAGAAAGAAAGAAAGAAAGAAAGAAAGAAAGAAAGAAAGAAAGAAAGAAAGAAAGGAAGGAAGGAAGGAAGGAAGGAAGGAAGGAAGGAAGGAAGGAAGGAAGGAAGGAAGGAAAGGAAGGAAGGAAAAGAAAAAAGGAAAGAAAGAAAAAAAAGAAAAGAAAAGAAAGAAAGAAAGAAAGAAAGAAAGAAAGAAAGAAAGAAAGAAAGGAAAGGAAAGGAAAGGAAAGGAAAGGAAAGGAAAAGGAAAGGGAAGGAAGGAAGGAAGGAAGGAAGAAGGAAGGAAAGACAAAGGGAAGAAGAAAAAGAAAGAAAAAGAAAGAAAGACAAAAGAAAGAAAGAAAGAAAGAAAGAAAGAAAGAAAGAAAGAAAGAAAGAAAGACAGACAGACAGACAGACAGACATCAGTCCACCAGATAATTCACACCATGTGGATGCCTCCTCGACAAGGCATAGTAAAAGCCTGAGGAGATTTTCACTTAGGAATAACGCAAATGAGATTAGTTTGGAGGAACTAATCAGGAACATACCCATGATACTCCTTCCCCCAAAGTAGTAAAGGAATATGGGAAAGAAAAACAACAAAACACACACATACCTCTAAAGTAGAGGGAACAGGGGTAGAGATGAGGTTTGCACCACTCAACGTGGTATTCTATCACCAGAATATACAAGGGCTATGCTACGTTATTAAGAATCCTGGCCACACCAAATGGAAAATCTACAATAAAATGTTTTCTGATCTGGCTTATAATTTATGTGGCAAACTGGTCCCTACTGGAAGTACACTCTCCTAGAATATAAAAGCATTCGACACTCCTACTAACATTGTAGGACTGGCCCTGGTGACATTATATACCCAGACTATAATAAATATGAGTGCTAATACGTATTAGCGTAGCACATAACACTAAAATTGGAATGATACAGAGATTAGAATGGCTCTTCTGCAAGGATGACACACAAATTTGTGAAGTGTCCTCTGAGGAGGGTAGGAGAGACAGTCTTGAGTCCCTGAGGCCATACATGTCCCATTTCCTGTCACCAGTTGTTTGGTATGGAGAGATAATCCTTGTACTTTGAGGAGGGAGAGTGCAGCAACAGGGTGACTTTATATTTAACTCAATGCTGCGCTATCACAGTGGAGAGTAAAGTGGTGCTGGGCTTAGCCAGTGCCTGCACATGGAGATAGCATGTGCACCAGACCCAGTCAGAGGGGAATTGTCTATACTAACAGTCAAAACTTGAGTTACTTGGCAAGTCTCACCACTGTGGGCCAAAGTGTTCCAGGATTTTAGATAAACTGGCAAGGCAGTCTAAGGCCCAAGGACTGCAATTCCTAGGCAACTCCTGGTGCTAGGTTGGGCTCAGAGCTATTGTATTAGCATGGCACATGACTTGGGGAGACACCAGCCAGGACAGCTAAGGAGTGCTTGCACCACCCTTCCCTCAGCCCCAAACAGTGCAGCTTGTGGGAATGAAAGTAACACCTTCCTTCTGCTTAATGTAAGAGTAAAGAGTAAAAAGGACTTTGTTTTGCATCTTGTACACCAGCTCAGCCACAGTAGGATAGGGCACTGGGCAGAGTGTTGAGACCCTACTCCAGGGCCTAGCTCCAAGACAACATTTCTAGACACACCCTGGGCCAGAAGGAAACCCACTGCCTTGAAGGCAAGGACCCAGTCCTGGAAGGTTTCATCACCTGCAAACTAATGTGCCTTTGGGCCCTGAATAACCAGCAGCAATACCCAGGTAGTATGCCATGGTACTTGGGCTCTTAGATATGCTGAATTCAGGTGTGCCCACGTACATTATCAGGTGTGGTGGCAACAGTGAGACACTCCTTCTGCTTGAGAAAAGCAGAGGAAAACGTAAAGAGAACTTTTTCTTACATCTTAGGTACTAGCTTGACCACAGTGGGGTAGAGCACCAAGCAGACTCTTGGGGTCCCCTATTCCAGGCCTTGGCTCTTGGATAGCATTTCTGGATATCCTCAGAGGGGAGGAAGATAGGAAGAAAAAAAAGAAGGAAGAGAAGATCACAAAACAACAAGAAAACAAATGACAAAATGGCAAGAGTAAGTTCTTAATAACTTGAATGTAAATGAACTAAACCCTCCAATAAAAAGATATAGAGTGACTAAATGGATAAAAAGATGAGACTGAATGATCTGTTGCCTACAAGAATCACACCTTCACTTACACACACATAGACTGAAAATAAAAGGATGGAAAAATAGTATTTCATGTCAGTGGAAACCAAAAAAGAGCAGAAGTCACTATACATAAATCAGACAAAATAGAATTCAAGACAAAATCTGTAAGAAGAGACAAAGAAGGTCACTATATAATGATAAAGGGGTCAGTTGAGCAAGAGGATGTAAGAATTATAAATATATGTGCAGCCAACAGTGGAACACTCAGATATATAAAGCAAATATTATTAGCACTAAAGAGAGAAAGAGATCCTAATATGATAGTAGCTAGAGACTTCAACACCAAACTTTCAGCATTGGTCTGAAATTTCAGAGAGAAAATCAACAAAGAAACATCAGAATTATCTGTATTACAGATCAAATGGACCTAATAGAGATTTACAGAACATTTCATCCAACGACTGCAGAATCCACATTTTTTTTCTCAGCACATGGACCATTCTCAAAGATAGACCATATATTAGGTCATGAAACAAGTCTTAAAAGCATTTAAAAAAAAAAAGAAAAAACCCTGATATAACATCAGCATCTTCTTTGACCACAATGGGAAAAAAAACAGAAGTTAATAACATGAGGAATTTTGGAAACTCTAGAAACACATGGGAATTGAACACTACACTCTTGAATAAGCAGTGGGTCAATGGAGAAATTAAGAAGAAAATTTATAAATTTTTTGAAACAAATAATAATGGAAACACAACATACCAAAACCTATAGGATATTGCAAAAGCAATACTAAGAGGGAAGTTTATAGCTACTACATTAAAAGCAAAGAAAAACTTCAAATAACAACCTAACAATACATCTTAAAGACCTTGAAAAGCAAAAGCAAACTAAACCCAAAATTAGTAAAAGAAAATAACAAGGATCAATGTCCTTTGCAGGGACATGGATGAAGCTGGAAGTCATTATCCTCAGCAAACTAACCATAGGAACAGAAAACCAAACACCGCACATTGTAACTTACAAGCAGGAGCTGAACAATGAAAACACATGGACACAGGGAGGGGAACAATATACACTGGGGCCTGTGACAGAGAGGTGTGGGTCCGGGGAAGGAGAACATCAGGATAAATAGCTAATGCATACGAGGCTTAACACCTACATGATGGGTTGATAGGTGCAGCAAACCATGATGGCACATGTTTACCTATGTAAAAAACCTGCATGTCCTGCACTTGTATCCTGGAACTTAAAATTAAAATTAAATTAAACTAAAAAAGAAGAAGTGTAAATGGTTTTCAGGGTCTGGAGTGGTAGGTAGAAAGGAGGAGTGACTACTAATGGGTATGGAGTTTCTTTTCAGGGTGATGACAATGACTTTGAACTAGATAGTAGTGATGGTTGTACAACATTGTGAATATGCTAAAAATCACTGAATTATACAATTGAAAAGGGTGAATTTTATAATACATTATCGTAATAAAATTGTTATAAAAATGAAAATAATAAAGATCAGAGCAGAAATAAATAAAATTGAAATGAAGAAAATACAAAAGATCAATGAGACACAAGTTTTTTAAAAAATAAAATTGACAAACCTTTAGCCAGACTAAGAAAAAAACAGATAATCAAAGTGAACAAAAATCAGAGATGAAAAAGGAGACATTTCAGTCAATACCATAGAAATTACAAGGATCATTAGTGGCTACCATGAATAACTATATGCCAATAAATTGGAAAATCTAGAAGAAATAGATAAATTCCTTGACACATACAACCTACCAAGATTAAACCATGAAGAAATTTTTTTTAAAAAAACAGAATGAACCAATAACAAGTAATGAGATTGAAGCCATAATAATAAATCTCCTTTTAAAATTTTTAAAATTATTAACATTGGGAGGCCAAGGTGGGCAGATCATGAGGTCAAGAGATTGAGACCATCCTGGCTAACATGGTGAAACCCTGTCTCTACTAAAAATACAAAAAATTAGCCGGGCGTGGTGGCAGGAGCCTGTAGTCCCAGCTACTCAGGAGGCTGAGGCAGGAGAATGGCGTGAACCTGGGAGGTGTAGCTTGCAGTGAGCCAAGATGGCACCACTGCACACCAGCCTGGACAACAAAACCAGACTCCATTTCAAAAAAAAAAAAAATTAAACAAAAAAAAAAGACTTAAAAAAAAAAATCTCTTAGCAAAGAAAAGCCCAGGTCCCAATGCCTTCACTGCTGAATTCTACCAAACATTTAAAGAAAAATTAATACCAATCCTACTCAAACTCTCCCAAAAAGTAGGTGAGAAGGGAATACTTTCAAACTTATTCTACAAGGCCAGTATTACCCTGATGCAAAACCAGACAAATACACATTGGAAAAAAATAAAAAAATAAAACTACAGGCCAATATCCCTGATGAAAATAGATGCAAAAATCCTCAACAAAATATTTGCAACAATACAATGAAAAGATCATTCATTACAACCAAGTGGGATTTATCCCAGAGATGCAAGGATGGTTCCACATACATAAATAAATCATCATGATACATCATATCAACAGAATAAAAAAACAAAAACCATATGAGCATTTTAATTAATGCTGAAAAGGCTTTGATAAAATTCAACATCCCTTCATGCTAAAAAAAAAAAACCTCAAAAAACTGGGTATAGAAGGAAAGTAACTCAACATAATAAAAACCATATATAACAGACCTATAAATAGTATCACACTGAATGGAAAAAAAATAGAAAGCCTTTTCTCTAAGATCTGGAACATGACAAGTATGCTCACTTTCATCACTATTATTCAACATAGCACTGGAAGTCCTAGCTAGAGTAACCAGACAAGAGAAAGAAATAAAGTGCATCCAGGTTGGAAAGAAAGAAGTCAAATCATCATTGTTTGCAGATGATACAATCTTATATTTGGGAAAACATAAAGACCGCACCAAAAAAAAAAAAAAAAAACTATTATAACTATTAAATTCAATAAAGTTGCAAAATATGAAATCAACATACAAATATCAGTAGCAATTCTATATGCCAGCAATGAACAATCTAAAAAAGAAATCATAAAGGTAATCCCATTTACAATAGGCACAAATAAAATTAAATACCTAGAAATTAACCAAATATAATCACAATTATAGAACATGAAAGAAATCAAAGAGAACACAACAAAATGGAAAAGTATTCCGTGTTCATGGATCAGAACAATCAATACTGTCAAAATGTCCTAACAATCCAAAGAATTCTACAGATTCAATGCAATCCCTATCAAAATACCAGCGACATTATTCACAAAAATAGAAAAAAAAAATCCTAAAGTTTATATGGAACCAGAACACCCAGAAAAACCACAGCTATCCTAAGCAAAAAGAACAAAACTGGAGGAATCACATTACCTGGTTTAAATTATACAGCCGGGCGCGGTGGCTCAAGCCTGTAATCCCAGCACTTTGGGAGGCCGAGATGGGTGGATCACGAGGTCAGGAGATCGAGACCATCCTGGCTAACATGGTGAAACCCCATCTCTACTAAAAAAAAATACAAAAAACTAGCCGGGCGAGGTGGCGGGCGCCTGTAGTCCCAGCTACTCGGGAGGCTGAGGCAGGAGAATGGTGTAAACCCGGGAGGCGGAGCTTTCAGTGAGCTGAGATCCGGCCACTGCACTCCAGCCTGAGCAACAGAGCGAGACTCCATCTCAAAAAAAAAAAATTAAAAAATAAATAAATAAATAAATAAATAAATTATACTACAGAGCTCTTGTAACCAAAATGGCATGGTACTGGCATAAAAACAGTCACATAGAACAATGGAACAGAACAGAGAACCCCAAAACAAATCCACACACCTAAAGTGAACTCATTTTGGACAAAGGTGCCAAGAATGTACACCGGGAAAAAGACAGTCTCTTCAATAAATGATGCTGGAAAAACTGGTTATCCATACACATGAGAATGAAACTAGACCCCTGTCTCTTGCCATATGCAAAAATCAAATCAAAATGGATGAGACACTTGAATCTAAGACCTCCAACTATGAAACTACTACAGGAAAACGTTTGGGAAGCTCTCTAGGACATGGCTCTGGGCAAAAATTTAAGTATACACCACAAGCACAGGTAATCAAAGCAAAAATGGACCAATGGGATCACATCAAGTTAAAAATATTCTGCACGGTGAAGGATACAATCAAAGTGAAGAGACAACTCACAGAATGGGAGAAAATATTTACAAACTATGCACCTGACAAGGGATTAATAACAAGGAGCTCAAACAACTCCATAGAAAAAATCTAATTTTCTAACTTGATTAAAAATGGGCAAGTCTAACCTAATTAAAAATCTAACCTGATTAACTTGACTAAAATCTAACATGATTAATCTAGCCTGATCAAAAATGGGCAAAAGATTTGAATAGACATGTCTCAAAAGAAGACATACAAATGGCAAACAGGCATATGAAAAAGTGCTCAACATGGATAATCATTGAGAAATGCAAATCAAAACTACAATGAGCTATCATCTCACCCCAGTTAAAATGGCTTTTATCCAAAAGACAGGCAATAACTCTGGCAAAGATGTGAAGAAAAGGGAACTCTCATATACTGTTGATGAGAATGTAAATTAGTATAACCACTGTGAAATACAATTTGAAGGTTTCTCAAAAAACTAAAAATAGAACTATGATTCAGCAATCCCACTGCTAGGTTTATACCTTAAAGAAAGGAAAGCAGTATATCAAAGAGAAATCTCCATCCCCATGCTTGTTGCAGCACTGTTCATAATAGCTAAGATTTGAAAGCAACTTAACTGTCTATCAACAGATGAATGGATAAAGAAAATGTGGTACTTATATACAATGGAGTACTATTCAGTCATAAAAAAGAATGAGATCATGCCATTTGCAACAACATGGATGGAACTGGAGATCATTATGTTATGTAAAATAAGCCACACACAGAAAGATAAACACTTCATGTTCTCACTCATTTGTGAGATCTGAAAATCAAAGCATTTGAATTCATGGAAATAGAAAGTAAAAGGATGGTTACCAGGAGATGGGAAGAGTAGAGAGGTGGGGGGTAGGAAGGTGGGGACAGTTAATGGGTACAAAAATAAGAGTTAAAAGAATGAACAAGACCAAGTATTTGATCGCTTAACATGGTGACTATAGTCAATAATGAATAAATTGTACAGTTTAAATGATAATAAGAATACAATTGGATGGTTTGTAACACAAAGGATAAATGCTTGAGAGGATAGATACCCTATTTTCTATGATGTGATTATTATGCATTGCATGCCTGCATCAAAATATCTTATGTACCCCATAAATATATACACACAATATGTAACCACAAAAATTAAAAACTGAAAAAAGAAAGAAATATGGTTCTAAGAAAGTAATTTCAAAACCCAAACAAACTGTTGAGACCAAGTTCTCTAGTGGGTATATTTATCTTCCTCCCTACTCCCCCTGAGGCTGGTATATGACTGGCAATTTAACTGAATGACTGGCACTTTAACTGAATTTATTCAGCTAAACATCTTAAGATCTAAAAGAAGAGTCCAACAATAGCCATGCAAGTACTTTCTACTTAGAGGAAATGGAAGGCAAGTACAGATCTATTCTAGTCGGTAATGAACATATAAGGAGAAGCCTACAAACTAGCACAGGGAACTCAACTATCATCTGTATCACCCACAGGGAAATTAAAACAAATTAATGAGACAAGAGATAATGACAATATACAAGATCAGAGATGAAAAGAGCACTAATAACAAAAAAGAAAACAAATAAAGCAATCGTAGCATTTTCAATGGCACCAGAAACAGCAAAGATGAAATTCCATTACAGAAAACCAACTGCAGATCATCTTTCAGAACTAGATAGAACAAGGGTGAATAAAGTAGATAAAACATTTGAGAAACACAAACAGCTAGAAGACAGAATTTTTTAATGTTCCCAACACAAAATAAGAGGTGATGGATACACTAATTACCCTGAATTAATCATTACACATCGTATACATGTATTGAAATATCACTTTATATCCATCCAAGAATGTCATGCCCACCATCATGTAAACATAATAAACTATATATCCATCCAAGAATGTCATGCCCACCATCATGTAAACATAATGTAATTAACTATATATCCATCCAAGAATGTCATGCCCACCATCATGTAAACATAATATAATTAACTATAAAGTTATTTTAAAGTTCTGTAAAACATTTGTATGTTCATTTACTCTCTCTCTCTCTATATATATATACACACACACACATATATATATATATAAAATATATATATACTAGATCCTGAACAAAACTCAGGATATAACAACAAAAATAAAAGAGCTGAGCAACAGTGGGAAGGAAAGTATAGAAGTCATGGTGACTGCTAAATATGTAATATGTGCATAATATGTACAATTATGTATCAATTAAAAATAAATTTAAGGGCCAAGCACAGTGGCTAACGCCTACAATCCCCGCACTTTGGGAGGTTGAGGGGGGCGGATCACAAGGTCAGGAGTTAGAGACCAGCCTGACCAAGAGACCAGCATCTCCAGTATGGTGAAGCCCCATCTCTACTAAACATACAAAAATTAGCCGGTTGTGGTGGTGGGTGCCTGTAATCCCAGCTACTTGGGAGGCTGAGGCAGGAGAATTGCTTGAACCCAGGAGGTGGAGGTTGCAGTGAGCCCAGATTGCGCCATTACACTCCAGCCTGGGTGAGAGAGTGAGACTCTGACTCAAAAAAATAAAAAAACAAAAATAAAAACATTTGAATTATAGATGAATAACTGGCACTTATCTATACTGATTATAGATCAAAAACTGGTATTCATTTAATCAATGTTTTTGAATATATATGGCTTAAAACAAAATATAGAATGTACAAAGATATTAAAAGAAAATTGCCTTAAACTGAGAAAAGATTTAAGCAGATAAAAAAAAAGCTCATGATATACTAAGAAAAATAAGGAAAAGTAGCCAACATTGTTACATCATGGTAAAATATGGGGGTGGGGGGAGACAAAGAAGAAAAATGAAGCTAGTCTTGAGCTTCTCAATGAATATGTTAGATGACAGAAAATAATGAGACAATTTTTATTGAAATCTTAGAGAAAATGTGAACCAAGATGTCCATACTGAAAGAAGTAACTCATATGTAAGGGCTAACCAGTCTCAGATATATGTCCTCAAATTCTTGCATACCACTCTTGCAACCATCCTGAAAAAAGTACTTGAAATATTTCAAACAACCAACAATGCAAAATATAGTGCTGAAAAGAAGGCAAGTCGTGATATAAAAGACTATCAGGTGGTAAGTCACACAATACTTGTCCAAAACTAGCTGTGAAAACAAGAGCTTTAATATAGTTTCACACAAGGACTGGAGTATGTGATTGTCAGTTTGGTTCAGTGGACTAGTACAACAGTTTCTGTAAAGACAAAGCTAATTTCCAGCCATCCTTGTATGTAATTGGTCAGATTTAGGTTACATGGTGATCTCTAACTACAGGGCAAGCTAGGAAAGTATTTGTCACTCTTAAGCTCTATGATGGACAGATGATCCCTGAGAGCAGGAAAGAGGGGAAGTAAATGATTATTAAGTAGTCAATCAAGAATATCATGCCCACCATCGTGTAAATATATAACTAACTATAAAGTTATTGTAAAGTTCTGCAAAATATTTGTGTTAGTTTTTAAAAGAAAAAGATATACTATCTTTAAGAAATATATACTATATGCTGACAAAACTCAGGATACACCAACAAAAATAAAAGAGCTGGGCAGGGTTGGGAAGGAGAGTATAGAGGTCATGGTGACTGCTGAAACTCTTATGAATAAAATAGTCGTCCTCTTGAGTTCTCTTTTCCTTGCTGATAAGGAAAGCTAGATAGACCTAAACACTAATCCTCATATTTGGGAATGGTTCACCTACAGGAACGGCTATCCATCTAGATAACATCCAAGAACCACCCTGAGAGTTCAGAGTGTCCCTGACTCCCACCCTCACTCTTCTTCAGGCTGCACCAAAACCAAATTATCACTTCTTTAAGTAATTCGGACATTGAGCTTACATTGTTTGTCAGTGTTATTCACAAACACTACCAGCAAGGGAGGAAGTGAAGTCTAGGGCTTATCCACCCTTTGCTAACTCCAAGGAGAGAAAGTATCAGGAAGAACAGCAGACCAAGAACAAGGCCAATCCAGCAGAACTCCCATGTGGAGAGAAAGTATTGTTTGATTTAAAGAAAAAAAAAGAAAAAACCTAATAGTAGTACAAAAAAGCCTGATTTGCAGGTTCTGACTGAACCAGAGGAAGAAGGAAGCTACCTGAATTAGAAAGAATGTTGCAGTTCCAATTACAGAGCCTATCCCATGGGAAGACAAAAAGGCAGCTGGTTGAACTGACACAGAACAGCCCCAGGAAAGTAAAGGAGGAAGTATTCCATTCCAGCC
The DNA here is from genome assembly GCF_024542745.1 of Macaca thibetana thibetana. NCBI lineage: Eukaryota > Metazoa > Chordata > Mammalia > Primates > Cercopithecidae > Macaca > Macaca thibetana. Next base: position 83,900,235 of record NC_065582.1, on the reverse strand, counting down.
AAGCTGGCGCTGGTCTCCTCACCTACTGAAAACTCTTCTCTGGTACTTCCTCCCCACTCCCGCCCTCTGCCTACCTCTGTTTTCAAGTGTGAAAACTTACAGATCCTATTGGAGACTCTTAAACTCATGTTCCTAACTCAACTCTCTGAGTCCTTCATCCTGCCCTTACCGCTCCATTTCCACAAGGGCTCCTTTCTACTGTGGAACATCAGTTCTCTCCTCTAAACCTCCATTAAGATAAGGAGTTGAGAAAAGGAAGGGAATAAGAGTAAGATTTTAGTGGAGTCATGAAGAGAGCCCATGAATTTTATCCATTATTTTTTAGTCTTTGCCCAATATAAGAGATTTTATCTTATTTTTTGAAGGGAAAAAGACTTCATACCACCTTTTAATCTAAACTCCCAACATATTTTCTTCCATGACTCATTCTCCCTTAAAACCAATACACCAATCTGGTAACATCTGGGACACAAGGGCACCTGCCTGAGCTTTAGCAGAGCCCGGAGATAGAAGACGGAACAGAGCATGAAGAATTAGGGTCCCTTTCTAGAGCTTTTGAGAGAGATTGATGGACCAAGACAGACATCAAAAGAGGGCTTCAGTCAAAAGGACTAAGCTGGAAGACAAAATATCCAATGTCTGGAGATGTTTTCCAGGGTAGAAAGTGAGAAGGAGTCTAACAATACTCACTTTGGGGCCCTAGGGCATCAAGATAGGGATGTAAAATCTTTGGGAATTGTTGTGGAAAGAGATCCCAGTAGCTGCTCCCTCCAGAGAGATCCCACTCCAGCTCATTGTGGACACTGAGGAGACATCAAAGGAGCCACAGAGGACTGGGGGCATCTGCATCCCAGAGACCATGTTGTAAGCCCCTCTTTGCTTGTCTCTTAGCCCAGAAGGATAGCAGCTGCAATAAGGTGCTCTCTCTGCTTTACAGTGTGTTTGCCCATAGGCAAAAGGGGTTGGGGCCTCCTGCAACTTCTGCTCTGCCTCCAGGAAGTAGGAACCTTGGAGGTGAGCTGATAGCATCCCTCTAGAACTAAGCTGCCTCTGCACAAAGCAGTCCCCAGTGACTGAAGTCCCTGCCTTACAGCCTGAGCATAGAGAAGCCCCGTCATATCTCTCACCTGCAAGCACTACTGTTGCCAGTCAATGAAGTCCCAACCTTCTGTATCTCCTGCTGCAGCTGGACAAGCTCCTTGTCATGGTCATGGTCCTTGATGCTGATGCTGGTTCTGTTGCCTGGCCTAGGACAGGCCAGTGGGAGTTCATGTGAGGATGTAGAGTTCATGTGAGGAGGGTTTCAATCCTCTAGCTCCCAGGGCTGTGTGTTTCATAAGAAAAGCACTGGTCCCAGCTCTTACCCACACAGGGAACCATCCGAGTCTCTGAGTACTCATATTTCCTTCTTGAGGCAACTCTAGTGCTTCCACAAGGCACCACAGTCCACAGATTTGGCCCCCTGGGTTCTCTGGTTGGTAAAAGAGGAGGGAAAATTGAGCCTGCTCTCAATAAAGAAAAGTCATCAAGCCTGCAGTTTTGGAGGACCGAAGTAGACAACCTTTAGAATGTAGATTGTTACCTAGCTGTCTTGTGCTAAGCAGGGTAAGTTTCTGGAGAAAAGAAAACATCACCAGCTACTCTCATGAACAGTTGAAAAAGACCTGTTTGTGTGGCAGGAGCCTGGCCTGAGGTTTAATCCTGTTTCTACCACATAAAAATTCACAGTAGGTCTGATGAGAGGCAGCTCAAGAGTTCAGCTACATCCCTGTTTAGCTGTTTCGCATAGTCAACAACTTCTTGAGTTCCTCATTTTCCTTGGAAACTGCTGCTATCTGCTTCTCAAAGTTTCTCACCACTATCTAGAACAACTCACTTCTTTTCTACCAAATGGAGCAGACAGGTGAGAGAAGAGAATAGTTACAAAACTAACCCAAGCATGCTAGCTCTGTTTTTCCATGCTTTTACTCTCTGGCCTCCCTCCTACCTACACACAGGCATCCCCATATTACTTGCTTTGAGCTTTGCCAATTTTACCTGTGGGCTGGCTCCTATCTAACACTTCAGGTCATTGAGAATGTCAGCCTGTGGGTGGGAAAAGAGGAGAGGGAGGATGAATAGTGATGAAGACTATTCCGGAAGACAAAATATCCGATGTCTGGAGATGTTTTCCAGGGTAGAAAGTGAGAAGGAGTCTAACAATACTCACTTTGGGGCCCTAGGACATCAAGATAGGGATGTAAAATCTTTGGGAAGAATTGTGGAAAGAGAATCCCAGTAGCTGCTCCCTCCAGAGAGATCCCACTCCAGCTCAGTGTGGACACTGAGGAGACATCAAAAGAGCCACAGAGGAGCTGGGGGCATCTGGAAACGCCTCCCTCAACCCTCCTGATACTCACTTCCCAGGCAACTCCTGCATCATCTGCTATCTCCCGCATTTGCTGCCCCCACTCCTGGAGCTTCTGCAGCTCCCTGTCCTTCCTCTTAAGCTCATAGTCACACTGCACCTTCTGGCTGATTAACTAGTCTTGCAAACACTCACCTGGTAGAGTAGAGGGGGCCATTAAACAGGAAAGGCACATGCAGGACCCACAGAGGCACCAGCAAGGAGAAATAAATCAGACCCTATGCATGAAAAAAAAAGAACAAGATCTTCCACAAACAAGTGAAGCAGTCGCAGCCATGGGAGGCATGACATCCATCCCTGCCCCTTAAAGCCAAGGCCTGCTACTCTAACTCTTGCCAAGCTGGGCCCGGGCCACACCACAGCTGGTTGGTCTGTTCCTGGCCTGTACAGCAGCAATCATTGCTCACATGTTTGCATCTGGGCCTAGAGTAGGGCAGGAAAGGGAAGCCATTCTCCCAAGATAGTGGTTCTTAAACATTATTGGGCATCAGTATCACCTGGAAGGCTTGTTAAATCACACATTGCAGAGCTCACAGAGTTTCTGATTCAGCAGGTCTGAAGAAGGCCCTGGAATCTCCAATGCTACCAAGTACCCAGGTGATGTTGATGTGCTGATGCAGAGACCACAATTTGAGAACTGCTGCTCTAAGCCTTACCGTGGCTACTTTTAGCCTTCCCATCCTCACTCTTCTAGAGTCTGAGCAGCCTTTAATGGCAGGAAATGACTCTGGGCACCTACCTTCTTTACATGCCCATTTTATCTTATCCTAAACCTTCAGGGAGTGATAAGACAGATGCCCATCACCCTCAGAGACCCCTCTGTAGAATGGTTAAGAATGCATTGGATCTGTAACAGAGAGCTGGGTTCAAGTCTTGACTCTTCTACTTACAGGTTAGCACCACAGCAAGTTACTAACTGCGGAACCTCTGCTGCCTCATCCATGAAATGGGTATAAAGTCCTGCCTCCTAGGTAATACATGCCAATTGCTTTATCTCGTGCCAAGCACCAGTGTATGCCTAAACATTGTGAGTTTATTGTTAGAAAAATCTTTTCAGGCAGATTTATTTGCCTCAGTCTTCTCTTTATTTAATCTATCCAACAGTCCCATCATGTGTGACTCAGCCCTCAAGCCCTATCTTTAATACTTGTTGACTCTTTCTGCTTTCAGTGCTCAAATTACAGTCTCTCTCCTAAACTATTGCAAGTCTCCTAAATTCTTTTTTAAATCCCTCTTTGCCAAATTCACTTTCCACTGTAGCATCCCAGGCCTCTTGCTAAATCACAGCTAGCATTATGACACAACTCTGCACTGAAAACCTTCAAGGACTTCCCAATATGGTCAGTCTTTCCTCACTATGAGCAAATGAGTGGGGAAGCACTGGTTAGAGGGAGTGTCTCTCTGCCCTCTCCAGCAAGATCTGCTGATATCCTATTTTCTTTTAGGAGCAGATGTTAAAAGGCCCTTTCCTCCTTCTGATGCCCTAATATGCATTTTCTCCCCTTCCCTAAATTTTCATAGTACTTTGTATTCTATCAGTATTATAATAGTGTTCCTTAAATTATAGAGCTGCATGTCACTCTTTAGCCTGGGAGGTCTCTAAAGCCAGGAACCTCTTTATATCCCCTAGAACTCAAACACCATGTTATTAATTCACTTATTTAATAAACAGTGATTCTAAAACTACTTCAGAAAGTATTTTGACATATTTGAGATTCACAGTGTTTTCTCCTCATCGTAAAAACCATCCTCCAGCTTGTTTTTTAAGCTCCCTTGTTTTCATTTGGTGCTTTTCATGTTCTGCAGTCACCTTCTAGAAGTCTGAACAAAAACACAAAGAATGGGCATTTTGGTTCCTGTGCAACTCTCAAAATAGAGTTCGTTTTACCAGCCCTGGACCAGAGGGGAGCCCACCTCCCTGAAAGATGAGTCTCAGGCCTGGCAACATTCACCACAAACTGACGAAAGAGCCTTTGGGCCTTGAGTGAATATCAGTGGTAGCCTGGCAGTATGTTCCATGAACCTGTGGCCACAGGGTAAGGCCCTTCTGCCTGTGAAAAGGGGAGGAAAGAATGGGAAGGACTGTCTTGTGGTTTGAGGGCCAGCTCAACCACAGTAGAATAGAACACTGGGCAGATTTCTAAGGTTTTTTACTCCAGTCTCTGGCTCCCACATGGCATCTCTGGATCTACCTGGACTCTGGGGGAACTCACCGCCCTGAAGGGAAGGGCACAAGCCTGACTAGCTTTGTGATTATAGTGACTAGACTGACTAGACTTGCTGATTATAGAGCTCTAGGGCCTTGAGTGAACATAGGCAGTAGCCAGGGAGTGGTTACAGTGCGCCTTGGGTGAGTCGAGTCCCTGCACAGTCCCAGTGGTGGTGGCCATAGGGGTACTTGTATCACCCCACCTGCAGCTCCAAATGGCTCAGTGCAGAGAGACTCCATTTGGGATAAAATAAGGGAAAAGAGCAAGAGTCTCTCCCTGGTACTCAGATAATTCTTCCAGATCCCTTATTCAAGACGATCAAGGCAGTACCTCTATGAGTCTGCAGGAACTACAGTGTTACTGGGCTTGAGGTACCCACTAATGCAAATCTGGCTTAGATCACAATACTCAAGACCTTTTAAATACCTGGAAATCCTTCCCAAGGTGGACAAGTGCAACCAAGCCCAGACTGTGAAGACTACAATAAATACCTTACTCTCCAATGCCCAGACACAGAAGAACATTCCCAAGTATCAAGACTACCCAAGAAAACATGACCTCACCAAATGAACCAAATAAAGCACTAGGGAGCAATGCTGGAGAAACAACGATATGTGACCTTCAAACAATGCAAAACAGAGATAGGTGACCTTCAGAGAATTCAAAATAGCTATCTTGAGGAAACTCAAAGAAATCCAAGATAACACAGAGAGGGGATTTAGAATTATATCAGATAAATTTAATGAAGAGATTGAAATAATTTAAAATAATCAAGCAGAAAATCTGGAGCTGAAAAATGCAAGTGGCACACTGGAGAACACATCAGAGTCTTTTAATAGCAGAACTGATAAACCGGAGAAAAGCAGAGAGCTTGAAAACAGGCTATTTGAAAATACACAGTCGGGGAGACAAGCCAAACAAATAAAAAAAAATGATGCATACCTACAGGATACAGAAAATAGCCTCAAAAGGACAAAATTTAAGAGTTATTGGCTTTAGAGAGGAGTTAGAGAAAGAGATAGGTATGGAATATTTATTCAAAAGTATAATAACAGAGAACCTCCCAAACCTAAAGATACCAATATCCAAGTACAAGAAGATCATAGAACACCAAGCAGATTTAACCCAAAGAAGATTCATTCAAGGCATTTAATAATGAAACTCTCAAAGGTCAAGGATAAAGAAATAATCCTAACAGAAGCAAGATAAAATAAACAAATAATATAAAATGTAGCTCCAATACATCAGACATCAGACTTTTCCATGGAAATCTCACAGGCTAGCAGAAAGTGGTGTGACATATTTAAAATTATGAAGAAAAAAATATTTTACCATAGAATAGTATCTATGGTGAAAATATCCTTTAAACATGAAGAATAAATAAAATCTTGGCCAGACAAACAAAAGTTGAGGGATTTCATGACCACCAGGCCTGTCCTACACAAAATGCTAAAGGGAGTTTTTCAATCAGAAATAAAAGGATATTAATGAGCAATAGGAAATCTACTGAAGGTACAACACTCACTGGTAATGGTAAATGCACAGAAAAATACAGAATATTATAACACTGTAACTGTGGTGTGTGAAGTACATTTATCTTAAGTAGAAAGACTAAATGATGAGTCAAATAAAATAACTACAACAACTCTAAAGGACATAGATAGTATACAAAAATTAAACAGAAACAAGAAAAAGTTTAAAAGTGGAAGGATGAAGTTAAAGCATAGAGTTATTAGTTGTCCTTTTGCTTGTTATTTCATTTATGCAAGCAGTTTTGGGTTGTGAGATAGTATTTGCAAGTCTCATGGTGACCTCAAATCAAAAAACATACCACATATATTCACAAAAATTAAAGAGCAAGAAATTAAATCATACCACCAAAGAAAATCACCTTGACTAAAAGGAAGACAGGAGAGAAGAAAAAAAGGAAGAGAAGAACAAAAAACAAACAGGAAACAAATGACAAATTGGCAAAAGTAGGTCAGTCCTTATTTGTCAATTATAACAATGAATGTAAATTAACTAAACTCTCCAATCAAAAGACACCAAATGGTTGAATAGAGAGAAAAATAAGAGCCATTGATCTGTTGCCTACAAGTATCACACCTTCAGCTATAAAGACACACATAAGCTGAAAATAAAGCAATTGAAAAAGCTACTCCATGACAATGGAAACCAAAAAAATCAGGAATTGCTATACTTATATCAGAAAAAAAAATAGATTTCAAGACAAAACTATAAGAAGGGAACAAGCAGTCCTTTGTATAAAGGGTTCAATCCAGCAAGAGAATATTGTAACTATATTGTAATATATAACTGTAAATATATACGCACCCAACACTGTAGCACCCAGATATACAAAGTATATTAAACTAGTAAGAGAGATAGATCCCAATACAATAATAGCTGGAGACTTCAATACCACTCTTTGAGCATTCAACAGATCTTCCACACGAAAATCAACAAAGAAACATTGGACTGAATCTGCACTATAGATCAAATGGACCTAATAGTGATTTACAGAACAGTTCATCCAATGGCTGCAGAATACACATTCTTTTCCTCAGCACATGGACCATTCTCAAGGACAAGTCATATGTTAGGTCACAAAACAACTCTTAAAACATTCAAAAAAATGAAATTATATTAAGCATCTTCTCTGACCACAATGGAATAAAACTAGAAGTCACTAACAAGAAGAATTTGGGAAACTATAAAAACACATGGAAATTAAATAATATGCTCCTGAATAACCCAGGGGGTCAATGAAGGAAATTGAAAAATGTACTTAAACAAATGACAACAGAAACACAACATACCAAAACATATGGGATACAAGAAAAGCAGTACTAAGTAGGAAGTTCATAATTATAATCACCTAGATGAAAAACAAAGAAAAATTTGAAATACAAAACCTAACAGTGTGTCTTAAATAACTAGAAACGCAAGAGCAAACCAACCCAAAATTAGTACCAAAGAAGTAATAAATATCAGAACAGAAATAAAATTGAAATGAAGAAAACAATACAAAGGATCAAGAAAACAAAAAGTTGGTTTTTCAAAAGTTAAACAAAATTGACAAACCTTCAGCCAGACTAAGCAAAAAAAGAGAAAATACCCAAATAAAAATAAGAGATGAAAAAGTCAACATTGCAACTGATACAACAGTAAGTCAAAGGATCATTACTGGCTACTATGAGCAACTGTATGTGAAACTGGAAAATCTAAAAGAAATGGATAAATTCCTAAACACATACAACCTATGAAGATTAAACCATGAGGAAATCCAAAGCTGGAATGAACCAATAATGAGTAATGAGATTGAAGCCATACTAAAAATTCTCCCAGCAAAGAAAAGCCTGGAACCCCAATGGCTTCACTGCCAACCATTTAAAGAATGAATACCAATCCTACTCAAACTATTCTGAAAAATAGAGAAACAAAGAACACTTCCAAACTCATTCTATAAGGCCAGCATTACCCTGATTGATACCAAAATCAAAGAAAGACATATCAAAAAAAGAAAACCACAGGCCAATATCCCCAATGAACACTGATGTAGAAATATTCAACAAAATACTAGTAAACCAAATTCAACAATACATTAAAAAGACCATGCATCATGATGAAGTGATATTTATCCCAGGGATGCAAGGATGGTTTAACATAGGCAAATCAATCAATGTGATAGATCATATCAACAGAACGAAAGACAAAAAATAAATAATGTTTGAATTGATGTTGTAAAAGCATTTGATAAAATTCAACATCCCTTCATGATAAAAACTCTAAACAAACTGGGTATAAAAGGAACACACCTCAACATAATAAAAGCTATATGTGACAGACTCCACAGCTAATATCATACAAAATGGGGGAAAACCGTAAACTTTTCCTCAAAGATGTAGAACATGACAAGGATGCTCACTCTCACCACTATTATTCAACATAGTACTAGAAGTCCTAGCTGGAGCAATCAGAGAAATAAATAAAGGGTCTCCAAATTGGAAAGGAAGAAATCAAATTATCCATCTTTGTGGATATGATCTTATATTTGGAAAAACCTAAAGACTTCACAAGAGAATTATTAGAATTCATAACCAAACTCAATAAGGTAGCAGGAGAAAAAAATCAACATACAAAAATTAGTAGCATTTCTATATATGCCAGCAGCAAGCAGTTTGAAAAAGTAATCAAGAAGGTAATCCCATTTATGTCAGTCACAAATAAAATTAAATACCTAGGAATTAACCCAATAAATAAAAGATCTCCACAGTGAAAACTATAAAGCATTGATGCAAGAAATTGAAGAGAACACACACAAAAAAAGAGATATTTCATGTTCATGGACTGGAAAAATCAATGTTGTAAAAATGTCCATACTACCCAAAGCAATCTATAGATTCAATGCAATCCTTATCAAAATACCAATGACATTCTTCACAGAAATAGAAAAAACAATCCTAAAGTTTATATAGAACCACAAAAGACACAGTATAGCCACAGCTATCCTAAGCAAAAAGAACAAAATTAAGCAAATTTACAAGGAAAAGACAACCCCATTAAAAAGTGGGCAAAGGACATTAACAGACACTTCCCAAAAGAAGACATTCATGCAGCCAATAAACATAAAAAGAAGCTTAATGTCACTGATCCTTAGAGTAATGAAAGTTAAAATCAGAATGAGATAGCATGTTAAGTCAGTCAGAATGGCAATTATTAAAAAGTCAAGAAACAACAGATGCTGGCAGGGTTGTGGAGAAAAGGGAACACTTTTACACTGTGGATGGCAATGTAAATCAGCTCAACTATTGTGGAAGAGAGTGTGGTGATTCCTTAGAGATCTAGAAGCAGAAATATCATTTGACCCAGCAATCCCATTACTGGGTATATACCCAAAGGAATAGAAATCATTCTATTATAAAGATACATGCACATGTATGTTCATTGCAGCACTATTCACAATAGCAAAGACATGGAAACAACCCAAATGCCCATCAAAGATAGACTGGATAAAGAAAATGTGGCATATATATACCATGAAATACTATGCAGTCATAAAAAGGAATGAGATCATGTCCTTTGCAGGGACATGGATGGAGCTGGAAGCTGTTATCCTCAGCAAACTAACACAGGAACAGAAAAACAAACACTGCATATTCTCCCTTATAAGTGGAAGCTGAACAGTGAGAATATATGGACACATAGTTGGGGGGAACAAAACTCACTGGGACCTATGTAGGGGACCAGCGGGGAGGAAGAGCATCAGGAAAAATAGCTAATGGATGCTTGGCTTAATACCTAGGTGATGGGTTGATTTGTGCAGCAAATCACATGGCACACGTTTACCGGTGTAAAAAACCTTCACATCCTGCACATGTACCCGAGAACTTAAAAGTTGAAGGAAAAAAAAGAGAATACAACAGAAAAAAAAAAAATGCTGTCAAGGATATGAAGAAAACGGAACCCTCATACAGAGTTGGTGTGAATGTAAATTGGTGCCACCACTATGTAGAATAATTTGGAAGTTCCTCAAAACACTAAAAATTAAGCTATCATATGATCCAGCTATCCCACTGATAGGTATTCTATTAGTCTATTCTCACACTGCTACAAAGAACTTCCTGAGACTGGGTAATTTATAAAGGAAAGAGGTTTAATTAACTCACAGATCCATATGGCTGGGGAGACCTCAGGAAATTTACAATCATCATTGAAAATGAAGGGGAAGCAGGAACCTTCTTCAAAAGGTGGCAGGAGAGAGAATGTATGCAGAAGGAACTACCAGTTATAAAACCATCACATCTCATGAGAACTGCTCAGAGTAGCATTTTACATTTCTATAATATATGCTATCTTTCTATATGATGCTACAAGTCACAGATCACTTCTTTTTTTTTTTTATTTTTTATTTTTTTTTTTAATTTATTTATTATTATTATACTTTAAGTTGTAGGGTACATGTGCATAACATGCAGGTTTGTTACATATGTATACTTGTGCCATGTTGCTGTGCTGCACCCATCAACTCGTCATTTACATCAGGTATAACTCCCAATGCAATCCCTCCCCGCTCCCCCCTCCCCATGATAGGCCCCCGTGTGTGATGTTCCCCTTCCTGAGTCCGAGTGATCTCATTGTTCAGTTCCCACCTATGAGTGAGAACATGCGGTGTTTGGTTTTCTGTTCTTGTGATAGTTTGCTAAGAATGATGGATTCCAGCTGCATCCAAGTCCCTACAAAGGACTCAAACTCATCCTTTTTTATGGCTGCATAGTATTCCATGGTGTATATGTGCCACATTTTCTTAATCCAATCTGTCACTGATGGACATTTGGGTTGATTCCAAGTCTTTGCTATTGTGAATAGTGCTGCAATAAACATACGTGTGCATGTGTCTTTATAGCAGCATAATTTATAATCCTTTGGGTATATACCCAGTAATGGGATGGCTGGGTCATATGGTACATCTAGTTCTAGATCCTTGAGGAATCGCCATACTGTTTTCCATAATGGTTGAACTAGCTTACAATCCCACCAACAGTGTAAAAGTGTTCCTATTTCTCCACATCCTCTCCAGCACCTGTTGTTTCCTGACTTTTTAATGATTGCCATTCTAACTGGTGTGATATGATATCTCATTGTGGTTTTGATTTGCATTTCTCTGATGGCCAGTGATGATGAGCATTTTTTCATGTGTCTGTTGGCTGTATGAATGTCTTCTATTGAGAAATGTCTGTTCATGTCCTTTGCCCACTTTTTGATGGGGTTGTTTGTTTTTTTCTTGTAAATTTGTTTGAGTTCTTTGTAGGTTCTGGATATTAGCCCTTTGTCAGATGAGTAGATTGCAAAAATTTTCTCCCATTCTGTAGGTTGCCTGTTCACTCTGATGGTAGTGTCTTTTGCTGTGCAGAAGCTCTTTAGTTTAATGAGATCCCATTTGTCAATTTTGGCTTTTGCTGCCGTTGCTTTTGGTGTTTTAGACATGAAATCTTTGCCCATGCCTATGTCCTGAATGGTACTACCTAGGTTTTCCTCTAGGATTTTTATGGTATTAGGTCTAACATTTAAGTCTCTAATCCATCTTGAATTAATTTTCGTATAAGGAGTAAGGAAAGGATCCAGTTTCAGCTTTCTACTTATGGCTAGCCAATTTTCCCAGCACCATTTATTAAATAGGGAATCCTTTCCCCATTTCTTGTTTCTCTCAGGTTTGTCAAAGATCAAATGGCTGTAGATGTGTGGTATTATTTCTGAGGACTCTGTTCTGTTCCATTGGTCTATATCTCTGTTTTGGTACCAGTACCATGCTGTTTTGGTTACTGTAGCCTTGTAGTATAGTTTGAAGTCAGGTAGCGTGATGCCTCCAGCTTTGTTCTTTTGACTTAGGATTGTCTTGGAGACGCGGGCTCTTTTTTGGTTCCATATGAACTTTAAAGCAGTTTTTTCCAATTCTGTGAAGAAACTCATTGGTAGCTTGATGGGGATGGCATTGAATCTATAAATTACCTTGGGCAGTATGGCCATTTTCACTATATTGATTCTTCCTATCCATGAGCATGGTATGTTCTTCCATTTGTTTGTGTCCTCTTTGATTTCACTGAGCAGTGGTTTGTAGTTCTCCTTGAAGAGGTCCTTTACATCCCTTGTAAGTTGGATTCCTAGGTATTTGATTCTCTTTGAAGCAATTGTGAATGGAAGTTCATTCCTGATTTGGCTCTCTGTTTGTCTGTTACTGGTGTATAAGAATGCTTGTGATTTTTGCACATTAATTTTGTATCCTGAGACTTTTTTAACATCGCAATTAAAAGAACTAGAGAAGCAAGAGCAAACACATTCGAAAGCTAGCAGAAGGCAAGAAATAACTAAGATCAGAGCAGAACTGAAGGAGATAGAGACACAAAAAACCCTCCAAAAAATCAATGAATCCAGGAGTTGGTTTTTTGAAAAGATCAACAAAATTGACAGACCACTAGCCAGACTAATAAAGAAGAAAAGAGAGAAGAATCAAATCGACGCAATTAAAAATGATAAAGGGGATATCACCACCGACCCCACAGAAATACAAACTACCATCAGAGAATACTATAAACACCTCTACGCAAATAAACTGGAAAATCTAGAAGAAATGGATAATTTCCTGGACACTTACACTCTTCCAAGACTAAACCAGGAAGAAGTTGAATCCCTGAATAGACCAATAGCAGGCTCTGAAATTGAGGCAACAATTAATAGCCTACCAACCAAAAAAAGTCCAGGACCAGATGGATTCACAGCTGAATTCTACCAGAGGTACAAGGAGGAGTTGGTACCATTCCTTCTGAAACTATTCCAATCAATAGAAAAAGAGGGAATCCTCCCTAACTCATTTTATGAGGCCAATATCATCCTGATACCAAAGCCTGGCAAGGACACAACAAAAAAAGAGAATTTTAGACCAATATCCCTGATGAACATCGATGCAAAAATCCTCAATAAAATACTGGCAAACCGGATTCAGCAACACATCAAAAAGCTTATCCACCATGACCAAGTGGGCTTCATCCCTGGGATGCAAGGCTGGTTCAACATTCGCAAATCAATAAACATAATCCAGCATATAAACAGAACCAAAGACAAGAACCACATGATTATCTCAATAGATGCAGAAAAGGCTTTTGACAAAATTCAACAGCCCTTCATGCTAAAAACGCTCAATAAATTCGGTATTGATGGAACGTACCTCAAAATAATAAGAGCTATTTATGACAAACCCACAGCCAATATCATACTGAATGGGCAAAAACTGGAAAAATTCCCTTTGAAAACTGGCACAAGACAGGGATGCCCTCTCTCACCACTCCTATTCAACATAGTGTTGGAAGTTCTGGCTAGGGCAATCAGGCAAGAGAAAGAAATCAAGGGTATTCAGTTAGGAAAAGAAGAAGTCAAATTGTCCCTGTTTGCAGATGACATGATTGTATATTTAGAAAACCCCATTGTCTCAGCCCAAAATCTCCTTAAGCTGATAAGCACAGATCACTTCTTCCAAAAGTTTGCTCACATTAGAACCATCTTGAGAGCTTTTGAACCTCCCCATCACTATCACTGATACCAAGTTCCAGTTGCCCCCCACATTAATTAAATCAGGATATGTGTAGAATTAGGCATTCAGGCAAGTGTAGTTTACAGAGATTCCCAGGTGATTCCAACACACAAGCAGGTTTCAGAACTAGTGGATAGATTGTAATCATTTCCCACCTCCATGCAGTGAAGAAAATCGCTGCCCTTCTCTCTCTAAATCTCTGCAACGCTTCTTCTGCTTTCATGCTGCACTATGATTCCAGAGGGGTTCAAAGTGGAGTCAGTACCCCAGAGCAATCCTCTTCCAATCAAGTGCAGAAAGCCTAGGAAGAAGGGGCTTCATTATTAAAGAAGGGAATTCACGGGGCCACCTAATGCCCCATCAGAGATAAGATCACTAAGTCTCATAAATATAGCACCACTGCCGTCCCAACCCCAATGCATCTGTCTCACCTCAAAGGGACAAAACTCTCTGTTTTTTGGATTCAGGGCAAAGCATCTCAGTGGGATCAACTGGACCTAATGGAGAACCAGAAATGGTTGAGCAGGAAAATGTAAATGTCCAGAAGTGGGAATTAAAATAGAGAAAAGCCAGGGAAAGGAATGCTGTGAGGGGATAGGTTATCACAGAGGTAAAGCAATTATTCCCACAAAGCAGAAAATCCATGGGCCTGGACAAACTCAGAGTCAAGAAAATGTAAACTGAGTAATGGAAAAGCCCCAGTTACTACCTGGGATCAGAAACCTTTCTTTCCTCATGAGGTTCCATGGTGCCCAGTAAAGCTAGGAAAGTGTTTGGAGAAGCAAGATTTCCCCCAGCTTTCTGCAAACCAGCCTTAAATCCAAAAAGGAGTGGAGCCTACCCCAGCATTGGTTACTTCAACCTCAATTACATCTCCTGCCTGTCTCCCCTAATAATAAAGTTAAAAAAAAAAAACAAACTAGAAAATACTTAAGAGATCAAATAGTAAAATTTTCTTGTTCTACTCATAAAAGGAGAAACCCTTTTCACACAGTAAATGGCAAAGTCAGAAACAAATCCAAGTATTTTAATTACAAATTAAATTTTGTGCTGTGCCATGTGTCCTCACTTTCTAATTCATCTTTCACCATCTCTAATCTACTCATTTCCCAGCCAGCCAAGTCAGAGAATGAATTGTTACCTAGTTTAGCCAGTCTCAGAGAGCCTCTTTTCCTAAAACAACTCTTTTTAGAGGCCACCTTGCTTTCTCATTGGATGGTCTCTAAAGAGAGAAAGAAGAAAGAAAAAGAAAAACTGTGAAGAAATGATGTAAGATGAAAGTGACAAGAGTGGCTGTTCAATATCATTTCACCTTATGAATTCCGAAGATTTTCAACGTGAAAACCAGGCTCCCAAAGCTATCGTAGTTGTTCACTATTTCTTAACCTTGGTTACTTGTTAGAAATGCTTGGGAAAGTTTTAAAATTCCCCATGCCCAGACCAATTAAATCAGAATCTCTGAATAGGAAACCCAGACAGCAGAATTTTTAAGGCTTCCCAGGTGATTCCAATGTGTAGAATCACTGCTCTAACAAGACAAAGTTAGCTCCTCCCTCAGACTCTAAGGCTGATCAGCTGGGGTATAAGCTTTTCTGAATAGGGAACAGCTAAGTATGAGCAAGGGCATTTCTTTGGGGGCAGCAGGGTACAAAGTAAGGTTAAGCAGCCACCCAGCAGGGAATAAAGTTACACTTTAATTTCAAAATAAAGCTTCTTATTTTATTGAGTCAAGCTTCATTTTATCTTCTAGCTTTTTTTCTCTTTTTCTGTTCCATAAAATTATAGTGATAAAACAGTAATGTTAATGGGATCAATACCGTTTATTACTAAAGGTGGATATTATACCTTTTCTTGACAGTCCTCAATGAACAACCACAGCTAAAATAAACAGTGCATGTCCTACTACCTGTCTGCTAAGCTGGCTGTTGGTTCTTCATTTCCACCCCCCAAGACCAACACTTCCACCTATCAGGCTTATCTAAGGAGTCACCTGCATGCATGAAATCTGTGAAGGCTTTATAAGCGAAGTGTTCATCCGGTTAGCATTTATCTAATACCACCTCAAACAAGCACAGCTTGGATGTTATTAGTTGACTAGGACTTGGATAGTGGAAAATAATTAAGAGGTAATTAACAGGTCGGAGAAAACACGGAGGCAGAAAACCATATGTATATTTGGAAGTCCATAGTATCACACTGGAACCCCTTAAATTCATGGCTGAGCATTTCTCTCTGATTCCAGGTAAGTACACTGGACTATATTTCAGATGTGTCTTTATAAATGAGTTGGGAGAGGCAGTGTGGTCTCATGAAAGACAACAGGATTTGAACGAAGATTCAAATACGACCTCTGACAGTAACTAGTCCTATGTCCGTGGGGGAAGCTTTTTAATCTCCCTTAGCTTCAGCTTGCTCAACTGTAAAACAGGGATAATAGTATCTACCTTATCGGGTTGTTTTAAAGATTAGCATTCTTGTATGCAAGTACCTAATATGGTGAATGAAAATAATGGGTGCTTAATAAATAATTGACAAGATGAATAATAATAATAGCATTTGTATTCACAGCAGCAGTTGTTTTTGGAGCAGTTAGACAGAAATAGCTTACATCCCAAACTTAAAACTTCCACTTTATTCAGTTTTTAGTTATTGTTTTTGAAAGCTTGACATGAGCAATATTCATAGATATGCAACTGAAGTTACTATAAAGTCCTTTTAATTTTTAGTTTTAAGATACTGAAACAATATGAGAAGCCTTAAATCAGTGAGACCAATTTAATCAAATGGTCTGATTTTTACAGCAATGGGAAAAAAGATTCTATAATGAATATGGTATGCAGAATTGGAGAAATGAGTATAAAATGAACAAATTTGATACTGAGAGATTTCTTGCTAAATATGTAGAGAAATAACTCACTTCTGCAGAGTATTTAGTAGCAAAATAATCCAACACAACCTAGCAAAAGGTGTACAGAAACTTCTTTCTGCTGGTTGTGTTTCAGACAAGTTACCAACAAATGAATAAAGTGTTTTATTGATGAAAGAAAGAATCAAGTAGCTGTATGGCCTTAGGATGTTTCTTAACTTCTCTGAGCATCCAGTTCCTCATCAGTAAGGTTAGAATAATAGTTATGATAGTTTGTTGTTATGTGTGTGGAACTAATAAGTTGGTAGTGCATGTAAAGCACTCACTATAGTGCCTATTACTTTCAGTTATTGGCTATCATTTTTATCTATGTTGCTAGGATTAAAACAATTTAATAGAAAGATTTAAAAGTATATCAGAGAACAATGATATGCTGATTTTCAATACCAGATTCTTCCACAAGATTAAAGGTTTAGGTATGGTACAAGCTCTTGGGGTCCTTGCTTATTTCATTTGTCAGGTAGGAACTACTAAACTTACAAAAGCACTAACAGGAGTTCTGTGTTTTAATCAAGCAGATTAGTTATGCTAAGAGATAACACTTCTGTTAACCCCTTCTATGACTTTTCCTACAAAGTTTGCATCAGAAAGTTTTCTTTTAAAAGTTTTTAATTTCTAACAATGAGAGATCCTTTATAGTCATAACTAGCCTTGTCATAACTGAACAATACTTGAGGAATAAGCACAAAGTTAAGGTGAAGAAGCAAACAAGAATCTGCTAGCATGGAATCTGCCTATCAGGGCATTCATCCTTAAGCAATGATCCCAGTGGACCTTGCAAAAGACATGGCAAGTCTTTCTACTTTATTTGTTTATTATCAAATATTCCTTAAGCACTTAGGGTTGGCCAACTTGCTATGACAAGCAGTCCCCAAATTTCACTGGTTTCACACTACAAGATTTAGTTCTTATATGGAAAATCCAATCAGATATTCCTAATCAGCAGCTTTTGTCCAACTGATGACTAAATTTGAGATACTTCCATTAGCAACTCCACTGTGTCCTAGGATCTCTTCAGAGCCCTCTACTAGATGCTCCGCACTCACCCAGACAACAGGCAAAACAAACATTATTTCAGAAAATTAAGTGCCCAATATTTAACCCCCTTATGGCAAAATACACAACCACTTCTGCCCACAGTGCATTGGCAAGAAGCAGTTATGTAGTCCCACCAAGATGCAAGAAAAGCTGGGAAAAGTAATCAGGTAACCACTTTCCAGAAAGAACGCTACACTATGGAAGAGAAGTGTGATTCTATGTCTCTCTGCTAGCTATGCCTGCCATAAGCACCTGGGTAATGGAGGTAGATTAAGTTTTAAAATAGAAATAAAAAGTCCCCTCTTTATGGTGTCTACAGACTAGATCATTCTTACTCTAATAAAGAACCCCCTCCTAATGGCTCCATGTGCTGAATTTCCTTTTATCATCTTGACATTAGCCTCATCCCTATCTATGCTGTAGAACTACATTTTCCAGAATTCCTTTCCAATATCATTTAAGGTTAGATTCTGCCAATGAGGCATTCACAAATAGAAGAAGCCATTTTTCTCAGCAGCAGCTGTTTGCAGGCAGATGAGATCATTGTTGGCAGCGCTCCTTGGCTTTCAATGCTTCTCCCAGGAATCACCTGCTATAAGCAGTCAGCTGAGATCATCAGCAGAAGCTTCCAGTGGCTCCAGGCTTCCCCCTGAGAATTACCGACTTCAGTGTTCCATGGAACAAAGATCACTGGTAGTGGCTTGCCTGCAATCTTGCACTTTAAAATGTGCTGAAAATTAATCTGCCGGACCTTGCTCACACAGCCCTTCCAATGTTCTGAACTAACTTCTTCCCACCATTTTTGTCAGAAAATGACAAAACCTGAACACATTCAGTATGAAAAAATTAAACAAACTTATTCTGTAATTCAAAAAAAAATATTTTCTGGTACCTGATATATGCCAGGTTCTATGCTAGATGCTGGCAATACAGTAGCAGCCAAAGAGATAAACTTCTGCCTTTACTGTGCCTATTTATAAACTACTCAGTGAGAAGTACATTATAAAACATAATAAATCAATAAGTGCATACTCTGACAAGAGCTTTGAAGCAAAATTGTAGGATGCTATGAGAGAGAAGTTCTCATAGCATAGTCACAGTGATGACTTTTTTCAAATAGAGTAAAATAGGAGTTGGAATGCATAGACTCCCACTATCACGATCAAGTTAGAAAAGAAGAAAATCAACAGTAATTCAATTCTACATTACTAGTCAAAAGAAATTTGGCAAAATCCTTGGAAATAAATGGTCTTAATGTCTCTGATTGTAGTGACGTGACAGCACGTCACAATGTAATATTACATGTGATGGCGCATCCTATGTAATAGGACAAAAAATTAATATGGCTCAAAGATTTCAGTCATCAGGAAAATGGAAAAATAGGTGGCTAGGAGTACAGTTTTTATATACTGAAATATTAGAATTTCCACATAAAATACATTGGAGAGGAAGGACCAAGTAACGCAGAGTAGGTAACTACTCTGAGTAATTCTGGTCAAGAAAAGATAGCATTCATATTGTTCATATACATTAATTCCATTTATCAGTCAATAGCTAAAATGCTTATTCATTTTATGTTTTATAAACTAATCTAGATTGGAGAAGATAATATTTATTATTGGAGTGTGAGCATAGTTAATATTCTATTAGTAACTTGGAAAGACAAAAAATAATAATCAGCAACTTTCAGGCTATATCCAAATAACAACTAGAACATATAAAATGTTTATTAAAATCTATGTGGCTTTTTAATTTATATCTCTGTAGCCTTCAGAGCTGAGCCTCTTAATTCACCAGTTCCTAATCTCTGAATATAATCAAGCAGATATCGACTGGGTGCGGTGGCTCACGCCTGTAATCCCAGCACTTTCGGAGGCCGAGCCGGGTGGATGAGGAGGTCAGGAGATCTAGACTATCCTGGCTAACATGGTGAAACCCGGTCTCTACTAAAAATACAAAAAATTAGCTGGGTGTGATGGCGGCGCCTGTAGCCCCAGCTACTACAGAGGCTGAGGCAGGAGAATGGCGTGAACCCGGGAGGCGGAGCTTGCAGTGAGCCGAGAGATGGCGCCATTGCACTCCAGCCTGGACAACAGAGCGAGACTCCATCTCAAAAAAAAAAAAAATCAGATATCTTGTTAATGTTTGACCAGAGTACTAAGCTTAGCATCTGGCCAATCTAACTGCTTGTCCTATATTGTCATTGCCCGGTACCCGACACTAAACTTGTTCTTTATAGTCAAGCTTCCATCGTACATTTATTCACGCAATAAATGTTTATTGAACATTTTGTGTATGTTAAGCCCTGGAGGGTATAACTGAGGAAGATACATACGGTCCCTATCCTGAAAGAGTTTGCTTGTGGTTTGGGGTGGAGGGAGGATGGGAGAATGTCAAGGGGGAAGTGAGAAGTACATGAGAGGAACTAATCCCATGGGAGGAACTAATACAAAGCCTATAAATCCAAACTCAGCACATTTAAAAGGGTTTCCCAGAAGACATGCCTTCTAACCAAGACCTAAGGATGCTAAAGAAGTTATCGTGGCGGAGAAGAGAAGTGAAATAATCCAGCAGGAAGAACAGTATTGAGAAACCATAGGTAAGAGGGACCACAACAGATGTCCTATTGAAGCAACTAAAAAACGTTCCATGTGGATGGACTATAAAGTTCAATGTTGAGCAATGTAATGGATGAGGACAGGTAATTAAGTAGTAGTAGATTTTACAGGACCTGATAGAGAATATTAGGGAGTTTGAAATTTAAAAGCAATTTGAAGCCATTAAAAGTTATAAATTAGAACAGAATCAAATTTGTATTTGGGAAATTTCAATCTGGGTGCCAAATGGAGAATGAAAAGGAAGGGGAGACTGGAGGAGAAGCCATATAAAAGATTATTGCCATAATTCAAGCAAGAAATTGTCATAGTTTAATCTATGACAATGAGTCCTTCTCTGGATTTACTGACTACTGTTACATTTCATTTATTTTTATTTTTATTTATTTGAGATGGGAGTCTCACTCTGTTGCCCAATCTGGAGTATAGTGGTGTAATCACAGTTCACAGTAGCCTCGACCTCCAGGCTCAGCCTGTTGCATTTCATTTGGAACTGGGCTTCTGACTTGCCCCTTAAAGTACTTTCTGTATGTTAACATCTTACTCCAATTTAGTTTCAACAGCCGAATTTCTCCTATATGATACCAAATGTACCTTAATTTATTGCCAGGTTGTCCCTCTGCTATGTACATCAACCATATGTTTCCTAACCATGCCATACTATACTCAGCTACTGGGGCAAGTATTTCTTGCTTACCAGACCTTTTACTAAACAACTCCTATGTAATTATTTCCTATTTTCTGATAGCAGGAACTCTCAATTTACTGACATTCCTATGTGAAACTGTCTGCTTTCCAAGTTTTTACCATGTTTTCCTCTTCTCCCCATAACTAAGCTCCAATTAGAACAATAGCAATAGCATGGATAGCATGGACTCTAAAATACATGAATATATGTCCTAGAATTTTCAACTACCCCAACTTTATAGTTCTCTTTTTAATTTCCACTTTTATTTTAGATACAAGGGGTACATGTGTAGGTTTGTTCCATGGGTATATTGCACCAGGGTAGTGAGCACAGTATCCAATAGGTAGTTTTTCAACCCATACCCCTCTTCCTTCCCTTCCTCCTTAGTATTCTGCAGCATCTATTGTTCTCATTTTTATGGTCATGTGTGCTCAATTATTAGCTCCCACTTATAAGTTAGAATATGTGGTAGTTTTCTCTTCTGGAATTCGTTCACTTAGGATAATGGTCTCTGCCTCCATCCGTGTTGTCACAAAGGACGTGGTTTTATTTATGTAGCTGCATAGTATTCCATGGTATATATGTGCCACATTTTCTTTATCCAATCCACCACTGATGGACCCCTAGGTTGGTTCTGTGTCTTTGCTATTGTGAATAGTACAGTGATGAACATAAGAGAACATATGTCTTTTTGGTATAATGATCTATTTTCCAGTGGGTATGTATATCCAGTAATGGGACTGCTGAACCAAATGGTTGCTCTGTTTTAAGGTCTTTGAGAAATTGCCAAACTGCTTTCCATGATGGCTGAACTAATTTACATTCTAACCAATAGTATATAAGTGCTCATTTTTCTCTGCAGCCTCACAAACATCTGTTGTTTTTTCTCTTTTTTGTAGTAGCTATTCTGACTGGTGTGAGATAATACGTCATTGTGGTTTTGATTTGCCCTTCTCTGATTAGTAATGCTGAGCCTTTTTGCATAGTTTTTGGTCACTTGTATGTTTTCTTTTGAGAAGTGCCTGTTCATGTCCTTTGCCCATTTTTTTTTTCACATTATAAACCAGCCAGTTTATTATTTTCTAGTAAGATGCAGAACTTTTACCATGTAGACTAAAATACCTATGTCAGCAGGAACCGTATATTTTCTTCCTAGAGGTAGTTACATGGAAAACTAGGTTATTTAGTGAGTGTAAAATCCAAACAAGAGGAGACTAATCTTAAGACCTAAACATATCCGTGAAGGCTTGGAGCATACTTTCCCACCACTGGAACACTTCAGCCTCCAGAAATCTTGTTGACTCTTCCCTCCCTGTCTTGGTCTAGCTGAGCACTGCCACTGGTCAGTCACCTCCTGCAATCATACAGTCAGGCCAGCTTAGCCTAAGAGCTGTATCTCTGCTTACTGGTTTATGTTGTTACCGCCACTGTTACTAACAGTTAAGGTTCTGAAAGGGGCATGTCAATTGCTCCCATGTACCCACTACGAGACATAATAATCCTGTTAGGTTGTTCTCTCAAACCCACTCCACTCAAGTTTTTCAGGCAATATGCTCTGTAAGGTTCTTTCCAACTCCATTAGCACATACATAGTTTACCTATAAATTTACCTAATATAACGTACTTTCTACTGAGGATTGAGGTTTTAAAGGTTTTTTTTTTTTTTCCTACCTTCTTGATCAGTGATTCCCAACCACATAGGAGTTAATGAAATGAATTCTGTATCACCACTGCAACCAATACAGAGATACCAAGTGATACGTATTTTTCAAATTAATATTTTTAATTTATTTTTTATTTCAATAGGTTTTTGGGGAACAGGTGGTATTTTGTTACATGAATAAGTTCTTTAGTGATAATTTCTGAGATTTTGGTGCACCCATCACCAAAGTAGTGTACACTGTACCCAGTGTGTAGTCTTTTATCCCTCACCCACCTCCCACCCTTTCCCCTAAGTCCCCAAAGTCCATTGTATCATTCTTAGGCCTTTGCGTCCCCACAGCTTAGCTCCCAATTATGAGTGACAATATATGATGTTTGGGTTTCCATTCCTGAGCTCCTTCACTTAGAACAGTAGTCTCCAATTCCATCCAGGTTGCTGTGAATGCCATTGTTTCATTCCTTTTTATGGCTGAGTAGCATTCCATAGTGTATATATGCCACATTCTCTTTATCCACTCATTGATGGATGGGCATTTGGGCTGATTCCATATTTTTGCAATTGCAAATTGTGCTGGTATAAATATGCATGTGCAAGTATCTATTTCACATAATGACTTCTTTTCCTCTGGATAGATACCTAGTAGTGGGATTGCTGGACCAAAAGGTAGATCAACTTTTAGTTCTTTAAGGAATCTCCATACTGTTTTCCACAATGGTTGTACCAGTTTACATTCCCACCAGCAGGGTAAAAGTGTTCACTTTCACCACATCCATGCCAACATCTATTATTTTTAGATTTTTTGATTATGGCCATTCTTGCAGGAGTGAGGTGGTATAAAATTGTGGTTTTGATTTGCATTTTCCTATTCATTAGAAATTTTGAGGATTTTTTCCATACGCTTGTTGGCCATTTGTATATCTTTTTTGAGAATTGTCTATTCATATCCTTAGCCCACTTCTTGATGGGATTGGTGTTTTTTGTTTTTTGTTTTTTGTTTTTTGTTTTTTTTTTCTTACTGATTTGTTTGAGTTCTTTGTAGATTCTGGATGTTAGTCCTGTGTCAGATGTACAGATTGTGAAGATTTTCTCCCATTTTGTGGGTTGTCTGTTTACTCTGCTGATTATTTTGCTGTGCAGAAGCTTTTTAGTTTAATTAAGTTGCACCTATTTATCTTTGTTCTTGTTGCATTTGCTTTTGGGTTCTTGGTCATGAAATCTTTGCTTTAGATTCCATATTTTTGAAATTGCAAATCTAAGCCAATGTCTAGAAGGGTTTTTCTGATGTTATCTTCTATAATTTTTATGATTTCAGGTCTTAGATTTAAGTTCTGACCCATCTTGAGTTGATTTTTGCATAAAGTGAGAGATGAGGATCCACTTTCATTCTTCTACCTGTGGCTTGCCAGTTATTCCAGCACCATTTGTTTAATAGGGTATCCTTTTCCCACCTTATGTTTTTGTTTGTTTTGTCAAAGATCAGTTGGCCTTAAGTATTTGGCTTTATTTCTGGGCACTCTATTCTGTTCCATAGGTCTATGTGCCTATTTTTTATACAAGTACAATGCTGTTTTGATGACTATGGCCTCATAGTATAGTTTGTAGTCAGGTAATGTGATGCCTCCAGATTTGTTCTTTTTGCTTAGTCTTGCTTTGGCTATGTGGACTCTTTTTTGGTTTCATATGTATTTTCAGGGTTTTCTTTTTTCTAGTTTTGTGAAGAATGATGGTGGTATTTTGATGGGAATTGCATTGAATTTGTAGGTTGCATTTGGCAGTATGGTTATTTTCACAATATTGATTCTACCCATCCATGAGCATGGGATTTGTTTCCATTTGTTTGTGTCATCTATGATTTCTTTCAGCAGTGTTTGGTAGTTTTCCTTGTTAGAGGTCTTTCATCTTCTTGGTTAGGCGTATTTGTAAGTTACTTTTTTTGTGTGCATCTATGGTAAAAGGTGTTGGATTCTTTATTTGATTCTCAGCTTGGTTGCTGTTGGTCTATAGCAGAGCTACTGATTTGTGTACATTAATTTTGTATCCTGAAATTTTGCTGAATTCATTTACCAGTTCTAGGAGCTTTTTGATGAGTATTGAGGATTTTCTAGTTATACAATCATATGATCAGCAAACAGTGACAATGTGACTTCCTCTTTACCAATTAGGATGCCTTTGATTTCTTTCTCTTGTCTGATTGCTCTGGCTGGGACTCAGATTCATGTTATTTTGTTCTCTATGTAAAAATGTAAAAAACCAAATTATGCAGTCCTCAACTTCGTAGTCAATAATAGTAAGGGTCAAGTTGTCAAAAAAATGTCTTTCAACAGTAGAAAAGTTTGCTTTCTTGTTTTAATTTTACTTTAAGTCCTGGAATACATGTGCAGAACATGCTGGTTTGTTACATAGGTATACATGTGCCATGGTGGTTTGCTGCACCTACCACCCTATCATCTAGGTTTTAAGTCCTGCATGCATTAGGTATTTGTCCTAATGCTCTCCCTCTCCAAAGTTTGCTTTCAAATAAAAATAAAAGTTAAAAAGACACAGGTATTGCAAACATCATGTAATAATGATAAAATTACAGAAAAAAAAAAATTCAGACTGACTCATGGCATTCACATCACACCAGAATTTTGATTTTCTGTTTTTGTAATAAAACAGTAAATTGTATCCCAAAAAGTAGGTTAGGTCCGTACTGGCTAAAAACTTCAGTCCCAGACTCAATGAATGAGGACGAACTATATAGTGCAGGCTTAACAGACATTCCATATACATAAACCATTTTTAACACCCCTCACTAGGGTTTTGAGGGAAGGAGGGATGAAATGTGGACATGTGAACTCACAAAGGCAGAATATTCTTTCAATTATAAAAAGTCATACATGTGACACTTTACTACATCTTGGACAATAGCTAAGATTTTATCTGTGGGAATCCACCTTTGAAAATCACAATGAAAATCAACAGGAAACGATTTAACATAAAATATTCAAATTTCTCAGTATAGGACTTTCACAGAAAACAAAGAAAGGGACAACA
Source organism: Macaca thibetana thibetana (assembly GCF_024542745.1). Lineage (NCBI taxonomy): Eukaryota > Metazoa > Chordata > Mammalia > Primates > Cercopithecidae > Macaca > Macaca thibetana. The sequence continues at coordinate 83,874,567 of NC_065582.1, read as the reverse complement.
ATGAAAATGAGTTTTCTTAAAAAATAACATTTCCTTTATTTTGTGCCTGCTACTCAAACCTCAAAAACAAATCTGTACAAAACTAGGAACACAGAAAAGGACCAGAGAGGATGTGATATTGTAAAGTCTTATGACTGAACTTCCACCCTCATCAAGACCTTCACTACAGAGCTGAGGGTTTCCAGATCGACTGGACAAAGTGAGTGGTCTCTGGTCATCACCCCTGCTTCACCAAAGATGGCCCAGGTCACTCACTGTGAAACTTGGCAGAATAGAGCTGGACAGAGATTGAGCTTCCCCAGTAGCTGCCCCACTTCTTCTTAGTTTTCTCATGCCAGAAGTATTTGCCTTTGGTGAACTTCAAAACCTGATTGGCTCGCTCGCTCCAGTCTCAAGCTGCACCTTGCTTCTTTGCCCATTTTTTATTATTACTATTTTTTTGCTTGTTGATTTGTTTTATTTACTTTTATTCTGGATATTAGAACTTTGTCAGATGTATAGTTCGCAAATATTTTCTCTCATTCTGTAGGTTGTCTGTTTACGCTGTTGATAGTTTCTTTTGCTATGCAGAAGCTCTTTAGTTTAATTAGGTCCCACTTACCAATTTTTGTTTTTGTTGCAATTGCTTTTGGGGGCTTAGCCAAAAATTCTTTGCCAAGGCTGATGTTGAGAAGAGTGTTTTCTAGGTTTTCCCCTAGGATGTTTAGAGTTTGAGGTCCTACATTTAAATCTTTAATACATCTTGAGTTTATTTTTGTATAGGGTGAAAGGTAAGGGTCCAGTTTCATTCTTCTGCACATGGTTAGCCAATGATCCCAACACCATTTATTGAATAGGGAGTCCTTTCTCCATCTCTTAATTTTTTCTCAGCTTTGAGGAAGACCAGATGGTTGTAGATGCATGGCTTTATTTCTGAGTTTTCTATTCTGTTCCATCAGTCTCCGTGTCAGTTTCTGTAACAGTATCATGCTGTTTTGGTTATCACAGCCTTGTAGTATATGGCTTAAATTTGGGTACTGTGATGCCTCTGGCTTAGTTCTTTTAGCTTAGGATTGCTTAGGCTATTCAGTCTCTTTTCTGATTTATATGAATTTTGCAATAGATTTTTCTAATTCTGTGAAAAATGACATTGGTAGTTTGATAGGAATAGTATAGAATCTATAAATTGCTCTGGGCAGTATGGCCATTTTAATGATACTGATTCTTCCTATGCACAAGCGTGGAATGTTTCTCCATTTATTTATGTCATCTCTGATTTCTTTCAGCAGTGTTTTGTAGTTCTCCTTTTAGAGATCTTTTATCTTCTTGTTTAACTGTATTCCTAGGTATTTCATTTTTGTGGCTATTTTAAATGGCATTGTGTTCTTGACTTGATTCTCAGCCTGGACATTATTGGTGTATAGAAATGCTACTGCTTTTTGTACATTGATTTTTGTATCCGGAAACCTTGCTAAAATTGTTTATCAGTTCTAGTAGCATTTTGGCAGAGTCTAGGATTTTGTAAATATAGACTCCTCAGCAAAGAGGAAGAGTTTGACTTCTTCTTTTCCTATTTGTATGCCTTTTATTTCTTTCTCTTGCCTGATTGCTCTGGCTGGGACTTCAAGTACTGTGTTGAGTAAGCATGGTGAGAGTTGGCATCCTTGCCTTGTTCCAGTTCTCAAGAGGATTGCTACTGGCTTTTGCCCATTCAGTATAATGTTGGCTGTGGGTTTGTCATAGATGGCTCTTATTATTTTGAGGTATGTTCCTTCGATGTCTAGTCCGTTGAGGGTTTTTATCATGAAGGAATGTTGGATTTTATTGAAAGCTTTTTCTGCATCTATTGAGATGATCATATGGTTTTGAGCCAGCCTTGCATCCCAGGAAAAAAGCCTACTTGATGTTGGTGGATTAACTTTTGATATGTGGTTGGATTCAGTTTGCTGATATTTTGTTGAGGGTTTTTATGTCTAGGTTCATTAGGGATATTGGCCTGAAGTTTTATTTTCTTGTGGTGTCTCTGCCAGATTTTGGTATTAGGCTGATGCTGGCTTCATAGAATGAGTTAAGGAGGGGTCCCTCCTCCTCTATTTTTTGGGAATAGTTTCAGTAGGATTGGTACCAGTTTCTCTTTAAATGTCTGGTAGAATTCAGCTGTGAATCTATCTGATACAGGGTGCTTTTCTGGTTGGTAGGTTTTTTTATTATTATTATTACTGATTCCATTTCAGACCTTAATACTCTGACCTTATCGTTCCTAGCAAAGGTTTGGCTTCATAGAAATGTGTTCAGCCTGTATTTAATAGCTATTTTAACCTAGATAGGCAAATTCATCTTTTAAATAGTATTATGAGAGCAATTATAAGGCTACAGGTGCATTGCCTCATTCGGTAGTAGTCATTAAAGGTCAATCCTATGGTAGAATTTTACTAACCTCTAGGAAGGATTAAAAAATGTTATATGGCATGTAATTCTTTCTTCCAAAAAGTTAACAAGCTATTTGGGCAGCCAAAGAATATATATACTGAGCAGAAAGCTAATAATATATTTAATTATCTCAAGATGATAGATACTGATTTAATTTAAATTCTTTCTCTGTGCCAGTTTCTGTGCCAAATGCATGATGTGTCCTATATTTTTTAATTATAATAATCCTGCAGAGCATGTGTTATTATTCTAATTTTTAAAATGAGGAAATAAGACTCAGGGAAGTTAGGTGACCTGCCCAAGATCGTGTAGACGGTAAGTGGCAAAAGCAGATTCAAACACAAGTCTGTTCTTCCACAGAAGATTTCCTTTTTACTCCTTGCTATAGGTGTTGTCTCTTGTTACCCACCAATCACTTTTATTTCGTAGCCTAAAACCCACTATGTTCACTCAAAATAAGTTCTGAGAAAGAACATGGTGGTATGAACAAAGACAAGGATAGCAGAGTGCTTTCAACTTTCATGGTAACTCCGATTAACTTATTATAGCCAACTAAACACTGTCTTATGAGGAATTATATGACTTGAAACAACTATAAATGTATTCCAATGCTGCATTTAGACTTAGTGGGAAAGAACGAGAACTCAACTTAGTTATTGGAAATATTTAAATACGTTTAGAATAACTTGGGTATGTGGTTCTACTGCTTAACTAAATTTTATAAAATTTAACAGATCAAGAAAATTCAATGAAAATTAGAATTCACATTGAAATATATTCAACATATACAACACTCACTTGATTTTGAAGATTAGCACGTATGAAAAATAATATATCTCATTAATAATTATGTTGATTACATGTTGAATATCTTGGACATTGAGTTAAGTCAAATATATTATTCAGATTAATTTCAACTGTTTCTTTTTACACTTTATTAATGCAATTGTTAGAAAATTTTATATTGAGTCTACATTTCGATTCCTTTGAATCTACATTTAGATTAAGTCTACATTTCCATTCCTTTAGCCATCAGACTAAACACTACAGAAGATCACAGGGACGGGGGAATCGAGGGTAGGAGTGAAGTCACTGTTGATATCATTGAACATCCATATGCTTATTCTTGTAGGTCAGTGTTTATTAGTCTTTTTATCATCACCCATAAAGTGCCTTTTTAGGCATTTTTTTCTCTAATCACTCTCGCCGTGAAATTTTAACACCAAACATACATTGTATATCTACTTGGGCACTTATTCTAATGTCTAAGATGTTTTTACACATCTGAGTATTGAACAGCTTGCCCTTTGGGGGTGATATCGTTACCACTGGGAATTCATGTTTTGGGTGAATTGGGAAGGGTTAATTGACGAGACCCAGTGAGGTAAAGAATGTACCTTCAGACACTGTAAGGCAATGGAAAATAAAGCGTTATGAATTAAGATGAAAAGAAGTAAGTTGAAGAATAAAGATGTACAGGTACCGTAATGAGAATTTGATTTAGGGTATGAATCTATGATTAGCACCTACAATTATCCAACATATTTTGTCCATACGTTTGGACTATGCATTTTTCTAGACAGATGTTGGGGCAGCACCTAATTTGCATTAATGTCAGTTATAGAATGACTACATATCGTAAATGCAAGAGATGTTTTACATATCACTATTCTCTCATAGCAATATGTGCTAATGCTATATTTGAGATAGAATAAGGAAGTGAACAAAGAAAGCCTCAATCCTTATGGATCCCTCTGTGATTTTTACCTTCCTCTTCTTTCCACTACTCATGTACCTATATTAAAAGGTAACAGGATAATTGACCCTAAAGAAAAATGTATAGGAAGAAAAAGGTCAATAAGCATTTTCTTTAAGTGGGCATTTATGTAAACACAGTGTATTTCCAGTAATCCATTTCATAATATAATTTAATATAATCTATTTTATGGGACAAAAATGCAACCCCTTAGATATTGTCAGGTAGTAACTTTCTTAAAATATGTAGAGTATAAGTTTGTGACTTGAAATATGTTATGAGATAATGATGTAATGATAAGAAAGGAAAATCTACATTGAGTCTTGGAGATAAGGAGGGATGATAATTAACTTCCAGGTTTTTGCTATTACTGTCCAAGGGAACAGGTACTCCAACCAGCAGACAAAATAATCAAGTTTTCTTGACAGATCTATCCTTCTAGTGTAGATGAGTATTACAACTTTATAACAATTAACTGGCATCATCTAAACTTATTTTATTCTGACTCAAGCAAATTTCTGATTTAAGTTTAGCTTCACAAATAGGCCCTTCTAACGTGCAAGACTCACTAGCTGACCAGCTGTTTTTAGTTTTCCTACTAGTTGGTCGTGATTATTTTTCACTGAAGACTTATTAGCTGGCATACTAGATTTTAAATAAGTTCACTGCGTGCACTTATAGTATGTTATAAATCTAAACCTATAAATTCCTGTCACTCTCCACCTGCTTCTCTATTTCCAATCTACATGAATACCCTCACTATCCTCCCATATAACCTAAACCCAAACTGGGAAGTTATCTGAAAATTCTTGCTCTCCTTGGTCCTTCCATTACACCAATCATTATAGCCTGCCAGTTCTTCTATGTAACATTTTCTTCGTCACCATTGCTAGTATCTTAGTCCCTCATAAATTCTCCCCAACTTCTAAAAAATATTCTCCGCCACTCATTGTTCTTTCAAATCAATTATTGCCTTAAACAGGACTGTTTCTGTCACGACTGATATAGCTAAAATTGCTAAACCAAAAAAGGAAATTTATTGGCTCAAAGAAAACTAAGGATGGTAAGTGCTGTTCTAGCCTTAGGTGCAACTAGATCTACAGATTCAAAGCCACTATTATGTTTCTCTTTCCATTCCTCACTTCTGGTTTTGTCAGTGTATTGGCCCTATTCTCAAAGAATTTCTTTTTTTTTTTTTCTTTTTGAGCTGGAGTTTCGCTCTGTCACCCAGGCTGGAGTGCAATGGCATGATCTCGGCTCACTGCAACCTATGCCTCCTGGGTTCAAGCAATTCTCCTGCCTCACCCTCCCAACTACCTGGGATCACAGGCATGTGCTACCATACCTAGCTAATTTTCTTGTATTTTTAGTAGAGACAGGGTTTCACCTTGTTGGTCAGGCTGGTCTCAAACTCCTGACCTCAAGTGATTCACCCGCCTCGGCCTCCCAAAGTGCTGGAATTACAGGCGTGAGCCACCATGCCTGGCCTCTCACAGAATTTCTATATGCAATACTGGATGTGATAGATAAAGAGATACACTGAGAACATTCCTTTTCTAGAAAATACTTACTGCCCAGGAGAGGGGAATTCAACCACCCAATAGCCTCCAGCTGTGAGCTGCTTTAGAGGGTGGCTCAGCTGCAGGGACTCCGCGCCGCACCCCCACCACCACTCGAGGTCACACTTTTCCCAGAGTAGCATGCATACAGTGACCAACTGCAGTGGCCCAGCCACTTTAGGTACATGCAGGACACTCATGGACACTGTTCACTCCAGAACTCCCTGCTAGGTTGCTTGAGGCTTTGTTAGACCTGTATCACAATTCAGCTTCCCGCTCTGCCCAATCACGCATATTTATTCATTTTATAGGGGTTGATCCCTAATAAGTATCCTATACCCCAAATTCCAACTCATTGTCTGCTTCCAGGAAACCCAGTGAGTTATATGTCCAAAGTGGCTAGGGCTTCTCAGAACCCCAGCTCCACAATCCCAGAATCAGTGGTCAGCCTTCCTCTGCTAGCTCTAAAACATGGATTCTGATTGACCCTATTTGGCTCACGTTTAATTCCCCGAACTAATTACTATGGCCATGGAGTCAGGGGTTGTGTTTGATAGCCCCACCAGGACCACATGGAGTGAAGGAAAAAAGTTCTCCAAAGGAGAGAAAAGATGGTCCCCTACAATATTCCATGCAGCCAACTGAGGGCTCTTTCTAAAATATAAATCTGAATATGTATGTTTGCTTAAACATCAACTTTCCCCATTGCCTGTGACAGAATTTTACCGTAAAACATTTGGCATGACATAAAACATTTTAAAAGGCACAGATTCAGCACAACATCCCTCATTTTTGTGGGATGTATTAGGAAGGCTTTTTACCTCAAATGAGGAATTGGTTTTTGCCTAAAAAGATATCTAGAGGAATGCAGCTGTTGCCTTTGGGTCTCCTGCCTCAGTGTTGTAGAGCCAGTGAACATTTTAGTATTTGTCATGGCTTTTGATTCATAGTTGCAACATTGCTACCAGGGCTCTAGCCATCATGACCTCATTCGAGGTAGGACCAAGCAGGCAGGTAGGGGGCGTACCAAAGCTTTTCCAAAACCACCCTCACCAGCTTTCCACTAACAGGTTAAGAACCAGAAATGAGTCCCATGAAAATTGCTAGCTGCAAGAGAATTGAGAAAGTAAGACTGTCATAGGAGTCATCAAGGGAGAAGTGGTTGGAATTTAATCTAGATGGACAACATGATGATATGAGGGTAATAAGGACAATGAAAAGAATTGTAGAATTGTAGTTTCTAGGAGGCTAAGGATTCTCTGGAGTCATAGTATCAGATGTAGGAAAGCAGAATGATAGGAGTTGGTGAGCAGAGAGTGGAAAGCTTAAAATTGTGACTGACTGGAGTTAGTGGAAGTCATTGATAATAACAGGGTATAGGATAGAAACATAAATTTCAAGGGCTAAGTGGAGGGGTGAATAGAGTCAAAAATCAATGGAGGAGAGGATGACAAGAAACAGACAAGGACATATGCCTGTCTTAACAGTTTTTACAAGTGCCTATCACAGAGTAGACACTGGACATGTGAAAGATAAACTGAATTATTTCCAAGGCAATATTTACCTACAATCTTGATGTCTCTCCTGACAACTAGGCCCTCTTGTCAAATAGCTTTCTCCTCTCCAATGTCCTGTAGGTGCCTAATCTCAACATGCTCAAGGTCGAATCACAATCCCTCAGTTTTGAGCACCTCTTCAGGGTCTAGGGTCAAAATTTTTTAGACAAATGCATGGATGGGTAAAATAGCAATACAAAATGTGTCACTAAAACAAGAGATACAATTTATTGATAATACACTATAGGCCAGTACTGTGAGAATGTACCATGTGCTTGCATGGATTATCTCTTTTACTAATCAGAACGTATGAAGTAAGTACTGTTACTATGCCCAGTTTAGGTATCAGAAAATTAAAGCTTACAGAAATTAAGTCATTTACCCAAGGATCACAGCTACTAAGTGAAGAACCCAGGATATTAATTGTGTCTGTCTGGCTCCATACTCTTCATGATTGTGGAGCTAACAAATTAGTTGCCTTTTTCAAAGTTTGGGGGCTAGGTGCGGTGGCTCACACCTGTAATCCCCACACTTTGGGAGGCTGAAGCGGGCAGATCACTTGAGCCCAAGAGTTCAACACCAGCCTGGGCAACGGAGCAAAAACCCCATCTCTATAAAAAATACAAAAATTAGCTGGGCATGATGGCAAGCTTGTAGTCCCAGCTACTTGGGAGGTTGAGGTGGGAGCGTTGCTTGAGTGCAGGAGAGCAAGACTGCAGTGAGTCGAGATCGTGCCACTACACTCCAGCCTGGGTGACAGAGAGATACCCTATCTCGAAAAAAAAAAAAGTTTCAAAATATTCCTAAAATATGCATTCTTATTTTCTTGCAAATTATTAGACCTTCTTTAATAAGCAATTTTAATTAATCAAGGGGTAGAGTAATAGAGGGCAGTTCAATATTTCTCATTTCCTGCAGCCTCCGTTCTCTGCTGTGACTGAAGGGCCTTTACCACAGGCCTTTACTGGTAAACTCATAATAGTTATGTACATTAATCATATGAATTATCTATTTTGAGACAGATTTTAAATAATTGGACAATTTTAAAATCTGGTCCACAGATCAAGCAAATAGTGTTAGTAGTGTTTTATGTAGTAAACACTTTTTTCAAGACAAGTTTATTCCATATTAAATGTGTTTTACTCTAAGGTTGAAGCAACTGTGACAGGGTGCACAAAAGGTTTCTTAAATATTCTACAAATGAAAACACTTCTTTTGTTCCTATATGAAACACATGGAGAATAGTTTGTTTTCCTGGCAGTTGGGAATGAAGGGTAGAAGGTGCTGAATTTCTTGGCAGCATTCCTCATAAACAATCCATGGTCCCTGAACTGCTTTCTAAAGAAATGGGTATGCTGAGCTGTGTAGTGCTAGACTGTACAGACTTTTGTTTGTTTTGCAAAAAAAAAAAAAAGATGAGAAACAAGGAACTTGGGCAGAGGATTGAGAACTTTAAAAACAAAGATCGTATTTTTCTATATGATGTATTACATAAATTCCCTGTGCAGAAAAGAGTCAACATAGCAGGCCTGACTTCCAACCTTTATTTATTTATTTATTTTTGAGACGGAGTCTCGCTCTGTCGCCCAGGTTGGAGTGCAGTGGCCGGATCTCAGCTCACTGCAAGCTCCACCTCCCAGGTTTACGCCATTCTCCTGCCTCAGCCTCCTGAATAGCTGGGACTACAGGCGCCCGCCACCTCGCCCGGCTAGTTTTTTGTATTTTTAGTAGAGACGGGGTTTCACCGTGTTAGCCAGGATGGTCTCGATCTCCTGACCTCGTGATCCGCCCGTCTCGGCCTCCCAAAGTGCTGGGATTACAGGCTTGAGCCACCGCGCCCGGCCAACTTCCAACCTTTAAAAGCACTGCTTACAAGATTGGTCGTTGGTCTTTGTCTGGGAACTTGGATTTCAGAGGACACCCACCATTCCCAGAACTGACAAAAGTGTCTCTCTATGACTAACCTGTACAAACACTATGGTTTATGGTTAAAACCCTCTTTCCTTCTGGGATTCCAGAATTCAGGTGCCAGGTAGAGGGCTCCTGCATGATCAGCCCCAATAAATGCCCTGGGCACTGAGTTTCTTTTTTTTTTTTTTGAGACAGAGTCTCACTCTGTCGCCCTGGCTGGAGTGCAGTAGTGCAAGCTCAGTTCACTGCAACCTCCAACCCCCCCGGGTTCAAGCAGTTTGTCTGCCTCAGCCTCCCGAGTAGAGTAGCTGGGACTACAGGTGTGTGCCACCATGCCTGGCTATTTTTAGTAGAGACCGAGTTTCACCATATTGGCCAGGCTGGTCTGGAAAACTTGACCTCGTGATCTGCCCGCCTCGGCCTCCCGAAGTGCTGGGATTATAGGCATGAGCCACTGCACCTGACCAGCACTGAGTTTCTAATGAGCTTCCTTGGTTGGCAATAGCCAGAAATGTGTCCGCAGAACTTGCTGGAGGAATTTAATGCATCCTGTGCCTCCTCTGGGAGAGGATTCTTGGAAGCTTATGCCTAATTTCTCCAAGACTTAATATGCATTTTCTCTTTGCTGATTGTGCTTTTTTGCCCTTTGTGTAATGAACTAGTGCCATGAATAAAATTATATGCTGAATTCTATGTCCTAGCATATCCCCAAACCTGGGGATGATCTTAGGGACCTTCAACACAGCACCTTACTGGTATAAAAAATATTCACTTTATCACACATCTATTGAGTTTTTACTATGCCTAAGTATTTTTTAAGCATTGAGAGTATAATAACAAATAAGGTACAGCCCCTAGTAAGAAGCCCAGTGCCTAGTGGAGTGGTTCTCATTCAAGGCTGATTTTTAGGAACAATTGGCAGTGTCTGGAGACATTTTTGATTGTCACCACTGGAGCAATACTACTAGCATCGAGTGGATAGAAGTCTGGGATGTTGCTAAACATCCTACCATATAAACCCTCTCTCCTCTTTATTGGGAGAGAGTTTTGAGAACACCTCTCCCCCAGTGAAGTATTATTTAGCCTAAGGTTAATAGTGCTGAAGTGGAGAAACCTTGATCTAGTGGAAGAAACATAGGTAGAAACAAATTATTTTAATATGTTTATTTAATAGTAAAAATTATTTAATAGTAAAAACTATTCATTATCTACTTCCCCTTCAGTGATCATGCTTTCTGTCCTACCTCTACCACACACTCCCCAAAACTAGGGCCCCCACAACCTGTGCCTTTTCACTTGCCTTCACCATCATGACTGCATATTTTCCATGATGAGGTTAAATTCCATAGTCAATTACTATAATCATTACGTCATGCAGGGATTCAAGAATGTTTCAACATATGCAAATCAATCAATGTGATATATATTATATCAACATAATGAAGGACAGAAACCACATGGTGATTTCAATTGATGCTGACAAACCATTTGATAAAATTCAACATCCTTCATGATAAAAGCCATAAAAAATGGGTATAGAATAAACATACCTCAACATAATAAATGCTATTTTTGACAGACCAACAGCTAGTATCATGCTGAATGGGAAAAAACTGAAAGCCTTTCCTCTAAGATCTGAAATACAACAAGGATGCCCACTCTCATCACCATTATTCAAAATAGTACTAGCAGTGATCAACAGTATTGATTAACACTGTTAACCAACATGCCAAAATCAGTAGCATTTCTATATGTCAACAGTGAACAATCTGAATAAAAAATCAAAAATGTAATCCCATTTACAATAGACACACATAAATACATAGGTATTAACCAAAGAAGTGAAAGATCTCTTTAATGAAACTATAAAACACACATGAATGAAATTGAAGAGAACACCACAAAATGAAAAGGTATTCCATGTTCATGATTGGAAGAATCAATATTAATTGATTTGCATTTCTCTAATGATCCATGATGCTGAGCTTTTATTCATGTTTCTTGGCCACTAGTATGTATTCTTTTTTTTTTCTTTCTTTCTTTTTTTTCTTTTTATTATTATTATTATTATACTTTAAGATCTAGGGTACATGTGCATAACGTGCAGATTTGTTACATATGTATACTTGTGCCATGTTGCTGTGCTGCACCCATCAACTCGTCAGCACCCATCAACTCGTCATTTACATCAGGTATAACTCCCAGTGCAATCCCTCCCCCCTCCCCCTTCCCCATCATAGGCCCCGGTGTGTGATGTTCCCCTTCCCAAGTCCAAGTGATCTCATTGTTCAGTTCCCACCTATGAGTGAGAACATGCGGTGTTTGGTTTTCTGTTCTTGTGATAGTTTGCTAAGAATGATGGTTTCCAGCTGCATCCATGTCCCTACAAAGGACACAAACTCATCCTTTTTGATGGCTGCATAGTATTCCATGGTGTATATATGCCACATTTTCTTAATCCAGTCTGTCACTGATGGACATTTGGGTTGATTCCAAGTCTTTGCTATTGTGAATAGTGCCGCAATGAACATACGTGTGCATGTGTCTTTATAGCAGCATGATTTATAATCCTTTGGGTATATACCCAGTAATGGGATGGCTGGGTCATATGGTACATCTAGTTCTAGATCCTTGAGGAATCGCCATACTGTTTTCCATAATGGTAGAACTAGTTTACAATCCCACCAACAGTGTAAAAGTGTTCCTATTTCTCCACATCCTCTCCAGCACCTGTTGTTTCCTGACTTTTTAATGATTGCCCTTCTACCTGGTGTGAGATGGTATCTCATTGTGGTTTTGATTTGCATTTCTCTGATGGTGAGTGATGATGAGCATTTTTTCATGTGTCTGTTGGCTGCATGAATGTCTTCTTTTGAGAAATGTCTGTTCATATCCTTTGCCCACTTTTTGATGGGGTTGTTTGTTTTTTTCTTGTAAATTTTTTTGAGTTCTTTGTAGGTTCTGGATATTAGCCCTTTGTCAGATGAGTATTCTTTTCAGAAGTGTCTGTTCTTGTCCTTTGCCAACTTTTTAATGGGGCTGTTTGTTTTTTCCTTATTGTTTAAGTTCCTTGCAGACTCTGATATTAGACCTTTGTCAAATGGATAGATGCTAAAATTTTCTCCTATTTTGTAGGTTATTCACTCTGATTTTTATTTCTTTTTCTGTGTAGAGCTCTTTAGTTTAATTAGATCCCATTTGTTAAATTTTGCTTTTGTTGCAGTTGCTTTTGGCATTTTCATCATGAAATCTTTCCCTATACCTACATCCTGAATGCTGTTGCCTCGATTTTCTTCTAAAGTTTTTATAGTTTTGAATTTTATGATTAAGTCTTTTATTCATCTTAAGTTTATTTTTGTAAGGAAGGGGTCTAGTTTCAATTTTCTGCATATGGCTAGCCAGCATTTCCAGCACCATTTATTAAACTGGGTCACTTCCTTATTGCTTGTTTTGTCAAGTTTGTCAAAGATCAGATGGTTGTAGGTGTGCAGTCTTATTTCTGAGTTCTCTATTCTGTTCTACTGGTCTATGTATCTGTTCTAGTACCAGTACCATGCTTTTTTGGTTACTGTAAACTTGTAGTATAGTTTGAAGTCAGGTAGTGTGATTCCTCCAGATTTGTTCTCTTTGCTTAGGATTGCCTTGGCTATTCAGGCTCTTTTTTAGTTCCATATGAATTTTTAAATAGTTTTTCTTTTTTTATTCTGTGAAGAATGTCAATGTCAATGGTAGTTTAATGGAAATAGCATTGAATGTATAAATTGCTTAGGGTAGTATGACCATTTTCACAATGTTGTTTCTTCCTATCCTTGAGGATGGACGGTTTCTCTATTTGTTTGTGTCTGTTCTGATTTCTTTGAGCAGTGATTTGTAGTTCTCCTTGAAGAGGTCCTTCACTTCGTTTGTTAGCTGTATTCCTAGGTATTCTTTTTGTGGCAATTGTGAATGAGAGTTCATTCATGGTTTGGCTCTTGGCTTGCCGGTTGTTGGTGGATAGGAATGCTAGCTATTTTTGCACATTGATTTTATATTCTGAGACTTAAGCTTATCAGCTTAAGAAGCTTTTGGGCTGAGACAATGGGGTTTTCTAGATATAGGATCATGTCATCTGCAAATAAAGACAATTTGACTTCTTCTCTTTCTATCTGAATATGCTGGATATGCTTTATTTCTTTCTCATGCCTGATTGCCCTGGCCAGAATTTCCAATACTATATTGAATAAGAGTGGTGAAAGAGAGCAACTTTGCCTTATGCCAATTTTCAAGGGAATGCTTCCAGCTTTTGCCCATTCAGTATGATATTGGCTGTGGGTTTGTCATAGATAGCTCTTATTATTTTGAGGTATGTTCCTTCAATACCTAGCTCATTGAGAATTTTTAACGTGAAGGATGTTGAATTTTATTGAAGGCCTTTTCTGCCTCTATTAAGATAATCATGTGTTTTTTGTCTTTAGTTGTTTTTATGTGATGAATCACATTTATTGATTTGCATATGTTGCACCAACTTTGCATCCCAGGAATGAAGTCAACTTGATCGTGGTGAATAAGCTTTTTGATGTGCTGCTGGATTTAGTTTCCCAGTATTTTACTGAGGATTTTTGCATCAGTGTTCATCAGGGATATTGCCCTGAAGTTTTTGTTATTGTATCTCTGCCAGGTTTTGGAATCAGGATGATGCTGGCCTTATTTAATGAGTTAGGGAGGAGTCACTCCTTTTCAGTTTTTTGGATTAGTCTCAACAGAAATAGTACCAACTTTGTACCTCTGGTATTCATCTGCTTCTAGGCTTTTTTTCAGTTGATAGGCTATTTGTTATTGCCTCAATTTCAGAACTCATGATTGGTCTATTCAGGGAATCAGTTTCTTCCTGGTTCAGTCTTGGGATGGTACATGTGTTCAGGAATTTATTTATTTATTCTAGATGTTCCAGTTTATGTGCATAGAGGTGTTTATAGTATTCTCTGAAGTTTGTGTTTCTGTGGGGTCAGTGGTAATATCCCCCCTATCATTTCTTGTTGTGTTTATTTGATTATTGTCTCTTTTCTTATCAGTCTAGATAGTGGACTATCGATTTTATCAATTTTTTCAAAATCCACCTCCTGAATTTTATTGATTTTCTCATCAGAAGGATTTTTTTACATCTCTATCTCCTTCAATTCAACTCTGATCTTAGTTATTTCTTGTTTTCTGCTAGCTTTGGTATGTGTTTGCTCCTGGTTCTCTAGTTCTTTTAGTTGAGATGTTAGGTTGTTAACTTGAGATTTTTCTGGCTTTTTGATGCGGGCATTTAGTGCTATAAATTTCCCTCTTAAAACTGCTTTAGCTGTATCCCAGAGATTCTTGTATATTCTATCTTTGTTCTCATTAGTTGCAAAGTACTTCTTGATTTCTGCCTTAATTTTATTCTTTACCCAAGAGTCGTGCAGGAATAGGTTGCTCAATTTCCACATAGTTGCGTGGTTTGAGTGAGTTTCTTAATCTCGAGTTCTAATTTAATTGTGCTGTGGTCTGAGAGATTGGTATGATTTCAGTTCTTTCACATTGGCTGAGGAGTGTTTTACATCTGATTATGTGATCAATTTTACAGTAAGTGCTGTGTGGCAATGAGAAGAATATATATTCTGTTGAATTTGGGTGGAGAGTTCTGTAGATATCTATCGGGTCCACTTTATCCAGAGCCGATTTCAGGTCCTGTATAATTCACATCTATTAACTGAGTTGTTTCCTCATAACTCTGCTAGTTTAAAAAGAAAAAGAAAAAAAAAAAAAGGTGACAAGGGAAAAACTGGTAGAAGGGGTAAGAAGCTAAAACTAGTGCTTAGAAATGAAGTGTGGGAAGTGACCTATGGACTGGTTTTAATAGGAATATCCCTTTTTCCATCAAAATGGATCCTTGGAAGCCAGCCAAAGTATTCCCTATATGGTAAACCAGTTTATCAGACTAAGGGGAGCACAGACACTCAGCATGGAATATTTCATATGTGTAAGAAAGTCTGGACTTGGTGCAGTGGGTAGTGGGGTGGTAATAAGGGAAATGTGGTGGAAATGAGCCAGAAGAGCGAATTACACGCGTATTTGAGTTGAAGCTGCTCCTGGCAAACTATTAATTATGAGAGTCATTTATAAGAGAGTCCATAACTGCTAGAGGAATTTCTGTGTTAATCATCAGGAGACAGATCCAATAAGAAAAAACAAAACAGTGCCAGCTTAGGAAAGGTTCCCCCTCCCTTTCCAAATCAATTATTAGCTATTCTGTTATGATTAAGGAATGATAGAAACTTAGTTAGCTATTTTTCCATTTAAGAAAATCATATTGCTTTGATTCAAGCATACCTATACAAACTATCCAGAAAGTCTGTAACTACAGTGCAGATTTTAAATAATTCCAAAGCTGGTCCCTGTGGCTTAAATAAAATGACAATATAAAATATAATTTTAGCTCATTTAAGAACTTTAATTCTGCTTTAATACAAAATATCTCTTTTGCTCCACAGTTGCTATATGAGACTAAACATTTCCATAGAAGAATATCAGTGAAGATTAGTTGTATTTATAAGAAGCATGGGCTTACCTGAATCATACCAACACAAAGAATGACAAATATCATCCAGATGGAAAAACTAATCATAAATTTTAAAGTGTAATCAGTTGAGACATGTTGATTTTCTCTTCTTCCCAGTGCAGTGAACTATTTTGTTTGTCAGTCTTGTTTGCTGTAACTCGAAAGTTTAAAATATTTTTTTAAAAATTTTTTACTTATCGAATAGTATCTCAAAAAGCACAGAAAACCATGGTAAGTCATAGTAGTCTGAGATGATATTTATTTTGAGTATTCACACAGCAGAAGTAAGCCTGAGTTTGGGCTTTTTTTTCTTTTTTTTTTTTTCCTGTTTGCTATCCATTGCAATTGAATTGCCTAGGCTAGCTCCTAGCCTTTCAACAATTTTATTGGCTCTTTTATTATTCTTAACCTTTCTATTTTCCTGGGTTTAAATTTCAAATTTCTATATTTCTCTTCAATCTAGCTTAATGCTGTTTTTACACGTTCAGGTCAGTAACTCCATTTTAGTAAGCACCATGGGGAAATTCTGAGTTTATTTCAATGAGCGTCTTGCCCCAGTAATTTCATATTCTAAAAGAAATAAGTCCATGCCTATGTCCTGAATGGTACTACCTAGGTTTTCCTCTAGGATTTTTATGGTATTAGGTCTAACATTTAAGTCTCTAATCCATCTTGAATTAATTTTCGTATAAGGAGTAAGGAAAGGATCCAGTTTCAGCTTTCTACTTATGGCTAGCCAATTTTCCCAGCACCATTTATTAAATAGGGAATCCTTTCCCCATTTCTTGTTTCTCTCAGGTTTGTCAAAGATCAAATGGTTGTAGATGTGTGGTATTATTTCTGAGGACTCTGTTCTGTTCCATTGGTCTATATCTCTGTTTTGGTACCAGTACCATGCAGCAAACTATCACAAGAACAGAAAACCAAACACCGCATGTTCTCACTCATAGGTGGGAACTGAACAATGAGATCACTCGGACTCAGGAAGGGGAACATCACACACCGGGGCCTATCATGGGGAGGGGGGAGGGGGGAGGGATTGCATTGGGAGTTATACCTGATGTAAATGACGAGTTGATGGGTGCAGCACAGCAACATGGCACAAGTATACATATGTAACAAACCTGCATGTTATGCACATGTACCCTACAACTTAAAGTATAATAATAATAAATAAATTAAAAAAAAAAAAAAAAAGAAATAAGTCATGGCTACTTAAAGGAGTAGAAAGCAAAGATAGGCATAGATGATTGTGGTGAGGAGTGGTATACAAAAACAGCCATGAGAATTTAGAAAATAGAAATGTTAAACCTGGATAAAGTAGGCATCACAGATGAAGTAGTGTTTGGGATGAATCTTGAAGGATAGGTAAGGTTTGTATATGCTGGGATAGCAAAATGGGCAGATATAATCATATGAGATAACCAAGTTTAGTAACTAAGAGCAATTTGTATTTTTCCTCTGTTTCAAGCTATAGCTATCTCCTACACATGGTATGGTTTTTCAATATTGAGTTTGATACCCAGGAATGCCTTATGGGTGATGGCACATGCAGCAGTGAACTACCAGGAGCTGTTACAGCAATACTGACACAGATATATGTCTTCATCTTGGTCAACCTTTCAGATGGGGACAAATTAATATATGACAATAAATGGCCTGCACAGCATGACTTCTCCAAAAACAAAAGAGACATACCTTGTATTTTATTCAAAAGCATATTGAAAAATGAGAAGTTACTCTCTTTTGGTCACAGAAATATCTTCTATCCTTTTCTTAGCATTCTCAGTAGCATGCAGTAGTTGCTGGAGATAGCAGTGTTAGAAAGATAGAGAGGAAATGATAAACAGAAAGAAAAGACAAAATCGCTATTTTTAATGATGTTAAGGTAGCAAACAAGTTATGTCAATCCATAGCTATGTAAAATAGTCCTATGACTCTTAGAATCTCAGATTTTTTTGTTCCTATTATTATTCAACAATAAAATGTTGATGAAAATATTTCTATAATTCTTCCTAACCATGATATGACACCCAGAAACCCTAAAAAAAATGATTGACACATTTGACTATATGAAACTATATAACTTTATATAAGAAGACATTATGGACAAAGTTAAAAGACCCTGTGAACTGCCAGAAAATATTTTCAATATATATGGCAAAGGTAAGTATCACTTTATGTAGAAAGCTCTTACAAATCAATTTTAAAAAACATCATTAAGAATATGAAACTAGGGTTGGGAGTGGTGGCTCACGCCTGTAATCCCAGCACTTTGGGAGGTCGAGGTGGGCAAATCACAAGGTTAGAAGATCAAGACCATCCTGGTCAACAAGGTGAAACCTCATCTCTACTAAAAATACAAAAAAATTAGCTGGGTGTGGTGGCACATGCATGTAGTTCCAGCTACTCAGGAAGCTGAGGCAGGAGAATCACTTGAACCCAGGAGGTGGAGGTTGTAGTAAGCTGAGATTGTACCACTGCATTTCAGGCTGGGCAACAGAGCGAGACTCCATTGTGCAAAAAAAAAAAAAAAAAAAAAAAAAAAGAATATGAGACTATTCCTATTCCTAACCTCTCTAATAATTCTAATTTAGACAAAGGAAATTAATTTTACTTATAAGACAGACTAAGATTAAGAAGAGTAATAATATCCAAGTTAGTGAGTATGAGGATATCAGCAAAGTCATGCATTCTTATGAAAATGTAAATTGCTACATTTCAGTAAGCTATTTAGCAGTATTTCTCAAAATAAATTTGCATATTGCAATAGAGTAACTATAGTTAACAATAATTTATTGTATACTTTTAAGCAAAAGAGTGGAATTGGAATGTTTCTGACACAAATAAATGGTTAATGCTTGAGGTGATAGATGCCCCTTTATGTATCTATTATGCATCGGTTTTGCATATATATATATATGCGCAACTATAATGTACCCATAATTAAAAATAAAAATTAATAATGTGTGCACATTCACTTTTAGCCAGTTGTTCTACTTCTATGAATGTATTATATGGTGATGCAGAAACATATGAAACATACATGCATAATCACCTTAATAGTGTTTGTCATTGCAAAAAAATTAGAAACAACCCAGATATTTGTCTCTAGGAATTAAGTAAACTGTCACATATTTTTACAAGCATGTATTCATTTTGTAATCTCAGAAAACACTTCAAGTAGGGGGAAGAAAAGGAAGAGGAGAATTGCTTAAAAAAAAAAACTTTAAAAATGTATCTTTACCGTAAACTACAAAAACTTGTGAAGTAAAAGTTTAAAACATGGTTCATTCCCAACCCAATCTGACTCCCAGACTGCTACTGTTAACAACTGGTATGTATCCTTTTAGAAATATATCTGTATATACTTTTTAAGCATGGCCAGTTCTGCTCTTACTAAACCAAGATACAGTTGAATATTAGTTTTTAAATCTTATAATATGAAACAAAAGTAAGTAGTTGGCAAATAATGACAGGTCCCAAATCTACAGTATCCAAAATATACTTGTAAAAAGGAGAGTTTAATTTCTGTGCTGCTGTGACATAGTGAAGGTCACAGACAACACAGTGTGCAGCTTCTCTGAGCCTTAGCATTTTCCTTCCATACTTCCTGGTTTTCACTTCGTTTATTACAAATGATTTGCTTTCTTGTTTTAGGCCAGTAATGTTTTATCACTTCCATCATCTCTTCTTACAGCAGCTCTTGTTTTTTCTCCACAGCCCTACCCTTCCTCTCTTTGTAAACCCAGAAGTTGAAGTGTTTTAATTCAACAAATGTTTAACAATGATTGAAGCGATTGTTATAACGAGTGGTTAGACTCCTGGCTTCCCCACAATTCCCACTTAAACCCATCAGTAACTGGAATTAATTTAATTTTTTATTTTCCTTTGAGTTGGTCTACTTTCATTGCCTCATAAGATTCTCCTTACTTCCCTCTACCCCTTTCTTCACTGCTGCCTTCCATCCTTTCCCTTGCTTCCTCTCCCCTTTTCTCCCTTGCTACCGCTCCTGCCTCTCCTACCATCACCAGCAAACCTACTTCCTCTTTTCAGAATGTTTCAGCTAAACTATATGTTAAAACACAACTTGAAGATTGCTCTGGAACCAAAACACAATATATATATCGTGGTTTCTAGAAAATGTCTTTAGACTTTGTCAAGAAAAGATCATGAATGTAATTATGCCTCATTATCTTGGCTACAGCCTGGTACTGGAGAGGGAAGAACAGTTACTGGAGAGAAAAAATAAAATTTTTCACTTGCAGAGGTTAGGCCTGTGGAATTGCCATCTGAATATGAGGGCCTCTTCGCTTTGTTCATTATCTTCCATTAAATTATTTTAGACATCCTGTTGCTTTCCATTATACCATTGCTAACTCATTATCTGCAAGTCTTTGTCCATATGCACATTTCGCCTCTTTAGTAATTTACATCTAATTGTTACCCTCACCTCACATCTCCCTTCAGCCATTCCTTCGGCAATGCAATAGCAATAATCACAGTCAAGATACTGACTCTTCAATTTGTTGAGAAATGCTTCAAAGTTTTTTTCCCCATGTTTACTCATGAGGTAATATTTTATTGCTTTCCAACAACAGGTGAAGGGGTGAGATAAAATTAAAATGTCACAACAAATGTACTTCAGATTATGAAAGATTTTTAAAA
The DNA here is from genome assembly GCF_024542745.1 of Macaca thibetana thibetana. Lineage (NCBI taxonomy): Eukaryota > Metazoa > Chordata > Mammalia > Primates > Cercopithecidae > Macaca > Macaca thibetana. The sequence continues at coordinate 83,854,146 of NC_065582.1, read as the reverse complement.
AGTTACTTGTTAGCTCTTAATATTTGAAAGTAGAAACACGCAGGTTTTCAATGCTATCAAAATCAGGACAATATGAAGAGAGATACAATTACAGCCCTTTAAAATATGAAATTTACTAAGAAACACCACAATCCTAACTGGATTCTTTGATCCTTGCCTCAATTTCCTCTACCCTCTCCTCTCCAGAAATATCTTTCTAGTAATATTCGACTCTCTTCTCCAAATCCTAAATCCTTTAGTGTGGTATCCATATACATATTCAGAATGCCCTCCTGCCATTTTCCCCCCATGTATCTACCCCATAAACTTAGTGACTTTCTAGTATTCCCTGAGAAGGGAAGTACAGCCCTTGCTTTCCCTCTGTATAGAATCCCTCCCCAGTCCTTTGCATGGCTATTTAACTCTACCAGCTATTTCTCCTCAGCAACAGTCACCACACTGTAAACTGCACCTGGCTGCCTAGGTAAGCATAGGCACTCCTTTCTCTGTGCCTCATTTCCTTATTTACCTCCACAATGGCTCTTTTACAAATTTTATACATTAATATATACTGTTGTAAACTTTTTGTTCTGTGTATCTAGCTCCTTACTGTATCATACTTTTCTGTAATCAAAAGCCATATGTTTTAATCTCTATGCCCTCATCATCCAGAATGGCACCTGGCATTTAGAAGTGCCCATAACAGTGAAAGTTCTAGCTTTTGGGCCACTAAAGCCTGCTACAGCTAAGTTAATCAGAAAATAAATTTATTAATAAAAAATAATGGTAAGATTATAAATGAAGGAGAAGGCTGGATAGAGAGACTCAGAAAATGAATAAAAACCTGTGGATTTAGGGCAAAAGAATCAAGATGAAAGCCATGCCACAGAAAGAGTCCAGTTACTTTGCTACTACTGTGCCTTCGTGTCTGTAGGGCTCACTCTTTTGGACAATTGAGCAAGAGAAAGAAATAACGGTCAGCCAAGTTGGAAAGGAAGAAGTTAAATTGTGCCTCTTTACAGATAACATAATCTTATACATAGAAAACCCTAAAGTCTCCATTAAAAAACTGTTATAACTAATAAACATATTCAATACTTGAAATTATTTCTAGTTCCTTGTTTGATTACCTCAACATTTAAAATTCTAAAAAGAGGAGATCATTCCAAGATGGCCGAATAGGAAGAGCTCCAGTCTACAACTCCCAGCATGAGCGACGCAGAAGATGGGTGATTTCTGCATTTCCAACGGAGGTATGGGGTTCATGTCACTGGGACCGGTTGGACAGTGGACGCAGCCCACGGAGTGTGAGGTGAAGCAGGACAGGGCATCACCCTACCTGAGAAGTGCAAGGGGTCATGGAATTGCCTTTCCTAGCCAAGGCAAACCATGACAGATGGTAACTGGAAAATCGGGACACCCTCGCCCTAATACTGTGCTTCTCCAGTGGTCTTAGCAAACAGCACACCAGGAGATTATATCCCACGCCTGGCTCAGCGGGTCCCACACCCACAGAGCCTTACTCATTGCTAGCACAGCAATCCAAGATTAAACTGCGAGGTGGCAGCGAGGGGCGTCTGCCATTGCTGAAGCTTGACTAGGTAAACAAAGCAGCTGGGAAGCTCGAACTGGGTGGAGCCCACCGCAGCTCAAGGAGGCCTGCCTGCCTCTGTAGACTCCACATCTGGGGGCAGGGCATAGCTGAATAAAAGGCAGCAGAAATTTCTGCAGACTTAAATGTCCCTGATTGACAGCTTTGAAGAGAGCAGTAGTTCTCCCAGCATGGAGATTGAGATCTGAGAATGGACAGACTGCCTCCTCAAATGGGTCCCTGACTCCAGAGTAGCCTAACTGGGAGACACCTCCCAGTAGGGGCCAACTGACACCTCATACAGCTGGGTGCCCCTCTGAGGTGAAGCTTCCAGAGGAAGGATTAGGCAGCAACATTGGCTGCTCTGCAATATTTGCCATTCTGCAGCTTCTGCTGGTGATACCCAGGCAAACAGGTCTGGAGTAGACCTCTAGCAAACTCCAAAAGACCTGCAGCTAACCGTCCTAACTGTTAGAAGGAAAACTAACAGAAAGGAATAGCATCAACATCAACAAAAAGGACATCCACACCAAAACCCCATCTGTAGGTCACCATCATCAAAGACCAAAAGTAGATAAAACCACAAAGGCAGGGAGAAACCAGAGCAGAAAAGCTGAAAATTCCAAAAACCAGAGTGCCTCTTCTCCTCCAAAGGATTTCAGTTCCTTGCCAGCAGTGGAACAAAGCTGGATGGAGAATGACTTTGACGTGTTGACAGAAGTAGGCTTCAGAAGATCGGTAATAACAAACTTCTCTGAGCTAAAGAAGGATGTTCGAACACATCACAAGGAAGCTAAAAACTTTGAAAAAAGATTAGAAGAATGGATAATTAGAATAAGCAGCATAAAGAAGACCTTAAATGACCTGATGGAGCTGAAAACTATGGCACGAGAACTACGTGATGCATGCACAAGCTAGAGTAGCTGATTTGAACAAGTGGAAGAAAAGGTATCAGTGATTGAAGAGCAAATGAATGAAATGAAGTGAGAGGAAAAGTTTAGAGAAAAAAGCAAAAAGAAACTAACAAAGCCTCAAAGAAATAAGGGACTATGTAAAAAGACCAAATCTACCTTTGATTGGTGTACCTGAAAGTGACTGGGAGAATGGAACCAAGTTGGAAAACACTTTTCAAGATATTATCCAGGAGAACTTCCCCAACATAGCAAGGCAGGCCAACATTCAAATTCAGGAAATACAGAGAACACAACAAAGATACTCCTCGAGAAAAGCAACCCCAAGACACACAATCATCAGATTCACCAAGGTTGAAATGCAGGAAAAAATGTTGAGGGCAGCCAGAGAGAAAAGTCAGGTTACCCACAAAGGGAAGCCCATTAAACCAATGGTGGATCTCTCAGCAGAATTTCTACAAGCCAGAAGAGAGTGGCGGCCAATATTCAACATTCTTAAAGAAAAGAATTTTCAACCCAGAATTTCATATCCAGCCAAACTAAGCTTCATAAGTGAAGGAGAAATAAAATGCTTTACAGACAAGCAAAGGCTGAGAGATTTTGTCACCCCAGGCCTACCTTAGGAGAGCTCCTGAAGAAAGCACTAAACATGGAAAGGAACAACCAGTACCAGCCACTGCAAAAACATGCCAAATTGTAAAGACCATCGATGCTAGGAAGAAACCACATCAACTAACGAGCAAAATAACCAGCTAACATCATAATGACAGGATAAAATTCACACATAACAATGTTAACCATAAATGTAAATGGCTAAATGCCCCAATTAAAAGACACAGACTGGCAAATTGGATAAAGAGTCAAGACCCAGCCTAGCACGGTGGCTCACGTCTGTAATCCCAGCACTTTGGGAGGCCGAGGCAGGCGGATCACAAGGTCAGGAGATCGAGAGCATCCTGGCGAACACGGTGAAACCCCATTTCTACTAAAAATACAAAAAATTAGCTGGGTGTGGTGGCAGACTACAGGGTCGCAGCTATTCAAGAGGCTGAGGCAGGAGAATGGTGTGAACCTGGGAGGTGGAGATTGCAGTGAACCAAGATCATGCCACTGCACTCCAGCCTGGGTGAGAGAGCCAGACTTTGTCTCAAAAAAAAAAAAAAAGTCAAGACCCATCAGTGTGCTGCATTCAGGAGACCCATCTCACATGCAGAGACAAGCATAGGCTAAAAATAAAGGGATGGAGGAAGATCTACCAAGCAAATGGAAAACAAACAAACAAAAAAAAGCAAGGGTTGCAATCCTAGTCTCTAATAAAACAGACTTTAAACCAACAAAAATCAAAAGAGACAAAGAAGGCCATTACATAATGATAAAGGGATTAATTCAACAAGAAGAGCTAACTATCCTAAGTATATATGCACCCAATACAGGAGCACCCTGATTCATAAAGCAAGTCCTTACAGACCTACAAAGAGACTTAGACTACCATATAATAATAATGGGAGAGTTTAACAACGCACTGTCAATATTAGATGGATCAATGAGAAAGAAGATTTACAAGGATATCCAGGACTTGAACTCAGCTCCACACCAAGCTGACCTAATAGACATCTGCAGAACTCTCCACCCCAAATCAACAGAATATACATTCTCAGCACCACATCTCATTATTCCAAAATTGACCACATAGTTGGAAGTAAAGCACTCCTCAGCAAATGTAAAAGAACAGAAAACACAGCAAACTGTCTCTCAGACCACAGTGCAATCAAACTAGAACTCAGGACTAAGAAACTCAATCAAAATTGCACAACTACATGGAAACTGAACAACCTGCTCCTCAATGACTACTGGTACATAATGAAATGAAGGCAGAAATAAAGATGTTCTTTGAAACCAATGAGAACAAAGACACAACATAACAGAATCTCTGGGACACATTTAAAGTAGTGTGTAGAGGGAAATTTATAGCACTAAATACCCACAAGAGAAAGAAGAAAAGATCTAAAATCAACACCCTAACATCACAATTAAAAGAACCAGAGAACCAGGAGCAAACACATTCAAAAGGTAGCAGAAGGCAAGAAATAACTAAGATCAGAGCAGAACTGAAGGCGATAGAGACACAAAAAACCCTTCAAAAGAATCAATGAATCCAGGAGCTGGTTTTTTGAAAAGATCAACAAAATTGATAGACCACTAGCAAGACTAATAAAGAAGAAAAGAGAGAAGAATCGAATAGATGCAATAAAACATGATAAGAAGGATATCACCACCAATCCCACAGAAATACAAACTACCATCAGAGAATACTATAAACACCTATGCACAAATAAACTAGAAAATCTAGAAGAAATGGATAAATTCATGGACACATACACCCTCCCAAGACTAAACCAGAAAGAAGTTGAATCCCCTAATAGACCAATAACAGGCTCTGAAATTGAGGCAATAATTCATAGCCTAACAACCAAAAAAGTCCAGGACCAGATGGATTCACAGCCCAATTCTACCAGAGGTACAAAGAGGAGCTGGTACCATTCCTTCTGAAATTATTCCAATAAATAGAAAAAGAGGGGATCCTCCCTAACTCATTTTATGAGGCCAGCAACATCCTCATACAAAGTCCTAGCAGAGACACAACAAAAAAAAGGAGAATTTTAGACCAATATCCCTGATGAAAATCGATGCAAAAATCCTCAATAATACACTGGCAAACCAAATCCAGCAGCACATCACAAAGCTTATCCACTATGATCAAGTTGACTTCATCCCTGGGATGCAAGGCTGGTTCAACATATGCAAATCAATAAACATAATCCATCATATAAACAGAACCAAAGACAAAAACTACATGATTATCCCAATAGATGCAGAAAAGGTATTTGACAAAATTCAACAGCACTTCATGCTAAAAACTCTTAATAAACTAGGTATTGATGGGACATATCTGAAAATAATAAGAGATATTTATGACAAACCCACAGCCAATATCATGCTGAATGGGCAAAAATTAGAAGCATTTCCTTTGAAAAGTGGCACAAGATAGGGATGCCCTCTCCCACCACTCCTGTTCAACATAGTGTTGTAAGTTCTGGCCAGGGCAATTAGGCAAAAGAAAGAAATAAAGGTTATTCTATTAGGAAAAGAGGAAGTCAAATTGTCCCTGTTTTCAGATAACATGATTGTATATTTAGAAAACCCCATCGTCTCAGCCCCAAATCTCCTTAAGCTGATAAGCAACTTCAGCAAAGTCTCAGGATACAAAATCAATGTGCAAAAATGATGAGCATCCATATACACCAGCAACAGACAAACAGAGAGCCAAATCATGAGTGAACTCCCATTCACAATTGCTTCAAAGAGAATAAAATACCTAGGAATCCAACTTACAAGGGATATGAAGGACCTCTTCAAGGAGAACTACAAACTACTGCTCAGTGAAATGAAAGAGGACACAAACAAATGGAAGCACATTCCATGCTCAAGGATAGGAAGAATCAATATTGTGAAATTGGCCATACTGCCCAAAGTAATTTGTAGATTCAATGCCATCCCCATCAAGCTACCAATGACTTTCTTCACAGAATTGGAGAAAACTACTTTCAAGTTCATATGGAACCAAAAAAGAGCCCGCATTGCCAAAACAATCTTAAACAAAAAGAACAAAGGTGGAGGCATCATGCTAGCTGGCTTCAAACTATACTACAAGGCTACAGTAACCAAAACAGCATGGTACTGGTACCAAAACAGAAAGATAGAACAATGGAACAGAATAGAGCCCTGGGAAATAATACCACACATCTACAACCATCTTATCTTTGACAAACCTGACAAAAACAAGCAATGGGGAAAGGATTCCCTATTTAATAAATGGTGCTGGGAAAACTGGCTAGCCATATGTAGAAAGCTGAAACTGGATCCCTTCCATATATCTTTTTTTTTTAGGATTTTTTTTTTAAATTATTATACTTTAAGTTCTAGGGTACATGTGCATAACGTGCAGATTTGTTACATATGTATACATGTTCCATGTTGGTGTGCTGCACCCATCAACTCATCAGCACCCATCAACTCGTCATTTACATCAGGTATAACTCCCAATGCAATCCCTCCCCCCTCCCCCCTCCCCATGATAGGCCCCGGTGTGTGATGTTCCCCTTCCCGAGTCCAAGTGATCTCATTGTTCAGTTCCCACCTATGAGTGAGAACAGGCGGTGTTTGGTTTTCTGTTCTTGCAATAGTTTGCTGAGAATGATGGTTTCCAGCTGCATCCATGTCCCTACAAAGGACACAAACTCATCCTTTTTTATGGCTGCATAGTATTCCATGGTATATATGTGCCACATTTTCTTAATCCAGTCTGTCACTGATGGACATTTGGGTTGATTCCAAGTCTTTGCTATTGTGAATAGTGCCACAATGAACATATGTGTGCATGTGTCTTTATAGCAGCATGATTTATAATCCTTTGGGTATATACCCAGTAATGGGATGGCTGGGTCATATGGTACTTCTAGTTCTAGATCCTTGAGGAATCACCATACTGTTTTCCATAATGGTTGAACTAGTTTACATTCCCACCAACTGTGTAAAAGTGTTCCTATTTCTCCACATCCTCTCCAGCACCTGTTGTTTCCTGACTTTTTAATGATTGCATTCTAACTGGTGTGAGATGGTATCTCATTGTGGTTTTGATTTGCATTTCTCTGATGGCTAGTGATGATGAGCATTTTTTCATGTGTCTGTTAGCTGTATGCATGTCTTCTTTTGAGAAATGTCTGTTCATATCCTTTGCCCACTTTTTGATGGGGTTGTTTTTTTCTTGTAAATTTGTTTGAGTTCTTTGTAGTTTCTGGATATTAGCCCTTTGTCAGATGAATAGATTGCAAAAATTTTCTCCCATTCTGTAGGTTGCCTGTTCACTCTGATGGTAGTTTCTTTTGCTGTGCAGAAGCTCTTTAGTTTAATTAGATCCCATTTGTCAATTTTGGCTTTTGTTGCCATTGGTTTTGGTGTTTTAGACATAAAGTCCTTGCCCATAACTATGTCCTGAATGGTATTACCTAGGTTTTCTTCTAGGGTTTTTATGGTATTAGGTCTAACATTTAAGTCTCTAATCCATCTTGAATTAATTTTCATATAAGGAGTAAGGAAAGGATCCAGTTTCAGCTTTCTACTTATGGCTAGCCAATTTTCCCAGCACCATTTATTAAATAGGGAATCCTTTCCCCATTTCTTGTTTTTGTCAGGTTTGTCAAAGATCACATGGCTGTAGATGTGTGGTATTATTTCTGAGGACTCTATTCTGTTCCATTGGTCTATATCTCTGTTTTGGTACCAGTACCATGCTGTTTTGGTTACTGTAGCCTTGTAGTATAGTTTGAAGTCAGGTAGCGTGATGTCTCCAGCTTTGTTCTTTTGACTTAGGATTGTCTTGGAGATGCGGGCTCTTTTTTGGTTCCATATGAACTTTAAAGCAGTTTTTTCCAATTCTGTGAAGAAAGTCATCGGTAGCTTGATGGGGATGCCATTGAATCTATAACTTACCTTGGGCAGTATGGCCATTTTCATGATATCGATTCTTCCTATCCATGAGCATGGAATGTGCTTCCATTTGTTTGTGTCTTCTTTTATTTCACTGAGCAGTGGTTTGTAGTTCTCCGTGAAGAGGTCCTTTACATCCCTTGTAAGTTAGATTCCTAGGTATTTTATTCTCTTTGAAGCAATTGTGAATGGAAGTTCATTCACGATTTCGCTCTCTGTTTGTCTGTTTCTGTTGTATAAGAATGCTTGTGATTTTTGCACATTAATTTTGTATCCTGAGACTTTGCTGAAGTTGCTTATCAGCTTAAGGAGATTTTGGGCAGAGACACAACAAAAAAGAGAATTTTAGACCAATATCCCTGATGAACATTGATGCAAAAATCCTCAGTAAAATACTGGCAAACCAAATCCAGCAGCACATCAAAAAGCTTATCCACCATGATCAAGTGGGTTTCATCCCTGGGACGCAAGGCTGGTTCAACATACACAAATCAATAAACATAATCCACCACATAAACAGAACCAAAGACAAAAACCACATGATTATCTCAATAGATACAGAAAAGGCCTTTGACAAAATTCAACAGCCCCTCATGCTAAAACTCTCAATAAATTCGGTATTGATGGAACGCATCTCAAAATAATAAGAGCTATTTATGAGAAACCCACAGTCAATATCATACTGAATGGGCAAAAACTTGAAGCATTCCCTTTGAAAACTGGCACAAGACAGGGATGCCCTCTCTCACCACTCCTATTCAACATAGTGTTGGAAGTTCTGGCTGGGGCAATCAGTCAAGAGAAAGAAATCAAGGGTATTCAGTTAGGAAAAGAAGAAGTCAAATTGTCCCTGTTTGCAGATGACATGATTTTATATTTAGAAAACCCCATCATCTCAGCCCTTCCTTACATCTTATACAAAAATTAATTCAAGATGGATTAAGACTTAAATGTTGACCTAAAACCATTAAAACCCTAGAAGAAAACCTAGGTAATACCATTCAGGATATAAACATGGGCAAGGACTTCATGACTAAAACACCAAAAGCAATGGCAACAAAAGCCAAAATAAACCAATGAGATCTAATTTAACTAAAGAGCTTCTGCACAGCAAAAGAAATTACCATCCGAGTGAACCGGCCACCTACAGAATGGGAGAAAATTTTTGCAATCTATGCCTCTGACAAAGGGCTAATATCCAGAACCTACAAAGAACTTAAATTTACAAGAAAAAAACAAACAACCCCATCAAAAAGTGGACCAAGGATATGAACAGACACTTCTCAAAAGAAGAGATTTATGCAGCCAACAGACACATGAAAAAATGCTCATCATCACTCACCATCAGAGAAATGCAAATCAAAACCACAATGAGATATCATCTCACACCAGGTAGAATGGCAATCATTAAAAAGTCAGGAAACAACAGGTGCTGGAGAGGATGTGGAGAAATAGGAACACTTTTACACTGTTGGTGGGACTGTAAACTAGTTCAACCATTGTGGAAGACAGTGTGGCGATTCCTTAAGGATCTAGAACTAGAAATACCATATGACCCAGCCATCCCATTACTGGGTATACACCCAAAGGATTATAAATCATGCTGCTATAAAGACACATGCGCACGTATGTTTATTGTGGCACTATTCACAATAGCAAAGACTTGGAACCAACCCAAATGTCCATATATGATAGACTGAATTAAGAAAATGTGGCACATATACACCATGGAATACTATGCAGCCATAAAAAAGGATGAGTTTGTGTCCTTTGTAGGGACATGGATGAAGCTGGAAACCATCATTCTAAGCAAACTATTGCAAGAACAGAAAACCAAACACCGCATGTTTTCACTCATAGGTGGGAATTGAACAATGAGAACACTTGGACACAGGGTGGGGAATTGAACAATGAGAACACTTGGACACACACCAGGGCCTGTGGTGGGGTGGGGGGAGGGGAGAGGGATAGCATTAAGAGAAATACCTAATGTAAATGACGAGTTCATCGGTGCAGCACACCAACATGGCACATGTATACATATTTAACAAACCTGCATGTTGTGCACATGTACCCTAGAACTTAAAGTATAATTAAAAAATTAAAATAAAAAAATAGAATTCTAAAGAGAGAACCTCCCTGATGGCTAAACCTAGTTTATAAACCTATATCTTGTTTTACTGGTAGTGATGATAGACAAGATTAAAGAGAAGACATAAAATCTCACCAATCTATACCATTGACAGTGCTCCCAAATAGATCGGGAAATTATACATGGAGCAGCCAAAACTTCAGTGCTTGTGAGAATTACCCAAATATTATCATTTTATCACTATACTCTACAATAATAAACAGAAGACATTTTAGGTGTACTTAATAGTTTTGAGTCTAGCTTTCAGGCTAATAGAATCATTCTTACTACCTTTGTCTACTACTAAGACATGTAAGAGAAAAAGTTTCATCTAACAAATTGCTTTACACAGCTTTTTAAAATAACCTAAACTATCTAAGTTTTCTCAAAAATGAGACAGCAAATATAAATCTAATTAGTGTAACAGACAAAGACTATTAAGTACTGATTAAGTCAAAGAGATCACACTGGTTGCCTATAAAAGAAATGACCATGTCCTTTATGGGAGTACAAATTATCTGTTACATGTCTATTGATGTTTTATACATAATGTCTGACATACATAGAAAATTACGACACATGAAAAAAGCAGGAAAGTGATCCATAACCAAGAAAAAAAAAACATTCAAAGACGCATCCTCAAAAAGAACAAAAATATCTCTCAACCTAGAATTGTATATGCAATAAATTTCTTCTTCAAAAATTGAGGTAAAATAAAAATATTTCTAGACAGATTGAAGCTGATAAAACATGTTGCCAGCAGCCCTGCACTATGAGCAATAACTAAATAAAGTTATTCAAACTGAAGGGAAATTATCCTAGATAGAAGAGTGGATATTGAGAAACTAATAAAAAGCACAAAAAACAGTAAATGTGTGAGATAATATTAAACAGTATTTGTCAAAATTTATTTAAAAGATGATTGAAGGTTTAAAGTAAAATGATGATGATGATGTATTGCTGGCTTTTAAACACAGAGAATTAAAACACATGACCAAGCCCATATCTAAGCCCTATAGCTTACAGTCAACATTTCTAAACATATCCTGGGCCAGAGTGGAGCCCACTGCCTTGAAGGGAAGGACACAGTGCTAGCAGAATTCATCATCTGCTAACTGAAGAGCTTTGGGGTCCTAAATAGCCAGTAGCTATACCCATCTAGTACATCATGGGCCTTGGGTGAGTTTCTGACACTTGACTTCAGGTGCTAGTTCAGCCACAAGCAAGTAAAGCACGAAGCAAGCTCTTAGGGTCCCCAATTCCAGGCCTTGGCACTTGGATGGCATTTCTGGACTTGCCCTGGGTGCCAGAGGGGAATCTACTCCCTGAAGGGTGAGAGTTTTGTTGTTGTTGTTGTTCGTTTGTTTGTTTTTGAGATAGAGTCTCACTTTGTCGCCCAGGCTGGAGTACAGTGGGGCAATCTCGGCTCACCAGACGCTTTGCCTCCTGGGTTAGAGCACTCCTTCTGCCTCAGCTTCCTAAGTATCTGGGATTACAGAAGTCTGCCACCATGCCCAACTAATTTTTGTATTTTTTTTGGAGAGACAAGGTTTCACCATGTTGGTCAGGCTGGTCTCAAACTCCTGACCTCAAGCAATCCACCATCCTTGGCCTCCCAAAGTGCTGGGATTACAGGTGTGAGCCACTGTGCCCAGCACCTGAAGGGTGAGTTTCAGACTAGGCAGCACTCACCACAAGCTGAATGAGAGCCCTTGGGCTTTATGGGAAAATTGGCAGTAGCCTGGCAGTGTGCCCTGTGGACCTATGGTTGCACAGAGTGAGCTTCCTCTGCCGTTGGAAAGGGTACAGAAGAGTGGGAAGAACTGCATCTTGTGGTTTGAGTGCTGGCTCAGCCACAGTAAAACAGAACACCAAGTAGATGTCTAAGGTTTTGACTCTAGTCCCTGGCTCCAGATAGCACCTCGGGACCCACCAGGAGCCTGGGGGAAGTCGCCACCCTGAAGAGAAGGACACAGGTGAGACTGGCTTAACTACCTGATAGCAGAGCTCCAGGACATTGAGTGAACATAGGCGGTAGCCAGGGAATGGTTACAGCAAGCCTTGGGCAAGACCCAGTGCTGTGCTGGCTGTGCTGGCTGCAGGTCTGACGCAGCACAGTCCTAGTGGTGGTGGTTATAGGGGTGCTTATCTCATTCTACTCCCAGGCCAGGTGGCTCAGAGCAGTGATAAACTCCATTTGTTAGGGAGCAAGTAAGGGAAGAGAACAAGAGTCTCTGCCAGGGAATTCTTCCAGATATTGTCCAAAACTATCAAGGTGGTACCTCTACAAGTCTGCAAGAACCAAGGTGTTTCTAGGCTTGGGGTGCCCCCAAATGCAGATACAGCTTAGATGACAACACCCAAGTACTTTCAAATACCTGGTAAGCCATCCCAAGAAGGACATGTGTAAACAAGTCCAGACTGTGAAGACTACAGTAAATGCCTAAGTTTTCAATGCCCAGGCACAGATGAACATTCACAAATATCAAAACCATTGAGAAAAACAGGAATTCACCAAATTAATTAAATAAGGAACAAGGGACCAATCCTGAAGTAAGAGAGCTACGTGACCTTTTAGACAGATAATTCAAAGTACTTGTTTTGGGGAAACTCAAAGATATTCAAGATAACACAGAGAAGGAATTCAGAACTCTATAAGATAAATTTAACAAAGAAATTGAAATCATTAAATAGAAGCAGACATTCTGTAGTTGAAAAATACAATTGACATATTAAAGAATGCATCCATCTTCTAACAGCAGAATTGATCAAGCAAAAGAAAGACAAGCTACTTCAAAATAAATGCTACTTAAAAATAAACAATCAGAGGAGACAAAAGAAAAAACAGAAAACAATGAGGCACACCTACAGGATCTAGAACATAGCTTCAAAAGGGCAAATCTAAGAGTTACTGTCACTAAAGAGAAGGTAGAGAAAGAGATAGGAGTAGAAAGTGTATTTAAAGGGATAATATCAGAGAACATTCCAAACCTAGAGAAAGATAACAATATGCAAGTACAAGAAGATTATAAAACAACAAGCATATTTAACCCAAAGAAGATTACCTCAAGGCTTTTAGTAATCAAACTCCTAAAGGTAAAGGATAAAGAAAGGATCCTAAAAACAGCAAGAGAACAGAAACAAATCACATGAAATGGAGCACCAGCACATCTGGCAGCAGACTTTTCAGTGGAAACCTTACAGGCCAAGAGAGATTTGTGTGACATATTTAGAGTGCTGAAGGAAAAAAACTTCTACCCTAGAGTAGTATATATAGCAAAAATATCCTTCATACACAAAAGAGATAAAGACTTTCCCAGACAAACAAAAGCTGAGGGATTTCTTCAATATCACACCTTCCCTACAAGAAATGCTAAAGGGAATATTTCAATCAGAAAGAAAATGAACAATAAATAATCACCCAATGGTACAAAACTTACTGGTAATAATACATATGCAAGAAAACACAGAATATTATAACACTGTCACTATGGTGCATAACTATTCTTAAGTAGGAAGACTAAATAACAAACCAATAAAAATAATAACTACAGAGAGGTGGAGCAAGTTGGTGGAATAGAAAACTCCACCAATTGTACACCCACACCCCAACCCCCTGCAAGGACACCAAGTTAACAGCTATCTATGCAGAGAAAACACCTTCATTAGAACCAAAACTCAAGTGAGAACTAATAGTACCTAGTTTTAACTTCATATCGCTGAAAGAAGCACTGAAGAGAGAGAAAAAACAGCATGGAATTGCTAACACCAACCCTCCCTGACTGGGGCAGCAGTGGTGTGGTGTGGCAGCATCGCTGGACCCTGGGGGAGGGAGAACACAGAAATTGTGAGTGCTGTTCTGTTAGAGCAGGAAGGAAAACCAGAACAAACACAGTTGACACCTGCCCACAGAGGGAGCATTTAAATCACCCCTAGCCAGAGAGGAACCTCCAATCCCAGTAGTCCAAACTTTAGTGCTAGCAAACTTTGCCACTAAGGGCTAAAGTACTCTCAGTCTCCAAGTAAACTTGAAAGGCAGTCTAAGCCATAAGGACTGTAACTCTGAACTAGACCCAGAGACAATGGCCTGAGGGGTTACACAGCATACTGAGACAGCTGAGGCAGTCAAAGGAGTGCTGACATCACCCCTTCTCTAACCCCAGGCTGCACAGCTCATGGCTCCAAAAGAGACCCCTTCCTTCTGCTTGAGGAGAGGAGCAGAAAGAGTGAAGAGGATTTTGTCTTCTATCTTGGAATACCACTTCAGCCATAGCAGGATAACATGCCAATCAGAGTCATGAGGCCCCTGTTCCAGGCCCTAAGCACCCAGATGATATTTCTAGACACATCCTGGGCCAGAAGGGAACCCACTGCCTTGAAGGAAAGAACCCAATTCTGCCAGCATTCATCACCTGACAACTGAAGAACACTTGAGCCCTGAATAATCAGCAGCGATAGCCAGCTACCACATCCGGGGGGCTTAGTGGATCTCTGAGACTTACTGGCTTAAGGTGAGACTCAAACACACTACCAGCTGGTGCTAGTGGTTACAGGGTAAAACTCTTTTTGCTTGGGAAAAGTAAAGGGGACTTTGTCTTACATCTCAGGTACCAACGCTGCCGCAGGAGAATAGAGCACCAGTGGACTCCTGAGGTCCTCAATTCTGGGATTTGATTCTTGGATGACATTTCTGGACCTGCCCTGGGCCAGAAGGGAGACCACTGCCCTGAAGGGGGAGTCCCAAATCAGGCAACATTCACCACAAGCTGACTTAAGAGACCTTGGCCTTAGGGGCACATTGGTGGTTTTCTGGCAGTACTCCTCATGGCCAGGGGTAGCAATGACTATGGTGTGAGGCTCCTCTGCCTTTCAAAAGGGAAGGGAAGAGTGGGAAGGACTGGATATTGTGGCATGAATGCCAGCTCAGCCTCAATACAATAGAATACCAGGTAGACTTCTAAGGTTTTTGACTGTAGTCCCTGAGTCCCAGACACCACTTCTGGACCCATTTGAGGCCTCAGGGACCTCATAGCCCTTAAGGGAAGGAAACAGGCCTGGCTGGTTTTGCTATCTGGTGATTGTAGAGCACCAAGGCCTTGAGTGAACATAGGTAGTAGTCAAAGAGTGGCTACAACAGACCATGGGTGAGACCCAGCGATGTGCTGGCTTCAGGTCTGATCCAGCACAGTCATAGTGGTGAAGGCCACAGGAGTGCTTGTGTCACTCCACCCCTAGCTTTAGGTGGCTCCAAACAAAGAGTGAGACTCCAAATTTTTGGGAGAAAGTAAGGAAAGAGAACAAGCATCTCTGCCTGGTAATCCAAAGCATTCTCCTAGATCTTGTCCAAGATCATCAAGGCAGTACCTTTATAAGCCTGCAATAACCACAGAATTACTGGGATTTGGAGTGCCCCTTAAGGTAGAAATAGCTTAGATTACAACACCCAACTCCTTGCAGATATCTGAAGAACATTCCAAAGAAGGATGGCTACTAATAAGCCCAGAGAATGGAGACAACAATAAATACCTAACTCCTCAAAGCCCAGACACCAACAAACACCTACTAGCATCAACACCATCTAAGAAAACATGACCTCACCAAATAAGAGTCTAAATAAGGCATGAGGGCCCAATCCTGGAGAAAGAGAGATATGTGACCCGTCAGACACAGAATTCAAAATCACTGTTGAGGAAACTCAAAGACACTCAAGATAACACAGAAAAGGAATTCAGAATTGTATCAAATAAATTTAACAAATACTGAAATAATTAAAAAGAATCAAGGAGAAATTCTGGAGCTGAAAAATGCAATTTGTATAATGAAGAATGCATCAGAGTCCTTTAATAGCAGAATGGACCAAGCAGATGAAAGAATAGTGAGCTTGAGGACAGGCAATTTGAAAATAGACAGTCAGAGGAAACAAAATAAAAAAGAATATAAAATGGTGAAGCATTCCTACAGGACTTGGAAAATAGCTTCAAAAGGGCCAATCTAAGTGTATTGCTGTTAACAGGAGGTAGAGAGAGAAATAAGGGTAGAAAGGGTATTCAAACGGATAACACAGAGAACATCCCAAACCTAGAGAAAGGTATCAATATATAAGTACAAGAAGGTTATAGAACACTAAGCAGATTCAACCCAAAGAGACTACCTCAAGGCATTTAATAATCAAACTCCCAAATTTCAACAATAAATAATGGATCCTGAAAGCAGTAAGAGAAAACAAATAAATTACATAAATGGAGCTCCAATACATCTGGTAGCAGTCTTTTCAGTGGAAACCTTGCATGCCAGGAGAGAGAAGTATGACATATTTAAAGTCCTGAAGGAGAAAAATCTTCATACTAAAATACATTTATGAGCCTGAAAAAAGACAAAAAAGACAAAAAGACAAAAAAAAATCTCCAAATATGAAGGAGAAAAAAAGACTTTCCTACACAAATAAAAGCTGAGGGATTTCATCAATACCAGTCCTATCCTCTGATTTTTTCAATCAGAAAAAAAAAAACCATAAATGAGAAAAAATCACCTGAAGGTATAAAACTTACTGGTAATAGTAAGTATACAGAAAAATGCAGAATATTATAATACTAACTGTGGTGTGTAGACTACTTTTATCTTAAATAGAAAGAGTAAACAATGAGTTAATCAAAAATAATAACTATAACTTTTCAAGATACATTACAATAAAATATAAATAGAAACAATAAAACTTTAAAAAGCAGGAAGACAAAGTTAAGACAAGTTTTCATTAGTTTTTTGTTGTTTATTTAGGCAAATAGTGTTAAATTGTCAGCAGGTTAAAATAATGGATTGTAAGATACTATTTGCAAGCCTCGTGGTAACCTCAAACCAAAAAACATACAATGAATGCACAAAAAATATAAAGCAAGAAACTAAATCATGTTACCAGAGAAAATCATGTCACGAGAGGAAGAGAAGAGTGAAAGAAAAAGAGAAGACCACCAAATAATGAGAAAACAAATAACAAAATGGCAAAAGTAAGTCCTTACTTATCAACAATAATATTGAAATTAATGGACTAAACTCTCCATTCAAAAGACACAGATCAGCTGAATGGATGAAAACACAAGAACCATTGATCCGTTGCCTATAAGAAACACGCTTTACCTATAAAGACACAAATAGACTGAAAATAAAGGGATAGAAAAAGATATTCTAAGCCAATGGAAACCAAAAAAAAAAAAAAAAAAAAATGGGATAGGGCCAGGCACAGTGGCTCATGCCTGTAATCCCAACACTTTGGGAGGCTGAGGTGGGTGGATCATGAGGTCAGGGGTTGAAGACCAACCCGGCCAATATGGTGAAACCCCGTCTCTACTAAAAACACAAAAATTAGCTGGGTGTGGTGGCACACGCCTGTAATCCCAGCTACTCAGGCGGCTGAGCCAGGAGAATCACTTGAACCCAGGAGGCGGAGGATGCAGTGAGCTGAAATTGTGCCACTGTACTCCAGTGAGTGCACTCACTCACAGAGTGAGGATTCATCTCAAAAAAAAAAAAAAAAAAAAAAAAAACCAAAAAGGAGTCACTATGTTTATATCAGACAAAATACATTTCAAGACAAAAGCTATAAGAAGAAACAAAGGAGGTCACTATGGAATGATAAAGGGGTAATTTCAGCAAGAGAACATAACAATTTTAAATATATATGCACCCAACACTGGAGCAAATATTAAAATATTTATTTTATATTATAAAATGAATAAAATACTTAAATGAAGCAAATATTATTAGAGCTAAAGAGAGAGGTGGGCTCCAATAAAATAACTGAATATTTCAACATCCCACTTTCAGAATTAGATCTTGCAGACAAAAAATTAACAAAGTAACATTAGACTTAATCTGTACTATAAACCAAATGGATCTAATAAATATTTACAGAACATTTCATCTAACAGCTGCAGAATGTACATTTTTTTCCTCAGCATATGGATCGTTCTCAAGGATAGAATATATGTTAGGTCACAAAACAAGTCCTGAAGCATTCAAAAAAGTTGAAATATTATCAAGCATCTTCTCTGACCACAATGGAATAAAACTAGAAAATAATGAGAAATTTTGGAAACTATACAAATACATGAAACTTAAACACTATGCTCCTGAATGACCAGGGGGTCAATGAAATAATTAAGAAGGAAATTGAAAAATTTCTTGAAACAAATGATAATGGAAACACAACATAGCAAAACCTACATGATTCAGCAAAAACAGTACCAAGAGGGAAATTTATAGCTATAACTGCCTACATCAAAAAAAAAAAAAAGAGAAAAAGCTTCAAATAAACAATCTAACAATGAATCTTAAAGAAGTAGAAGAGCAACAGCAAACCAAACCAAAAATCAGTAGAAGAGATATAATAAAGATCAAAGAAAAAAGTAAGTGAAGTTAAAATAAAGAAAACAATACAAAAGATCAATGAAACAAGAGCTGGCTTTTTCAAAAGTTAGCAAAACTGACAAACCTTTAGCCAGACTACGGAAAAAAGAGAGAAGATCCAAATAATTAAAATTAGAAATAAAAAAGGAAACATTACAACTGGTACTGCAGAATTTCAAAGAATCATTAATGGCTACTATGAACAACTGTTAGCCAATAAATTGGAAAATCTGAAAGAAAAGGACAAATGTCTAGATACCCCAAGATTCACAACAGGAAGAAATCCAATATCTGAACAGACCAATAAAAAGTAACAAGAACAAAGCCATAATAAAAAGTCTCCCAGTAAAGAAAATCCTGGGACCGGATGGCTTCACTGCCAAATTCTACAGAACACTTAAAGAAGAACTAATACCAATTCTACTCAAGCCATACTGAAAAATAGAGGAAGTGGGATTACCTACAAAATCATTCTATGAGGCCAGTATTACCCTAATATCAAAACCAGAAAAAGATACACCAAATAATGAAAACTACATGCCAGTATCACTGATGAATATTGGTGCAAATATCCTCAACAAAATACTAGCAAACCAAATTCAGTAGTCCCTTAGAGAGATCATTCATGAGTTCCTGAAGGAAGCACTAAATATGGAAAGGAAAAACTGGTACCAGCCACGGCAAAATCATACCAAATTGTAAAGACCATTGGCACTATAAAGAAACTGTATCAACTAACGGGCAAAATAACCAGCTAGCAGCATAATGACAGGATCAATTTCACCCATAACAATATTAACCTTAAATGTAAACATATCCCAATTAAAAGACACAGACTGGCAAATTGGATAAAGAGTCAAGACCCATCAGTGTGCTGTATTCAGGAGAACCATCTCATGCTCAAAGACAAACATTGGCTCAAAATAAAGGGATGTGGGAACATTTACTAAGCAAATGGAAAGCAAAAAAAAAAAAAAAAAAAAAAAAGCAGAGGTTGCAATACTAATCTCTCATAAAACAGACTTTAAACCAACAAAGATCAAAAAAGACAAAGAAGGGCATTACATAATGGTAAAGGGATCAATGCAACAAGAAGCGCTAACTATCCTAAATATATATGCAACCCAATACAGGAACACCCAGATTCATAAAGCAAGTTATTAGAGATTTACAAAGAGACGTAAACTCCCAAACAATAATAGTGGGAGACTTCAACACCCCACTGTCAATATTAGACAGATCAACAAGACAGAAAATTAACAATGATATTCAGCACTTGAACTCAGCTCTGGACCAAGTGGACCTAATAGACATCTACAGAACTCTCCACCCCAAATCAACATAATATAAATTCTTCTCAGCACCACATCACACTTATTCTAAAATTGACCACATAATTGGAAGTAAAACACTCTTCAGCAAATGCAAAAGGACAGAAATCATAACAGTCTCTCAGACCACAGTGCAATCAAATTAGAATTCAGGATTAAGAAACTCAAAACCACACAACTACATGGAAACTGAACAATTCTGCTCCTGAATGAACACTGGGTAGATAACGAAATTAATGCAGAAATAAAGATGTTCTTTGAAACCAATGAGAGCAAAGACACGACATACCAGAATCTCTGGGACACAGCTAAAGCAGTGTTTAGAGGGAAATTGATAGCATTAAATGCTCAAAGAAGAGAGCAAGAAAGATCTAAAATCGACACCATGACATCACAATGAAAAGAACTACAGAAGCAAGAGCAAACAAATTCAAAAGCTGGCAGAAGACAAGAAATAAATAAGGTAAGAGGAGAACTGAAGGAGATAGAGACATGGAAAACCCTTCAAAATATCAATGAATTCAGGAGAGGGATTTTTGAAAAGATTAACAAAATAGACCGCTAGCCAGACTACTAAAGAAGAAAATAGAGAAGAATCAAATAGACATAATAAAAAATGATAAAGGGAATATCACCACCAATCCCACAGAAATACAAACTACCATCAGAGAATACTATAAACACCTCTACACAAATAAACTAGAAAATCTAGAAGAAATGGATAAATTCCTGGACACATGCACCCTTCCAAGAAAAAGAAGTTGAATCCCTGAATAGACCAATAACAAATTCTGAAATTGAGGCAGTAATTAATAGCCTACCAACCAGAAAAAGCCCAGGACCACATGGATTCACAGCTGAATTCTACCAGAGGTACAAAGAGGAGGTGGTACCATTCCTTCTGAAACTATTCCAAACAACAAAAAAAGAGGGACTCCTCCCTAACTCATTTTATGAGGCCAGCATCATCCTGATACCAAAAACCTGGCAGAAACACAACCAAAAAAAAGAAAATTTCAGGCCAATATCCCTGATGAACATTGATGTAAAAATCCTCAATAAACTACTGGCAAAACAAATCCAGCAGCACATCAAAAAGCTTATCCACCACCATCAAGTTGACTTCATCCCTGGGATGCAAGGCTGGTTCAACATATGCAAATCAATAAACATGATTCATCACATAAACAGGACTAAAGACAAAAAACACATGATTATCTCAATAGAGGCAGAAACGGTCTTCAATAAAATTCACATCCTTCTTGTTAAAACTCTCAATAAACTAGGTATTGAAGAAACACACCTCAAAATAATAAAAGTGATCTATAACAAACCCACAGCCAATATCATACTGAATGGGCAAAATCTGGAAGCATTACTTTTGAAAACTGGCACAAGACAAAGATGCCCTCTCTTACCTCTCCTATTCAACATAGTGTTGGAAGTTCTAGCCAGGGCAATTAGGCAAGAGAAAGAAATAAAGGGTATTCAAATAGAAAGAGAGAAAGTCAAATTGGCTCTGTTTGCAGATGACATCATTGTATATTTAGAAAACACCATCGTCTCAGCCCAAAATCTCCTTAAGCTGATAAGCAACTTCAGCAAAGTCTCAGGATACAAAATCAATGTGCAAAAATCACAAGTATTCCTATACACCAATAATAGTAAAACAGAGAGCCAAATCATGAGTGAACTCCCATTCACAATTGCTACAAAGAGAATAAAACACCTAGGAATCCAACTTGAAGGGATGTGAAGGACCTCTTCAAGGAGAATTACAAAGCCCTGCTCAAGGAAATAAGAGAGGACACAAACAAATGGAAAAATATTCTGTGCTCATGAATAGGAAGAATCAGTATCATAAAAATGTCCATACTGCATAAAGTAATTTATAGATTCAATGCCATCCCCATCAAGCTACCATTGACTTTCTTTGCAGAATTAGAAAAAACTACTTTAAATTTCATATGGAATCAAAAAGAGCCCATAGAGCCAAGACAATCCTAAGCAAAAAGAAGAAACCTGGAGCCATCACACTACCCAATTTCAAACTATACTACAAGGCTACAGTAACTACAACAGCATGGTACTGGTACCAAAATGTATATAGAGAGAGAGACCAATGGAACAGAACAGAAACCTCAGAAATAATGTCACATATCTACAACTATCTGATCTTTGACAAACCTGACAAAAACAAGAAATGGAAAAGGATTCCCTATTTAATAAATGGTGTTGAGAAAACTAGCTAGCCATATGCAGAAAACTGAAACTGCAACCCTTCCTTACACCTTAGACAAAAGTTAACTCAAGATGGATTAAAGACTTAAATATAAGACCTAACACCATAAAAACCCTAGGAGAAAACTTAGGCAATACCATTCAGGACATAGGCATGGGCAAAGACTTCATGACTAAAACACGAAAAGCAATGGCAACAAAAACCAAAATTGACAAATGAGATCTAATTAGTTTCTGCACAGCAAAAGAAACTATCATCAGAGTGAACAGGCAACCTACAGAATGGGGGAAAATGTTCACAATCTATCAATCTGACAAAGGGCTAATACCCAGAATCTATAAAGAACGTAAACAAATATACCAAAAAAAAAAAAATATATATATATATATATATATCAAAAAGTGGGCAAAGGATAGGAACAGACACTTCTCAAAAGAAGACATTTATGTGGCCAAGAAACATATGAAAAAAAGCTCATCATCACTGGTCATTAGACAAATGCAAATCAAAACCACAATGAGATACCATCTCACGCCAGTTAGAATGGTGATCATTAAAAAGTCAGGAAACAACAGATGCTGGAGAGGATGTGGAGAAATAGGAATACTTTCACACTGTTGGTTGGAGTGTAAATTAGTTCAACTATTGTGAAAGACAGTGTGGCAATTCCTCAAGGATCTAGAACCAAAAATACCATTTGACCCAGCAATCCCATTACTGGGTATATACCCAAAGGAATATAAATCATTCTACTATAAAGACATATGCACATGTATGTTTATTGTAGCACTACTCACAATAGCAGAGACTCGGAACCAACCCAAATGCCCATCAATGAAAATGTGGCACATATATACCATGGAATACTATGCAGCCATAAAAAAGTTATGTCCTTTGCAGAGACATGGATGAAACTGGAAATCATCATTCTCAGCAAACTAACACAAGGACAGAAAGCCAAACACTGCATGTTCCCACTCATAAGTGGGATTTGAACAATGAGAACACATGGACACAAGGAGGGGAACGTCACACACCAGAGCATATTGGGAGGTAGGGCACGAGGGAAGGGATAGCATTAGGGATTCCTAAAGTAGATTATGGGTTGATGGGTATGGCAAACCACCATGGCACATATATACCTATGTAACAAACCTGCACATTCTGCACATGTATCCCAGAACTTAAAGCATAAATAATAAAAAAAAGAAACATCATTCATCATGAATGAGTGGGATTACTGGTATGCAAGGTGGCTCAACACACACAAATTAATCAATGTGACACATCTTATCTACCGAATAAATGATTAAAAACATATGATCATTTAAATTAATGCTGAAAGTATTTGAAAATTTGACATCTCTCCATGATAAAAAAAAAAAAAAAAACCCCTCAAAAAACTGAAGATAGAAGGAACATACCTCAACATAATAAAAACCATTTTTGAAAGACCTCCAGCTAGTATACTGAATGTGGAAAAACTAAAAACCTTTCCTCTAAGATCTGAAACACAATAAGGATGCCCACTCTTATGACTGTTACTCAACACAGTACTAGAAGTCCCAGCTAGAGGAATTAGAAAATAGAAAGATATTAAGAACATCCAAAATGGAAAGTAATAAATCAAATTATGTTTGCCTGCAGATGACATGATTTTATATCTGGAAAAAACTAAAGACTCCACAAGAAAGCTACTATTGATAATTCAGTTAAGTTGCAAGATACAAAATCAACATATGAAAACCAGTAGCATTTCTATATGCCAAGAGTAAACAATCTAAAAAAGAAATTTTAAAAAATTCCCATTTACAATAACCACATATAATACCTAGGAATTAACTTAACCAAAGAAGCAAAAAATCACTATAATGAAAATTATAAAACATTCATGAAAGAAATTGAATAGGAAACCTTCCATCTTCATAGATTGGAAGAATCAATACTGTTAAAATGTCCATAGTAACCAAAACAATCTACAGATTATGTCCATCCTACCTAAAGCAATTCTACAGATGCAATCCTTATCAAAATATCAATAACATCATTGACAAAAATAGAAAAAAGTTCCTAAAGTTTATATGGGACCACAAAACACCCAGAATACCCACAGCTATCCTAAGCTGGAGAAATCACAATACCTCATTTCAAATTATACTATAGAGCTTTAGTATATCAGTACCAAAATAATATGGTACTGCCATAGAAACAGACACATAAACCAATGGAACAGAATAGACAACCAAGAAATAAATTCATGTATCTACAGGGAACTAATTGTTAATAAAGGTGCCAAGAATATACACTGGGGAAAAGACAGTTTCTTGAATTAATGATGCTGGGAAAACTGGATATCCATATGCAAAAGAATAAAACTAGACCTCGATCTCTCCCCGTACACAAAAACCAAAACAAAATGAATTAAAGACTTAAATCTAAGACTTCAAACTATGAAACTACTACAAGAAAACATTGGGTAAAATCTCCAGGATATTGGTTTGGGCAACAATTTCTTGAGCAACACTCCACAAACACAGACAACCAAAACAAACATGGACAAATGGGATTACATCAAGTTAAAAGTTTCTGCACAGCAAAGGATGCAGTCAACAAAGTGAAGAGGCAACTGACAGAATGGGAGAAAATATTTGCAAACTACTCATCTGACAAGGAATCCATAACCAAAGTATATAAGGAGCACAAACAACTCTATAGCAAAAACTCTAATCATCCAATTGAAAAATGGGCAAAAGATTTGAATAGACATCTCTCACAAAAAGACATATAAATGGTAAACAAGCATATGAAAAAGTGTTTGAAATTATTGATCATCAGATAAGTGCAAATCAAAACTACATTGAGATATCATCTCACCTGAGTTAAAATGACTTTTATACAAAAGACAGTAACAAATGTGGGTGAGGATGTGGAAAAAAGGCAAACCTTGTACATTGTTGATGGTAATGTAAATTAGTACAGTCATTACGTAGAACAGTTTGAGGTTCCCCAAAAAACTAAAAGATAAGCTACCATATGATCCAGAAATCCCACTGCTGGGCATATACCCAAAAGCAAGGAAATTAGTATATTGAAGAGATATCCGCACTCCTATGTTTATTGCAATACTGTTGACAATAGCTAAGATTTGGAAGTAGCCTAAGTGTCCATCAGTAGATGAATGAATAAATTAAATGTGGTACATATACACAATGGAGTACTATTCATTCACATAAAAGAATGAGATCTAGTCATTTGCAAAAACATGGGTAGAACTGAAGATCATTATGTTAAGTGAAATAAGCCAAGTACGGAAAGACAAACATCACATGTTCTCACTTATTTGTGGGACCTAAAAATCAGAACAATTGAACTCATGGATATAGGGAGTAGAGGGGTGGTTCCCAGGGACTGGGAAGGGTAGTAAGGGCCTGGGAGGGATATGAGGAAGGTTAATGGGTGCAAAAAAAAAAAAAAAAAATAGAAAAGATAAATAAGACCTACTATTTGATAGCACAGTAGGGTGACTATACTCAATAATAACTATATATTTTTAAATAACTTAGAGGGTAATTGAATTGTTTGCAACTCAATGGATAAATATTTGAGAGGATGGATACCCCATTCTTCTTCATGATGTGCTTATTTCACATTGCATGCCTGTATCAAAACATTTCATGTACCCCATAAATATATATACTTACTATGTACCCACAAATATTAAAACTTTAAACTTCAAGACATAGACAATATAATAAGATATAAATAAAAACAACAAAAAGTTAAAAAGTGGGAAGATACACTTAAGGTGTAAAGTTTTTAATTAGATTTTTTTTTCTTGTTCATTTGTTTTTGCAAACAGTGTTATCAGGTTGAAATAACAGGTTCCAAAATACTATTTGCCAGTCTGATGGTAACGTCAAACCAAGAAACATACAATGGATACACAAAACATAAAAAGCAATAAATTAAATCATATCGCAGAGAAAATCAACTTCACTAAAAGAAAGACAGAAAAAAAAAGAAGGAAGAGTAGACTGAAAAACAACCAAAAAACAAATAACAAAATGGCAGAAGTAAGTCTTCACTTATCAGTAATAATATTTAACGTAAATGGACTACCCTCTCTAATTAAAAGACAAAATGGCTGAATGGATGAAGAAACAAGACTGAATGATCTGTTACTTACAAGAATCACAGCTTTGTCTATAAAGACATATACACTGAAAATAAAGGGATGGAAAAAGATATTCCATACCAATGGAAACCAAAAAATGTACAGAAGTAGCTTTTATTTATTTATCAGACAAATTAGATTTCAAGACCAAAACTATAAGAAAGGACAAACAAGATGAAAAAAGAGTCAATTTAGCAAGAGGATATAACAATTTTAAACATATATGCACCCAACACCGGGACACCCAGACATATAAAGCAAATATTATTAGAGCTAAAGAGCGAGAGAGTCTGCAACACAGTAATAACTGGACACTTCAACACGTCACTTTCAGCACTGGACAGATCATTGAGGCAGAACATCAACAAAGAAACATCAAACTTATTCTGCACTATAGACCAAATAAACCAAATAATTGTTTGGAGAACATTTTATTCAAGAGCTGCAGAATATACATTGCTTTTATCAGCACATTAATTATTCTCAAGATTAGACCATATGTTAGGTCACAAAACAAGTCTTTTTTTTTTTTTTTTTTTTTTTTTGAGACGGAGTCTCGCTCTGTCACCCGGGCTGGAGTGCAGTGGCCGGATCTCAGCTCACTGCAAGCTCCGCCTCCCGGGTTCACGCCATTCTCCTGCCTCAGCCTCCCGAGTAGCTGGGAGTACAGGAGCCCGCCACCTCGCCCGGCTAGCTTTTTGTATTTTTTAGTAGAGACGGGGTTTCACCGTGTTAGCCAGGATGGTCTCGATCTCCTGACCTTGTGATCCGCCCGTCTCAGCCTCCCAAAGTGCTGGGATTACAGGCTTGAGCCACCGCGCCCGGCTAACAAGTCTTAAAACATTCAAAATAAATGAAAATAATATCCAACATCAGAAGACCTGACCACAGTGAAATAAAACTAGAAACCAGTAAAAAGAGGAATTTTCTAAACTCTACAAATACATGGAAATTAAACAATATGCTCCTAAATGACCTGTGGGTCAATGAAGAAATTAAGAAGACAATTGACAATTGTCTTTGATAATGGCAACACAACATACCAAAGTATATAGGACACAGCAAAAGCAGTACTAAGAGGGAAGTGTATAGCTATAATTGTCTACATCAAGAAAGAAGGAAAACTTCAATTAACCTAGTAATGCATCTTAAAAAATTAGAAAAGCAAGAGAAAAATCAAACCCAAAATTAGTAGAAGCAAAGAAATAATAAAGATCAAAGAAATACATAAAATTGATATGAAGAAAGCAGTACACAAAAATCAATGAACCAAACGTTGTCTTTTTGAAACTTTAAACAGCATTGCAAATGTTTAGCCAACAAAGATAAAAGGGAGAAGATGCAAATAAATAAAATCACAAATGAACAAGGAGACACTATAACTGATACCACAGAATTTCAAAGAATCATTAGTGGCAACAATGAGCAACTACATGCCAATAAATTGGCCAATCTAGTAGAAATGATCAAATTTCTAGACATAGTACCTGCCAAGATTGAACCATGAAGAAAGCTAAAGCCTGAACAGACCAATAACAAGTAACAAGGGCAAAGCCATTCTAAAGAGTCTCCCAGCAAAGAAAACCCTGGGACTCACTGGTTTCATTGCTGAATTGTACCAAGTATTTAAAAAAGAAATAATACCATCAGAGAAATGCAAATCAAAACCACAATGAGATACCATCTCACACCAGTTAGAAGGGCAATCATTAAAAAGTCAGGAAACAACAGGTGCTGGAGAGGATGTGGAGAAATAGGAACACTTTTACACTGTTGGTGGGATTGTAAACTAGTTCAACCATTATGGAAAACAGTATGGCGATTCCTCAAGGATCTAGAGCTAGAAGTACCATATGACCCAGCCATCCCATTACTGGGTATATACCCAAAGGATTATAAATCATGCTGCTATAAAGACACATGCACACAAATGTTTATTGCAGCATTATTCACAATAGCAAAGACTTGGAAACAATCCAAATGTCCATCAGTGACAGACTGGATTAAGAAAATGTGGCACATATATATATACCATGGAATGCTATGCAGCCATAAAAAAGGATGAGATTGTGTCCTTTGTAGGGACATGGATGCAGCTGGAAACCATCATTCTCAGCAAACTATCGCAAGAACAGAAAATCAAACACCGCATGTTCTCACTCATAGGTGGGAAATGAACAATGAGATCACTTGGGCTCGGGAAGGGGAACATCACACACCGGGGCCTATCATGGGGAGGGGGGAGGGGGGAGGGATTGCACTGGGAGTTATACCTGATGTAAACGACGAGTTGATGGGTGCCGACGAGTGATGGGTGCAGCACACCAACATGGCACAAGTATACATATGTAACAAACCTGCACGTTATGCACATGTACCCTAGAACTTAAAGTATAATAATAAAAAAAAAAGAAATAATACCAATCCCACTCAAACTCTTCTGAAAAATATACGAGGAGAGGATACTTCCAAACTCATTCTACAAAGCCGATATTACTCTGATACATAAACCAAAGACACATCAAAAAAGAAAACTGCAAGCCAATATCCCTGACGAACACTGATGCAAAAATCATTAAGAAAATATTCACAAACTGCATTCAACAATGTGTTTAAAAAATCATGGTTCATGACCAAGTGGAATTTATCTCAGGGATGCAAGAATGGTTCAACATTTGTGAGTCATTAATGTGATACATCATATCAATACAATAACGGACAAAAGCCATATGATCATTTAAATTGATGCTAAAAAAGTATCTGACAAAATTCACCATCTCTTCAAGTCAAAAACCCTCAAAAAACTGGGTATAGAAGGAATATACCTCAACATAATAAAAGCCACATATCACGAACTCCATAGCTAGTATCATGCTGAATGAGTAAAAACTGTAAGCTTTTCCTCTAAGATCTGGAACACGACAAGAATACTCACTTTCACCTCTGTTATTTAACATAGTACTGGAAGTCCAAGCTAGAGCAATCAGACAAGATAACAATATAAAGGGCATCCAAATTGGAAAGGAAGAAGTCTAATTATCCTTCTTTGCAGATGATATGATGTTATATTTGGAGAAACCTAAGACTCCACCAAAAACTATTAGAACTGATAACCAAACTCAGTAAAGTTGCAGGATACAAAATCAACACATGAAAATCTGTAGCATTTTTATATGCCAACAGCAAACAATCTGAAGAAAAAAATTTAAAAAGTAATCCCATTTACAATAGCCACACATAAAATTAAATACCGAGGAATTAACCAAAGAAGTGAAAGATCTCTACAATGAAAACCATAAACCATTGATGCGAGAAATTGAAGTGGGCACCAAAAATGGAAAAACATTCCATATTTATGGATTGGAAAAATCAATGTTGTAAAAATGTCCATACTAACCAAAGCAATCTACAGATTCAATGCAATACTAATCAAAATACCAACTACATTCTTCACAGAAATAGTAAAAATAGTAAAATAGTAAAATCCTAAAATTTATATAGAACCATAAAAGACCCAAAATAGCTAAAGCCATCCTTACCAAAAAGAACAAAACTGGAGGATTCACATTACATGACTTCAAATTATACTACAGAGCTAGAGTAGCCAAACAGCATGATACCAGCATATAAACAGGCATATAGACCAGTGAAACAGAATAAAGAACCCAGAAATAAATGCATACATCTACAGTGAACTCATTTTTGACAGTTTCCAAGAACATATATTGGGGAAACGATGGCCTCCTTAATAAATGGTGCTGGGAAATTGAATATCCATATGCAGAAGAATGAAACTAGACCCCCGTCTTTTACCATTTAGAAAGATCAAATCAAAATAGATTAAATACTTAAATCTAAGACCTCAAACTGTGAAACTACTACAAGAAAACACTGAGGAAAATCTCCAGGACATGGGACTGGACAAAGATTTCTTGAGCAGAACCCCAAAGGCACAGGCAACCAAAGTAAAAATGGACAAATGGGATCACATCAAGTTAAAAAGTTTCTGCAAAGCAAAGGAAACAATCAACCAAATGGGGAGAAAACACACAGAATGGGAGAAAATATTTGCAAATTCCCCATCTGACAAGGAATTTATAACCAGAATATATAAGGAGCTCAAGCAACTCTAGAGAAAAAAAATCTAATCATCCAATTGAAAAATGGGCGAAAGATTTGAATACACAGGTCTCAAAAGAGGACATGCAAATGGGAAACAGGCAAATGAAAAAGTGCTCACCATTATTGATTATCAGATAAATGCAAATCAAAACTACAATTAAATACCATCTCACCTGAGTTAAAATGGCTTTTATCTAAAAGACAGGCAATAAGGAATAGTAGCAACAATGTAGAGAAAAGGGAGCCCTTGTACACTTTTGTTGGAAATGTAAATTACTACAATCACTATGGAGAACAGTATGGAGTTTCCTCGCATAATCAAAAATTTAGCTACCATATAATCCAGTCATCCCACTGCCATGTATATATACAAAAGAAAGAAAATCAGTATATCGAAGAGTTATCTGTACTCCTGTGCTTATTGCATCACTATTCACTAGGCAAGATTTGGAAGCAACCTAAGTGCCCATCAACAGATGAATGAATAAAGAAAATGTGGTATTTATACACAATGTAGTACTATTCATTCATTAAAAAAAAGAATGAAATCCAGTCGTTTGCAACAACATGGATGGAACTGGAGATCTTTATGTTAAGTGAAATAAGCTAGGCCCAATAAGACAAGCATCACCTGTTCTTACTTATCTGTAGGAGCTAAAAATTAAAATTGAACCCATGGAGATAGAGAATAGAAGGATGGTTACCAAATGCTGGGAAGAGTAGTTGGGGGAGTGCGGAGTAAGTCGGGATTGTTAATGGGTATAAAAATAGTTAGAATAAATAAGACCTAGTGTTTGCTAGCAGAAGAGGGTAACTGTGGTCAAAAATAATGTAATTGTTCATTTAAAAATAACTAAAAGCATATAATGGTTTGGAACACAAAGGATAAATGCTTGAGGTTATGGATTCTCCATTTACCTTAATGTGATTATTATGCATTGCATGCCTGTATCAAAATATCTCATGTAACACATAAATATATATACTTTTTGTGTACTCACAAAAATGATAACTTGTTAAAGAAACACATAACCAAAAAGCATGAAGAATAGGAGATAAATGACATTATTCCATATAAAGTTCTTGCATTATTAGTGAAGTTGCATAATATTAATTCAAGGTTAATTGTGATAAATTAATGATTGATATTGTAAATATCTATACTAACTTCTAAAATTAATCCAGAAATAGAGATTTTTAAAATCCAATAGAAAATACACAGTAAAAATATACTCAATCTCAAATGGAAAGGAAATAAGGAACAAAGTGGGGAGTAAAACAACCCAGAAGGAACAAATAGGAAACAAAATAGAAAAATGATAAACTTAACCATATTCAATACTTGCATTAAGTATAGATTAAACAATTTTAT
This sequence comes from Macaca thibetana thibetana, assembly GCF_024542745.1. Taxonomy (NCBI): domain Eukaryota; kingdom Metazoa; phylum Chordata; class Mammalia; order Primates; family Cercopithecidae; genus Macaca; species Macaca thibetana. The sequence goes on along the minus strand of NC_065582.1, from coordinate 83,822,346 downwards.
TAAAATGTTGTCAAACTGCATAAAGAAACAAGACCCAATAATAAGTTATTTACAAAAGACAAAATTTAGATGAAAGGTAACAGAAAGAAATAAAATTACAGAATGGAAAGAGATATACCATGCAAACACTAATAGTGGCAGGGCATACTGTTATTATATTAGTGTCAAATGGGCTTCAAAATAAAGAATCTTATGAGATATAAAGGAGTATTCTATGATGATAAAATGTTAATTCATCAGGAAGAACTATATATGTTTATTTATTACATACATCATTTTTCTCAAAAAGTAATTTCTAGAATTCCTTTCCCCTTCCTGGTTTTAAACATGATGCTTTCAAAATCTAATTTTCCTTTTCCAGTCTTTTTTCATTTTGAAGGTGATTTTGGCACATTTTATTTTTTATAGTAGTTTCCAGAGTATGTAAACCTTTTAAAATCAGCTCATTAATTTAATATAAACAAAAGATGATTTCCTAAATTAGATATGAAAAATATGCTGTCCCTAATTTGACTGTATTATGTCTAAAATATAAATCAGTTATCTGTTTCATATACATATATAGTATACTAAGACTTTCTGTTCCTACAAAGCAGTCAGCATTGTTTTTTCTTTTTGGTTTTCTCCTCTTTAATAGCCATAATAATAATAAATAACATTTTGGGGCACTCTATCAAGTGCTGGGATTTACAGAATATCATTAAGCAAAAAAGTGTTCCCACTATGAGAATTTCAGAGGGAGAAGACATAGAGAGATTCATAGAAGGTATATTCAATATGACAAATGCAAAAAATCCCAAGTTTTTGGAGAGATATTAACATTTGGATCGGTGAAACTCAAAGTTATCCAAACAGGCTTAAGCCACAGAGGTCCTCACTGAGTCAAATTATGATCAAAATGTCAAAGTCAAAGAAAACGAATTTTTAAAGGAATAAGAGAAAAAACATCAAGTGACATACAAGAAAATCGTCATTAGACCATTAGCAGATTTCTCAGCAGAAATCTTGCAAGCCAGGGGAGAATGGGATAATATATTTAAAGTGCTGAAAGAAAAAATACCTGTCAACCAATAGTACTATACCCAGCAAAACTGTCTTTCAGAAGTGAAGGGAAAATAGCCTTTCCCAAACAAGCCAAAGCTAAGGGAGTTCATTATTATTAGACCAGCCAAATGAAGGGAGTGATTCAACCAGAAGCAAAAGGGTGATAATTACCATTATGAAAACATAAAACAGGTAGAGGCAAATTTGTAATCAAACTCAGAATGCTCTGATACTGTAATGGTAGTGTGTAAATCTTTCAAATCTCTAGTGTGAAGTTTAAAAGTCAAAATAGTCAAAAGTGAACATAGCTACAATAAGTCATTAAGAAATATACAATATACCCTTACAAGCTGCAATTTGGTAAGTTGGTCTCCTCAAGGAATGGTACCATTTCAGGGGCTTGGTGTTGGTATAAGTTGCTAGCAGAGAAGAAATTTGATATGGGGAGTAGTAAGATAAATTTTACTAAATGGGAATCCACGCTGAAGGCTTTGTGCAGAATCTCCATCCCTATCACCATAACCACTTTGCTCATGCGCCTATTGTTTTAGCACTGAGGTAGCTAATGACAAAATCTGTTGACATCAACAAGCCAAGTTATTTGGTATACTTCATTTTTTGGTGCCTTTCCTATGGTGTTTGCTCTTTGATGGGTGCTAATATGAAGGTTTTAAACTCTATGTCCACTCCTGTAAGTCCATCTGTATACCTCTGCCACATACCTTTTTGACCCTGGCCATGCAATCTTTTTCCTTTAAAGCCACTGACTAGCCACCTCAGCCATTCACCACTGTTCATAGGTCCATATACTGATCTTTGCAAAGTAGGTGACTAAATGCATCACCAAAGTTCTGCCTACTGTGGGGGTGATTTTTTCTAATCACTGTCTTTCAAAGCCACTGCATAAGATTTGTAATGAATTTGCTATCTCTTTTGGGCAGGCACCAATATACCAAACTGTTCCATCATAAGCCAAGTTTTGACTTTGTTTTTCTCACTTTTCTTATTGTAAGGAATATCTCAAGTAGAAAAAGTTGTGAGCTGAGTAGTTTCTGGTACAATAATTGCAGATAAAATGGGAGCCTGGGCTACTTGCTCATGCAGTTGACTTTTGCCCTCTGCTCGTAATTCCAGATGGTATCACTGCTATTTCACAATGGATTATTGCTGGGCCCACCTGATTACACAGTTCCATGAATCTGACAGACCCCAGCTTATTGCAGGCAGTTTCAGATGCATGGTTATTCACTTCATCTCTGTCATGGCACAGTAGCATGCCAACAGTTGTTTTTCAAAATACATGCAATTCCCTGGCTAACATTGATGTTCTTCATTTTCCTATCATGCAAATTTTTTTAGATGTAAATTTTTTTATGTCCCTGTTTGAAATTTGCTGGATTTGGATTTTTCGTTTGTTTGTTTCTTTTTCAATTTTACTTTAAGCTCTGGGATACATGTGCTGAACATTCAGATTTGTTACATAGGTATACATGTACCACGGTGGCTTGCTGTGCCTACCAACCCATCATCTATGTTTTAAGCCCTGCATGCATTAGATATTTGTTCTAATGGATTTGTTGAATGATACTGCTATCATTCATCACTTACGTATAAATCTCAGCAATAATATCTTCAAATATTTCCTTTTCATCATTCTCTTTCTTTGCATACTGAAACTTCAGCTAAACACAGACATACACGTAAGTTTGGCTTTTTATGTTTATTATTCTGTCTATATTTTGATGTATTTTTTATATTTTCCACCTCTGCCTTTCTGGTGGGCTTCTTAGATAATTATCTTCAGTTGTTTATTTTCTAGTTCACTCATTCTTTTTTCAGATGTGCATAATACGCTGCTTTGTGGCTTTTCAAATTTGTTCAGATTTTATTTTATTTATTGAAATATATTAATGTACATTTATATGGTGTCCCATAATTTTGAAATGTGAGTATCTGTTTTCTTTCTCACACAGGATAGTTTCTGTTTTCTTTCTCACATAGGATAGTTTACTTCCTTGTGTTTAGTAATTTCTTTTTATTATAAACTGCTATTTTACCTTGGAACTTTATATATGCAAATGTGTTGATGCCTGGTTTGAAAGTAGGTTATTCCAGAAATAATTTGTCTTTGCTCTGTTCAGCCATCTAGAGACACTTTATGTTGGATTCTCCATGTGGAGTTTTGGCAATCTAGATAGCATCAATTTAAGAATTTTTTTCTGCTAAATACTAAAGTTTGAAACTGGCTTTTTTTTTTTTTTTTTTTTTTTTTACAGTTTCCCAAAGAGAAAGGGGAGGCAGATTCACTTATAGTCAATACTGTACATATTCTGAATGTGGAGTCCTTCGTAACCCCTGTTTGTGTAACAGATTTTTATTAGACTCACTAAGGGTGGCTTCCAAAATGCTTTTTTCTCTTCATTGGACTTCAGAACCTCACTAAAACCGATGCTCAAGTTCCCATGGTGTGAATTTATACCTTCAAGGGGAGAGAGCCTGTTCTGAATATTCTCTGCACACTTATCTGGGCACCCAGATTTACAACAGTTTCTGGACTACTTATTCCTTACTCTTCACCAACTAATGAATGCAATTATAGAATATTTTTCCATATCTTATTCACCATTTGGTTCTCAGAAGGACAATCGATATAGACATATAGTCAGCCCTTTCTCCAGAAACCCTTTTTGTCCTTTTCCCACTCAACTTCTCAGTATCTCTTTGAGCAACCACTCAAAGTCTATGTCAGGTATGAATTACATATTACATATTCTGACTGAATAGAACAAAGACAAATTATTTCTGTAATAATCCACCTTCAAACCAGGCATCAACACATTTGCACATATAAAGTTCCAAGGTATAAGAGCATTTCTTTTCTGAACCATTCAGAAAAACATTCTGAAAGTAACAAAGATTAAATTGTAGCTACAAACAGTTTTTTTCCTCACAAAATAAGAGGCCTGGAGTTAGGCATTCCAGGCCAGCACAACTGCTCAATGACAATGACAAGATCTGAGGCTCTTTGTACCTTTCTGCTAAGCAAAGCTTAGTGGCTTTTATCTTCATTGCTTCTCAAAATGGTTTCACGTTAACGACTGCTCTTTTAAAAATAAGTCCATTTTATAAACAAAACAAAGAGGAAAAGCCAAAAGGAAAAAAAAACTGGGCCAACCAAGTTTGCTTCATTTTACTAAGAACTAAAGTAAACTTTCTGTTATTTCTTATTGGCAGAAATAAATTACATGGCTATCCACAGAACAATCAATGGCAAAAGTGCATAAAAGCACTTCTGATTTAGACCAATCACAACTCATTTCCTAGAGCTAGGATAAGGTCCTTCTCCACTTAAGATCTCCATTGCTACCTGATAAATGTGGATTCTGTGAGCAGAAAATAGGGGATTGGAGAATATACATTGGGTAGGCATTAGATTATGTCTGCCATAACATCTAACACATTCTCAAGATCCAGCACTTCCTACCTGGAAGGCCTTCCCTTCTCCCTTCATCTGTTTACCACTTTAACTCCAAGCTTATGGCTACCTTTTGTTAAAGCCTTTGACATCATCTTCTGTCCATGGAGCTTGCTCTCTTTCCATGTATCAACAGCTAACAGCTATTACAGTGTGTACCTTTCTTCTGAGTATTAATGACTTGGTAATTTGTTATTCTTTCCATCTCCCAATCCAGAATAGAAGCTCCTCTAAAGTAGGTATCATGTCTTAGGTAACCTAGTATGGTGCCTTGAACATATATTATATGCTAAATAGGTCAGTGTTAATTCTTCACTAGCAAACTAATTGGCTGCCTCATTATTTATGCTCTTCATAACTCCTTCTGCTTAATGACAACATATTGACATTTATCCTAGACCCCAATTCCATGACCTTATTTTATACCTTAATCTTATTGATCTCTCTGTTTTTAGACTCTGTCAACCACTCTCACATAGAAACCCTGTTCCTCCTGACCCCTTACTACTATAATGATTTGTTACAGGTTACCATCTCTTCTGTTGGTTTATGTGATTGTATAATATTCTAGTTATCCTGTGTTTCCAATTATCTATGTTCTGCCTCTTTTGCTGGTTCCTCATTCTATCTTATTCCTCCTGGGGGGTTTTGTTGTTGTTGCCACTGTGGTATCTCTCATGCACCCCCTCACAAACTTCAGTTATGTGGTTTGTAAATTTGAAGATGAAAAGAGTTTGCTTGAAACCACTTAGCTAACTGGGTATTTGTTCCTCTTTACCTGATTCTAGTTTTATCTTTAAAAGAGAGCAATTCCGTCTGAATATTGGCCTTTGGGGGGACCTTTATGCAGATGGCAGGCCACTTAACATGGTGAAGATTTCCTTTTGATTATGTTCAAGTTGAATGCCTCCTACAAAGTAAATAATCTGGACTAATTTTGTCATCCTAAAGGAGTGTTCATACTATGTTTTTTCTTTCTTTTGAGACCCTTTAGTGAAAAAAAAAATAGATTTGGTTTTGAAGAATCAGATTTGTTTGATCTTAATTTATTCTCTTTCCCCATAGAGCAGAGATATTTTGAAAATGTTTTACTTTAATTGTTTTTTATTTAGACTAATCCCTTGTTAAAAGTGCAAAGTGTCTACATGCTAAAACAAATGTGCATTTGAATGCACAATTGATTAACCAATATTCAAATAATTAACTTTTTAGATTTTGCATGTGCATTTGTTGCTCATTTGACCATACAATAATTAATTAGCCTTAATTATAATGGATTACACCTTCAAATCTTGCATGCATATTATAACAGAATGATAGTATTTTACATCACTTTTCATATTTTAGTCAAACAGCAAAGGAAGTGAATTTTTAAGATGGGGGACATTTTATATCTGTGGAAGTTGACATTTTGATTAATGAAGTGTTACATTTGTTTTTAATGTATTTATTTGATGGTGCATTCAGCAAAATTAATTCTGATAGATGAAATGTGTTTAAAGCACTGCTTACAAAATGAATGGTGTCTCTAAGCTAATAGAGTTACAAATGCACAGAAGAAAAAAATGAAGACTTTATAAATGAGTCAAGTGAAAATAAACGCCAGATTAAAAAACAATTTACTGCGTGTGTCTAGAGAGCCAAAGGGAGCTCAACTGCAAAGAATTTAACTTATGTACAAAGTGAGCAGCTGAAATATTTAAATTCCATCCTAATGCTCTTCAGCCATAATGATAACGGGCTACAGAGTTGGGCTTCTTACCTGAACTTGTGAAATGTGGAGCTGAAAGGCAAAAACCAAAATTACTTCCTTAAAGATATATTGAGTCAAGGAGTGTATCACTGCCACTCATTAGTGGTTACTGGGAGCTGTGATCTAGCTTGAGAATCAGGAAAAATAGGAGCCAGAAACAATTACTTGGCTCAGGCATCCAATAAGCAATGGGGATGAGTACTGCAACCTGAGGCCAACTGTTCTGCAGGAACTTTTACCCATCTCACCTTTTGGGTTTTTTGTTTGTTTTGTTTTGTTTTGTTTGTTTTGTTTTGTTTTTGAAATGGAGATTCACTCTTGTTACCCAGGCTGGAGTGCAGTGGCACAATCTCGGCTCACTGCAACCTCTGCCTCCGGGTTCAAATGATTCTCCTGCCTCAGCCTCCTGAGTAGCTGGGATTAGAGGTGCATGCCACCGCACCTGGCTAATTTTTGTACTTTTTTAGTAAAGACAGGGTTTTACCAGGTTGACCAGCCTGGTCTCAAACCCCTGACCTCACATGATCCGCCTGCCTCAGACTCCCAAAGTGCTGGGATTACAGGCGTGAGACACCATGCCCAGCCCTCAGCAGAATAGGTCCATTTAAAGCAACCATCACAGAGCAGATATGAGTCTACAAGATTCTTTATAAAGGAGGGCTCCCATTTCATGCATAATACCTTAAATCCATATTAAAAGTTCTCCCAAGATTTTCAAAATATATAAATAGCCAATTTTCCCTCTTAGGAAAGGTGAAATAAATATAAATATTATTCATACAGTAAAGTGTGTAGCTTGAGAGAAAGCTACATGGGTATAAACTCTGATTACATCACTCACCACCTATTTGGCTCACCTATTTGGGTAAGTTAAAAAAAGAAAAAAAGAAAAAAAAAACCTCTCTCTGTGTCTGTTTTCTCATCTGTAAATGAAAATAAATAATTTGTTTTATCTTTAATCTTACCAGAATTTAAGATCTATGAGGCAGTCATTTTGATGTTGTTATTCATTGATGTAGCTCATATACTCAAAAAGGGCATAAGGAGTATATTAAACACTTTGAGATGTTCTAAGTGACATATCGGTAGAGTCTCATAAGAAGGAAAAGAGAAAGAATATGATAGAAGTAATATTTTAAGAGACCCTGGTCACAAATTTTCTAAATCTAATGAAAGAAATCAATCCACAGATACAGAAAGTTTTATGAACTAAACAGGATACATATAAATTTAAAATTTTCTGAGCATATTAGAGTAAAAAATGCTAAAAGCCAAAGATAATGAGGGAACAGTTGTGGTGGCTCACACTTGTCATTTCAGCACTTTGGGAGACCAAGATAGGCAGATCACTTGAGTTCAGGAATTCGAGACCAGACTGGACAACATGGCAAACCCTTGCCTCTACAGAAAAAATTAGCTGGGTATGGTGGTGCCTGCCTGTAGTCCTAGCTATTTGGAAGACTGAGGCAAGAGGATCATTTGAGCCTGGGAGGTGGAGGTTACAGCGAGCTATGATCTCACCACTGTATTCCAGACTGGGTGACAGAGTGAGACCCTGACACAAGTAAAAGTAAATAAAACAAAAAGATAATGAGAAAATCTTCAAAACAGCCAAATGAAAAAAACAAAACAAAACAAAACACCCTTTTTAAAAGAAGGGATAATAAGAATAATACCTAAATTCTTGATAAAAACTGTGGAAGCCTGGAAGCAGTGCAATATTTTCAAAGTACTGAAAGAAAATAACTGCCAAACTAAAATTCTATGCACTGTGAAAATGAACTTCAAAGGTGAAAATACATTCCAGTTGAGAAAAGAAACAAAAAATCCAAAAAGTTTATTCCCAGAAGACTCACACTATAATAACTATTAAAGAAATTTTTCAGGCAGGAACAAAACATAAATAAATAAATAAATAAATAAATAAATAAATAAATAAATAAATAAATAATAAAAACATAGAAATGCAGAGAAGAATGAAAAGCAATAGAAAGGTGGAAATGTGGATAAATCTAAATGAATGTTGACATACAAACTATAACATTAGTAATGTCTTGGGCTATAAATACTTGTAAAATTAAAATAAATGATAATTATTACACAAAAGAAGATGGATACAGTGACTCATGCCTATAACCCTAGCACTTTGGGAGGCCAAGGCAGGCAGATCACTTGAGCTCAGGAGTATGAGACCAGTCTAGGCAACATGGTAAAATCTTGTCTCAAAGAAAAAAAAAATATACAAGAGGGCAGGGTGTAATACAAGATGGTCAATTAGAAGTAGCTATGATGCATGCCATCAGAGAGGAATGAAAGGGGCGAGTAAATACAGCACATTCAACAGAAATATCCAGATACTCACACTGGGACTGATCAGGAGAACAACTTGACACACAGAAAATGAAAAGCAGAGCAGAGCGACAGTGCACCTGGGAGTGACTCAGAGCCTAGAGAACCCCCTCCCCTAACCAAGGGAAGCAGTGAGTGACTGTAAGACTCCAGGAAACCATGCTTCTCCCACAGATCTTTGCAACCATTGGATCAGGAGATCCCCTCATGAGCCCACTCCACCAGGGCCTTGGGTCTGATACATGGAGCTGTGTGGAGTCTCAGCAGAGCAGCTGCTCAGGCACACACAGAGACCCAGGAGATTTTCATACTCTGGCTCTGGATCCCCAACAAAGGTGAATGCAACTCAGGCAAGGCAAGAGGTCCGTACGTACCCCTGGGTTGAATCCAGGGGGCCAAGTAACATCTGTCTGCAGGTTCCACTTCCATGGCCCCTCACAAGAAAAGACCTACTGGCTTGAAGTTCCAGCCAACCACTGGCACCAGGGTAGAGCCTGCCTGAGATGGGACATTACCCCCAAGGGGAAGGATGGGACACCATTTTTGCTGTTTGGAAAACTCAGCCACTCTACTTTGTAGGTTTTGGAGACTCCAAATGACTGGGATGAGGAAGCATCCCCTGAACTGCAGCACAACTGCTTTACCAAACGTGGCCTGGCTACCTCTTTAAGTAGGACCCCAATCCATTTCTCCTCACTGGGCAGGACCTCCTAGCCAGGGCCTCCAGCCACCCCCACTGGTATTCTAGGACAGAGCTCTGATCTCTCTGTCCTAGAGATCAGGGATAGAGTTCTCAAAAGGAGGAGCAGATTGCCACCTTTGTTGTTTGGGCAACTCGGCCATTCCAGCCTGTGGGATTTGGAGAGTCCAAGCCAACAAGGGCAGAGGCAGTTTGCCAGCATGGCACTACTGTTTTGTTGAGGAGTGGCCAGATTGCTTCCTTAAACAGAACCCTGATTGATTCCTCCACAGTGGGCAGTTACTCCCAGCCAGGGCCTCCGGCCACCACTGCCCCAATTCTATAAACAGAGTTCTGATTTCTCCCTGGGACAGAGTGCCTGTGGGGAGATGTGCACCACTATCTTTGTTGTTTGGGCTACTCAGCTGGTCCAGCTTGTGGGCCTTGGAGAGCCAAACCAATCAGGAGCCGAAGGGATCCCCAATACAGCACAGCTGCTCTACCAAAATGCAACAAACCACTTCTTTCAGTGGGTCTCTAATCCCATTCCTCCTAACTGGGTGAGATCTCCCAACCAGGGTCTCCTGCCACCTCCTACAGATGCATTTGGGCCAGCCAACAGGTCAATACCCCTAGGACACAGTTCCCAGAGGAAGGAACAGACTTCCATCTTTGCTGTTTTGAAGACTTCACTGGTAATACCTCTAGGTACTGGAAAAACTGAGGTGACTAGGGTCTGGAGTGGACCCCCAGCAAACTACACCAGTCCTATGGAAGACAAACTAGAACAACAACAAAAACGCACAGAAACCCCATTCACACCCATTAGCAACCTCAAAGAGTGAAGATAGATAAGCCCACAAATGAGAAAGATTCGGTACAAAAACACTAAAAACTTGAAAAGCCAGAGTTTCCCTGTTCTTCCAAATGACCACACCTCTCCAGCAAGGGTTTGGAACTGGACTGAGGCTGAGATAGCTGAAATGACAGAAGTAGGCTTAAGAATGTAGATAAAAACAAACTTGACTCAGCTAAAGGAGGACATTGTAATCCAATGCAAGGAAGCTAAGAATCATGATAAACAATGCAGAAGCTGACAGCCAAAATAACCAGTATACAGAGGAGTATAAATGGCATTATAGAGCTGAGAAACACACTACAAGAACTCCATAATGCAGTCACAAGTATTAAGAACAGAATAGACCAAGTGAAGGAAAAAATCTCAGATCTTGAAGTCCATCTTTCTGAAAAAAAGACAAACAGACAAGAATGGAAAAAAAAAAAGAATGAAAAGAAATGAACAAAATCTCCAAGAAATATGGGACTATGTAAAGAGACCAAATCTATGACTGATTGGGCTACCTGAAAGAGACAGGGAAAATAGAAGCAATTTGGAAAATATTTAAGGATATCATCCAGGAGAACTTCAAAAACCTAGTTAGACAGGCCAACATTCAAATTCAATAAATGCAGAATACCCCAGTAAGATACTCCACAAGAAGATCATCCTCAAGAAACATAATCATCAAATTCTCCAAGGTTAAAATTAAAGTAAAAATCTTAATGGCAGCCAGAGAGAAAGGCCAGGCCACCTACAAAGGAAGCCCTAACACTAAGAGTGGACCTCAGTGGAAACCCTACACCCAGAAGAGATTGAGGGCCAACATTCAAAATTCTTAGAGAAAAGAAATTCCAACCCAGAACTTCATTACTGGCCAAACTAAGCTTCATAAATAAAGGAAAAATAAGATCCTTTTCAGACAAGAAAATGCTGAGGGAGTTATTTACCACCAGACCTGCCTTACAAGAGTTCCTGAAGGAAGCACTAAACATGAAAAGGAAAAATAATTACCAGCCACTATAAAACACTGAAGTACATAGACCAGTGATACTCTGAAGCAACCACATAAACAAGTCTACAAAATAACCAGTTAGAATCATGTTGACAGGATCAAAACCACACATAACCATACCAACCTTAAATGTAAATGGCAAAATTCCCAGTTAAAAGACACACAGTGGCAAGGTGGATTAAAAAACAAGACCCATGAATATGTTGTCTTCAAGAGACCCATCTCACATGCAAAGACATATATAGGCTCAGATAAAAGGGATGGTAAAGAGCTAATTGTCCTAAATATATATGTACCCAATACAAGAGCACCTGGATTCATAAAGCAAGTTCTTAGAGACCTTCAGAGAGACTTAGACTCCCACACAATAATAGTGGAACACTATTATTATTAACACTCCACTCATAATATTAGTTAGATAATCAAGACGGAAAATTAACAAAGACATTTAAGATCTGAATTCAGCTCTGGATCAGGTGGGCCTGATAGATATCTACAGAACTTTCCACCCAGAACAACAGAATATACCTTCACATTGCCACATGGCACTTACTCTAAAATTGATCACATATTCAGAAATAAAACACCCCTTAGCAAATATAAAAGAACTGAAATCATAACAGACTCTTGGACCACAGCACAATCAAATTAGAACTCAAGATTTAAAAATTCACTCAAAACCATACAACTACATGGCAATTGAACAACATGCTCTTGAATAATGAAATTAAGGCACAAATCAAGAAGTTATTTGAAACTAATGAGAACAAAAATACGATGTACCGGAATCTCTGGGATGCAGCCAAAACAGTGTTAAGAGGAAAATTTATAGCACTAAATGCCTACATCAAAAATTCAGAAAGATCTCAAGCTAACAACCTCACATCACAACTAAAAGAACTAGAGAATCAAGAACAAACAAATCCCAAGGCTATCAGAAGACAAGAAATCACCAAGATCAGAGCTGAACTGAGGGAAGTACAAGAGACACCCTTCAAAAGATCAATAAATCCAGGAGATGGTTTTTTAAAAATAATAAAATAGATAGACTGCTAGCTAGACTAATAAAGAAGAAAAGAGAGAAGATTCAAATAAACAATCAGAAATGATAAGGAGGATATTGCCACTGATTCCACAGAAGTACAAACAACCATTAGAGAATATTACAAACACCTCTATATACATAAACTAGAAAATATAGAAGAAATGGATAAATTCCTGGACACATACACCCTCTCAACATGGAACCAAGAAGAAATTGAATCCCTGAATAGACCAATAATGAATTCTGAAATTGAGGTAGTAATAAATAGCCTAGCAACCAAAAATAAAAAGCCAAGGAGCAGACAGATTCACAACTGAATTCCACCAGAGGTACAAAGAAGAGCTGGTAGCAATTCTACTGAAACTGTTTCAAAAAATTGAAAAGGAGAGACTCCTCCCTGACTCATTCTATAAGGCCAGCATCATCCTGATACCAAAACCTGTCAGAGATACAACAACAACAAAAAAATTTCAGGTCAATACCCTTGATGGACACTGATGAAAAAAATCTTCAACAAAATACTGGTAATCCAAATCCAGCAGCACATCAAAAAGCTTATCCACCACAATCAAGCTGGCTTCATCCCCAAGATGTAAGGCTGGTTCAACATACACAATAAATAAATATAATTCATCACATAAACAGAACTAAAGATGAAAACCACAGGATTATCTCAATAGATGCAGACAAGGCCTTCATTAAAATTTAATATCCCTTCATGTTAAAAGCTCTCACTAAAATAGGTATTGAAGGAACATACCTCAAAATAATAAGAGCTATCTATGACAAACCCACAGCCAATGTCATATTGAATGGCCAAAAGCTGGAAGCATTCCCCTTGAAAACTGACACAAGACATGTTTGCCCTCTCTCACCATTCCCATTCAAAGTAGTATTGGAAGTTCTGGCCAGGGCAATCAGGCAAGAGAAACAAATAAAACAATTGAAATAGGAAAAGAGGAAGTCAAATTATCTTTGTTTGCAGATGAAATAATCTTATAACCAAGAAACTCCATCATCTCAGCCCAAAACCTCTTAAGCTGATAAGCAATTTCAGCAAGTCTCAGTATATAAAATTAATGTGCAAAAATTGCTAGCATTCCTATACATCAATAACAGGCAAGCCGAGAGCCAACTCATGAATGAACTCCCATTCACAATTGCTACAAAAAGAACAAAATACCTAGGAATACAGTTAACAAAAGTCATGAAGGATCTCTTCAAGGAGTACAACAAACCACTGCTCAAAAAAATCAGAGATGACACAAACAAATGAAAAAACATTCCATGTTTATGGATAGGTAGAATCATAAAAATGAACATACTGCTGAAAGCAATTTATAGATTCAATGCTATTCCCATTAAACTGCCATTCACTTTTTTCACAGAAGTAGAAAAACATAAAATTTATGGAACCAAAAAAGGACCCAAACAGTCAAGGCAATCCTAAGCAAAAAGAACAAAGCTGGAGGCATCATGCTACCCAACTTCAAACTATACTACAGGGCTACAGTATCCAAAAGACCATGGTAGTGATACAAGAACAGATGCATAGACCAATGGAACAGAATAGAGAACCCAGAAATAAGACTGCATACCTACCAACATCTGACATCTAACCTTTGACAAACCTGACAGAAACAAGCAAAAGGGAAAGAACTTTCTATTCAATAAATGGCGCTGGCATAACTGGCTAGGCAAAGGCAGAAAATTAAAACTGGACCCCTTCCTTACACCATATACACAAATCAAGCAAAGATGAATTAAAGACTTAAATATAAAATCCAAAACTATAAAAATAACCTAAAAAAAACCTCAGGCAATACCCTTCAGGAAACAGGTATGGGCAAAGATTTCATGATGAAGATGCCAAAAACAATTTCAACAAAAGCAAAAATGGGCAAATGAGATTTAATTAAACTAAAGAGCTTCTGCACAGCAAAAGAAACTATCAACAGAGTAAACAGACAACCTATAGAAAGGGAGAAAATTTTTGAAAACTGTGCATTTGACAACGGTCTAATATCCAGCATCTATAAGGAACTTAAACAAATTTACAAGAAAAAAGCTAACAATGCCATTTAAAAGTGGACAAATGATATGAACAGACACTTATGAAAAGAAGACATACATGTGACCAACACACCACTGATCATTAGAGAAATACAAATTGAAACTACAATGAGATACCATCTCACACCACTCAATAGCTATTATTGAAAAGTTCAAACAACAGATGCTGGCAAAGTTGTAGAGAAAAATAATGATTTTTACACTATTGGTGGGAGTGTAAATCAGTTCAAACATTGTGGAAGACACTATGAGGATTTCTCAAAGACCCAGAGGCAGAAATACCATTTGACCCAGCAATCCTTTTACTGGGTATATACCCAAAAGAATATAAATCAGTCTACTATAAAGACACATGCAGACTGTATGTTCATTGCAGCACTGTTCAAAATAGCAAAGATGTGGGATCAACCTATTATATGTCCATCAATGATAGACTGGATAAAGAAAACGTGGTATACATACACCATGGAATACTATGCAGCCATAAAAAGAAGCAAAATAATGTCCTTTGCGAGGACATGGCTAGAGCTGGAGGCCATTATCCTTAGCAAACGATGAAAGAAAATCAAATGCTGCATGTTCTCACTTATAAGTGGGAGCTAAATGATGAGACTACATGGTCACATGGTGGGAAACCACAGACACTGGGGCCTGTCGGAGGGTGGGGGTTAGGAGGAGGAAGAAGGTCAGGATGAATAACTGGTGGATCCTGGGTTTAATATCTGGGTGAACAGATAATCTGTGCAGCAAACCATCATGTTTACCTATGCAACAAGCTGCACGTTCTGCATACGTACCTCTGAACTTAAAATGAAAGTTGAAAATCTAAAAGAAGAAAGAAAAGGACTAAAAAGCCATGATTCTAAGTGTTTATCTTGAAAAACGGGAAAATAAATAAAATGAAAAAACCCAGATAAGATTTTTTAAACTGAAAACAAATGTAAAATATGGAAAATCAACAATGCCAAAGATAAAATTCATAAAAGTTAACTTCTGGGCTTTGGTAATTTGTTTTTAATTGCTGGTTATGTGAATGTGTTTACTTTGTGAAAAATCATCAGTCTCTGCACTATGTTTTACACATGTTTATGTGTAAAAAGTTTACTTAAAAAAATAATAATTTTTAGACATGGTCAGGAATTCTTCTTTCTGAGCTGCATCTGCCATTTGGTAGCATCTTTCCAGCACTTTGAAGAGAGCTTAATGAGATACTCAAAGTCTGTGTTTGCAGATCCTCCCCTGTTTCACCATTCTTCCAAGTCTCCTGTAGCCTCATATCTTCATTACACAAGGCCAGCTTTCCTGAACTCATCCTCTAGGGACTCTGATTGAAACAATCCCTACAGCATGCCAATAGGCCTCACTGCTACAGGAGTAAGGCTGTCTAAGATTTCCCCAATTGTGTCTCTTCACTGAAATGTACTTATCTCATAACATTAGGCCAAAAGCAAAAAAATTCTGTGATCAAAGAAGTTGAGGGAACACAGAATATTTTATCCCTATCCTGAGATTCATAAAACACATATAATTTATTAAAATACCCAATGAGTCCTGCAATAGATAAACTTGATTATCTTTATTTACTCCAACATTTTCAAAACGAACTTTACCATAGAAGTCTTTTTTTCACGGTCCTGCACAGTGGCTCACTCCTGTAATCCCAGCACTTTGGGAGGCCAAGACAGGTGGATCACCTGAAGTCAGGAGTTTGAGACCAGCCTGGCCAACATGGTGAAACCCCGCCTTTACTAAAAATACAAAAATTAGTCGGGCGTGGTTGTGGGCGCCTGTAGACCCAGCTACTCAGGAGGCTGATGCAGGAGAATCACTTGAACCCGGGAGCCAGAGGTTACAGTGAGCCGAGATCACACCATTGCACTCCAGCCTGGGTGACAGAGCAAGACTACGTCTCAAGAAAAAAAAAAAAAAAAAAGTCTTTTTTCACATCATCACATCATGAAACCTTTTCATTTATTCAAATATTTATATAGTGTCTAGTAGGCCAAATACTAATTTCTGTGCTGGTGATAAATCCATGAGCTCCTGGAGTTTATGGTCTTAGTAACAAAGGCAGAAAGTAAAGACTAAAATCATATATGATTTCATGTAGTAATAAACATTATGAAGAAAAATTGAGAAGGGTATGGTGATTAAACAATGACAACTGAGGTTGGAGTATAGGAATCCACAGAACAAAACTTCGGAAATTCTGCCTTAGTGTGTAACCATGTGCTAATTGAAGTAACAAAGTCCTATAAAAGGAGAAGGTTTGAGAAAACCTTCAACACTCTCTCTTCATGCCAATTAATGTATGTGAAAAAGTACAAGGATACTTACTACCTGACCTTGAAGACCAGTGCTATTGATAGGGACTACTGGCCAGCTAGGAGAGTAGTGTTGTATAAGGCATTCAAAAGACTCGGAGCCCCTACAATTATACTTTGTAGATGGAACTTACTCAGTGCACTCCTAAGGCAATTGTCCCTTCTTAGAAAATTGGATAAATGTAATGGTTACGTAGTTTCTTGAACACACAGATCTCAGTTGCTTCTTTTATTTTACAGTGTTTTTTATTAGCAGATAGTTGACTAGTATAATTTTTCCTTTCTACAGACATGGAAACTGGATTTCCAGGTTTCATGCTGTTCCTCACATAATAAATCAGGTCAATCTATGCATTCTTTTGTTCACTATTTCACAATACCTATTAGATATCTCCTGTCTCTGTAGCTTTGACTCAGGTATGCAAAAATAAATGTGACCCAGAGAAACTTACGAGCATATTATAGCCGGAAGGTCAGGTACTTTCCCTTTGTGTTTCCCAGCCTCTGTCTTAAGAAATCAGTAAAGGTCTCACAAACAGATGTAATTCATTTGTTTATGACTTTCCCAGGCCACACAGAACACAATAAACAGAGTAGATGCCTGAGATATACTTAGAGTCTTCACCCAAGAAGGCTTTGGATGGTTTTTAAATACTGAGGGTAATGATAAATACAATAATCTTTTGCCAATCAATAGAAGTACGATATTACAAAAACAAAACTTCTCCTTATTCTTCTCACTGGGAAGGATTTGCTCAGCAGCATAACTTTTAACACTCTTATGACTTAAAAGAAGATACTCAAAACTGGTTAGGGCAGATAAAGCATCGATTCTAATCCACCACCTGAAGTCATATGACTCATCTGAAGCAGAAGTGGAAAAAAAAATCTACACCAGGAATCTCAAATTATCACAGGCAGCAAAGAAAGTCATAATGATTGTACTGATGAGTCATCTGCCATCTGCTTCTCTTCCAGAAAATGTAAGTCAAGGTGCAGATAAGCAGGAGTAAACCAATATCAAGAAAATGCAAAACGCAGTGTTCTTCTAGAATGATAGAAGGAAATATGAAGTGTATTCAAAGCTATCACAAGGAGATTAGATTGACTCAGAACCTCACTGAGCAGGCTGGGAAGATAATAGGTTTTGTAAGACCCAATACCTGCAGTAAATGATAGGGGAAAGGGAAGGAGGCCTATACTATGACTAAAAAGAGAACTGAAAGCCAAGAGACTCAATAGGTGAGTTCCAGTTTACCAATTTATTCTTCCCACTCCATTTGCTGGCTCAAGTTGCAATACAGAAGATAGGAAATCTCATCTTCCTAATGAGAAGACTCCATTCCGATGAGGAAAAATAAGCTGAGAGTTCTCTTGAAATCTCTTCTCGATACCTCCACATTTATCATCCCTCTTTTATGATCCACTTTGGCTACCTTACTAGAACAGAGAACTGTTCTGTGGAATTATTCATTCCATTGCTCTTGTTTTATATTGATAGTTTAACCCTCATCATACTGTATTACAGGGCATTTCTTGTGCTTTGTCTCTTTAATGTATATAAATTCCTTGAGAGCAGAAGCAATAACTACTTCATGTTTCATAGCAATAGCTAATTAATACTCATTCTTTGATCCTACAGATACTTATTGAGCATCTGCTATGGGCCAAATACTGTTCTTGGGACTTAGGATACATTAACAAACAAACAATGATCTCTGCGTTTGTGAAGCTTACATTCAAATGGGAGGCAGGAATAGAAAATAAACATAATAAGTAGATATGCTAGTATGTTTGAAGATGATAAATGTCATTGAAAAGAAAAACAGTAGAGTAAGAAAGATCAGGAATGCCAGAAGTTAGGGTTGGGGAAGGGGTAGTTTGTAGCACTAAAGAGGACAATCAAAGCAGGCTTTATTGAGAAGGTGAGATTTGACCAGACTTGAAGGAGGTGATGGAGTTAGTCAAGTGAATATTTGAGAACAGATGTATTACACTTTCTTCTCCAAGCTCCATCAAGGACTTTCAGCCAGTGCTACCTTGAGACTCAGGAGATTTGGTAAGTTCGCCAAGCTGCCAGAACACTTGTTTTTGGCTCACATAATACATTCAGTGAGTAAGGCTTTAGTCATTTTGTTACTATTGTGTGACACGGGAGGTTGAGAACAGGAACAGAGAAAGGAGAAGCAGCACAGCATTCAAGAATGGGGTGGGAATGGGGAGAAGAGGGAGCTCCACTCTCATCTGAATCAAGAAAGATTCTGGAAATCTTGTGGGTGGAATGAAGTCAGCCCTTCCTATTTCCTAAAGGTTCTTCCCTGCGATGAGTTTTAATTATCTAAACCTGTCCTAAAACTCTACAGAGTCTCTTTGCTGT
Source organism: Macaca thibetana thibetana (assembly GCF_024542745.1). Taxonomy (NCBI): domain Eukaryota; kingdom Metazoa; phylum Chordata; class Mammalia; order Primates; family Cercopithecidae; genus Macaca; species Macaca thibetana. The sequence goes on along the minus strand of NC_065582.1, from coordinate 83,803,374 downwards.
CTTTAAAGGCTTCTTTTTGCTAGCTCTTTTTCTTCATTCTTTATTTCTGTGGTGACCAAAAGGATCAATCTCAGCTATATTTTCTGGAGAGGCCCAGGAGAAGGAATTCCAGTTTTGTTGCTCAGTTTCATCCCTGTACTAGTTTTATAAAATTATATCTATTTGGGGGGACTCTTTCAAAGAAAGTATAACTAATCAAAATATATTTGAAAATGTACTGATTCAATTAAAAATGTTTATTAAGTGATTGACAGGTTTCAGGCACTGACTGTGTATCAAGCATACAAAGATAAGGAAGATATGATTATACTAGAAGTAAAAACCTATCCTTAATAATATTCTGGGGCAGCTGAGCACGGTGGCTCAAGCCTGTAATCCCAGCACTTTGGGAGGCCGAGGTGGGCGGATCACAACGTCAGGAGTTTGAGACCAGCCTGGCCAACATGGTGAAACCCCGCCTCTACTAAAAAAAAAAAAAAAAGTACAAAAATTAGCCAGGCATGGTGTCATGCGCCTGTAATTCCAGCTACTCAGGAGGCTGAGGCAGGAGACTTGCTTGAACCTGGGAGGCGGAGCTTGCAGTGAGCTGAGATCACACCACTGCACTCCAGCCTGGGCAACAGAGCAAGACTCCGTCTCAAAAATATAGATATATAATAATAATATTCTGGGGCATTGCATACCACAGAACAAAATGACCCCAAGTAATAGGAAAACAATGAAACAGATTTGTCCTACTCTAGAAATAATTCAGTCAAAGGTACTAAACATTTTTTCAATGAAGCAAGAAAAGTCATGTTCTTACTGATGACGATTTTACTACTGTGATTATCTTTTATGTAAAACTTTGAACCCTAGCAACATTTAGCCATTCCTCCTGGTTCCTGTTAATAAGTCTGTGCTTCACTGAACATCCTAATCACCCATTTACCATCACTTTACAATGAAAGAGGAAGAGAATGGAGACTTCACAAAAGTCATTAAAGAAGAAGTGGAAACAGTGAAGCGAAGGGAAGCCTCAAGGCAGCAACTAAGAACAACTATAAGCACAGAGAATAATAGTGGTCAGGTTTTTAAAGACCACAGGACCTCTGGGAGTGACTCATTTGGAGAGCATACTATTTCTGCCTTTGACTCCACAGTGAGGTCTGCTCATTCGGTGCTGGTGGTGGTATTTTATGTAAGATGTAGCTCAGTTGCCAAAGAAGTACATGTTTTCCTCAGCCCTGTATGACTTAAAGATCTCTCTAAAACTCAAATTAACACATAACGTGTAAATCACATATACACAGTGTTTAGTGTCATATCATAGAATGTTTTTGCATCAATGAGCTGGTTGTTACTGCTTCTGCAGTAACATCTTCTGCAGAGGGAATTGCAGATATGTGAGTATAGGAGGAGAAAATAAACATATCTCTCACAGTCTGCTTTCTTTGTTTAATTCATTCACGAGACTCACTACTGTAAGAAGGATTTTGTGCTGCTCTTCTTTTGTTGCTGGGCCTATCCTGTTTCCATTCCCAAATCAAGTATTCCTGGAATTTAAGGTATCACTTTACCAGCCTGACCACAAGTTCCCATTGTTTCCTCTGCTCTGCTCATGCCCTGGAATAATGCCTCTCCCTAGATACTAAATTTACTGACCCTGCCTAGGACCCAGAGAAGAATGCTGAGTCCTCAGCCCCTGCATATCTTCAAAAAGGTAAGACAGACCAGCAAAGCAGTAAAATGACAGGCCCATTGTTTGAGCCCAATGCAGGGACTTCCCCTTTTGTATAAGCTGAGTCACATTTTTCCTGTTGTCAACTTGAAGCCTGTTCGTTGATGTACGATAGGGCTATCTTGCTGATATATAAAGCCAGGCAGACAGGTTTCCTTGCATTTGTTTGCCTTACCTTGGACCCTTACCAATTAGAAACTGTCCACTGGCCAAAAGAGATAAGACATGGTTTATTAAAGCTCAGATACTACATTGAATGAACTAATTTCTGACAATTTTCTTCTGTTAAAGTGCTATCCGAGGTTCCTGCCTTGTGCAATCTTACTGATTTTGACAGAGGTCTTTTGGGATGTATACGTGCATTTTATTCTTGATATCTGTTCAGTTGACACATGTTTTAAAACCACGGATATATTTGATTGGTTGGCAAATTCTGAAAACAGGAAGTCAAATAATGGAATCAACTGTGAAACAACCATAACAAGTGAAGCTTTTCTGCTTAAGTGCCAAGATGGGAATACTGTTATGAGTAACAAACAAAATGAAATGATAATGTCAATATAATTTCCACAGGAAGAGTGAGCATCTGGACTGCCCTAATTATCATATTTCCAGTGCTTTATAACCAATGAAATGGTTTTTACATTTTACTCTCCAATATTGTTGTTAGGCATGATAAAAATCTCCAAAATTCAGAGTGAGATGTGGTGACGTTTGCTAGCTAGGAAATATTTGAGATTTTTTTCTTTTTTTTCTTTTTTTTTTTTTTTTTTTTTTTGGCCCAACAATCACCACTTGCATTGGGCTTTAAAAAAATACCTTGCTGGGGCCAGGTGCAGTGGCTCACGCCTATAATCCCAGCACTTTGGAAGGCCAAGGCAGGTGGATCACCTGAGGTCAGGAGTTCGAGACAGGCCTGGTCAACATGGTGAAACCCCTTCTATACTGAAAATACAAAAATTAGCTGGGTGTGGTGGCGGGTGCCTGTTGTCTCAGCTACTTGGGAGGCTGAGGCAGGAAAATCGCTTGAACCTGGGAGGCAGAGGTTGCAGTGAGCCGAGACCGCGCCACTGCACTCCAGTCTGGGTGACAAAAGCGAAACTCCACCTCAAAAAAAAAAAAAAAACAAAAACAAAAAAACTACTGATTGCTTACTCTAGAACAGGCACTGTTCTAAGCATTAGGGTTATGAAGGTCATGGCAAATTACCTTCTTGCTTATAAGCATTTGCACATTACACAAAGACTGTTCTTGTAATGCCTCAAGGTTTCCAAGTACCAGTTCTCCTGTGATAGTCATTCTTCCATGATGAATTTTCAAAAGGTTATCAAGCAGTGTAAAGAATAAAAAGTATCCTCTAGTCAATAGATATGAGGAACACAGACAAATATTAGAATAAAATGAAAAAGACAATTTTTAGACAAAGACCAAGAAATACTATCTCACTAGTATATATTAAGTTTATAAAACTTATTACTTCAAAAATTTCAGGAACATAAGCAAATTTTAAAGACACCTGAATAAACTTGAGGCAGGACAATTGTTAGTAGTAGATTGGGGGAAGGGTGGAGCACGTACCATGCCACAGATGGGAAATCCTGTTCTTCCATCTTCTGAGAATTTCTATATGAAATATGTTATGGAAATAATGGCATGTGCCACCTATTCAGACAATTGAGTTTTTGAAATATGAACAATATTTCTCAGGGTCTGCGTCTGCCAGAAAAGAATTTAAAATATTACAATGGGACATTTTAATGTCATCTTGTTGGAGGGAGAATTAACAAGGAGTTGGCACAATTGATTGTTAGTTAGAAGATTAAGTCACAATGCACATATTAATCTATTTAACCTTCAAACAGTGTTTTAAGAGACTGTTTTAGGAGAAAGTACTTTTGGGCCAGTTGGATATTTATTTCAGTCAACCTTAATTATATTCAGAAATCTAACCCTAGAAGAGTAAATTTAAAGGTGGAAGAACTGAAAGACAACCTACTGTAAAGCTCTCATCTTACAGATGAGGCACAACAAATTAAACGAAATCCAGAGGTTACAACATTTATACAGGGATGAAGCCGAGCCCAAACCTAGGTCACCTGGATACTAAGGCTTGTCTCAGTTCTCTGCATGGACAAGGAGATGAAATAAAACCGCATCCAGAATTATCCAATTAGCCTGTATCTCTTATTGTGAAATGACTCCATTTGGGGACAGAATCAGTCACTAATTGAAAAAAGCACTGCATTGACTTTCAACTCATGAATCTGTCCTAAGAGGTGTTATACTTGTCATCATACCCATAGAGCGTTGCAGCACTGCTTACCAACCCTGTACTAATCAAACAGTCATTTTTATTGTTTCATAAAGGTGAAAAGTAAAGAAAATTTTTTCTTAAAAAAGACCTCCCAAAGAGAAATCCAGGGAAAATAGCAATAATAATGCAAAATACTCAACTATATAATTTCCAAGACTTTCATTTCACTGTATAGTCAAGTAACACTATTATTCATTTCACAGCTATAGATCAATTTGCTCATGTGTGAAACCTATGAAATACAACCATTTTCTCTTCAGATGAGTAATCCTGGTTTGAGTTACCCATACAATTTCATAAAAATACATTATTCCAGATGGACTCCAGTTGCTGGGCAGATGGAAATGTTTAAGTAAAAGACTAAAAACTTCATTATCCTAAATTAGGTAGTCAGAGAGAAAAAGTATAAATATAACTATAACCCAAATAATTTTTAAGTTTTATGAATATTTTTAAAAATTCTACTTTCAAGAGAAAAGAACTTGAAAAATAATCACATATATTTAAGTATTTTAAAAGTATATACTTTAACAGTCAAGTTTTTATCAATTAGTTGTAGCTACCATAATTATATATCTCATAGTCACTTTCCATTTTTACATACTGAGCCAACCTGTCCATAAGCCAAGCTCAGGTTTATCCCATTCCTTAGGTTGATTGGACAGGATTTCCCCGTGGGCATAGGTGCAATTTCTGTGAGCATCATTGCTGTGACTGTGGTGGTTAATGTGGGAGTCTTGTCTACCTTCCCACATAGCTTACCTGTGCTCATTGTCATTGCATATGACATTTCTATCTAATGAGAAACTGCTGCTCAGCCAATTCATATTTATGCCTGGGCTAGTCTGACAGAAGTTAGCTCATAATGGGCAGGAAAATTGGTGGCCCATGGTCAAGAGCTCTGTCTCTAGCAGGATCTAATACTGCTCCAGGAGCTGCTTTGGACCTCTAAAAACATCACTGAAATGACAGGTCTCTAAAACTTCATGAGGTTTATCTCCCACTCTCAGGCATTGCTACCTCTTACTGTAAAGGAATGAGCCGCCTCTGTAAACTTTGAACATTCAGGGATGTCTACAGAGCCAAAATCTCTGGGGAAATCTACCCTTATGTGTTCATCCCATGTTTCAAGATCCTAGGTTTTTTCATCCGTGGTCTGCCTTGGCTGAGCATCCAAGTATGTCTGATGCTCTGGAATTCTACTTGTGAAATCCTGGAGTCTGTTTTTCACTGTTCATTATTTCACTGCAAGAGAAAAGAACCCCTTCTTAAACCACCAGAGAGGTTCTCTGACTCTTGCCCTTAGCATTAGTTTGATAATGGTTCTCTGTTTCTCATTATCCCATTCCAGAGCATCAATATAACTGTAATACCCAGCCAACTCTCTGTCCTTGTGCTCCCCACTCCCATATCTCTTTCAAATCCTTGAATCATCATGACTGCAAGGGTATTTTCCATTGGGATGTTTCCTCAAGTCACCCCTGATGAAATGTTCAGCAGTTGGATTGTCACTTTGTGCCAGGGACTATCTAGGCCCCACATTCCTCTCATGATGCAGTCCTCTTTGCCTGCTGAGAAATGAGTGAGCCAGGCCCCACCCCAAGCTCCATCTTGCCACTTGACTTATCAGAACATGTTTGGTATCTACGTCAACTCAGGTCAACCCAGGAGGAGCTAACAAAACAGGATTATACGTGTAAGATATATATTGGGGGAAACTCCTGTGAAAGATGAAGAAGGAGGGAGCAGGAATAGAGAGGGCCTTCAGACCACAATGAAGAACTGGCTTCTGTAAAAAGAGAAACAGAATATTTGTAATCCTGGTCCAGACCATCTCTAACTCTGTAACTCTCCTATTTCCACATCTTTTGACCACAAAGTTGTTAGAAGAACTGGAGATCGATGTACATGGGAAGGCTCAGGCTCTGTGCAGAGTGGGTCCTAGCAACTGTTACGTTATATGTTCACTGCACAGAACAGGGGAGTAATAAGCAGAGCCCTGGGTTTCCTTCAAAGAAACGCAGTGACCCTTATGTGTAGACAGGTAGATATGGAGGCTGCCCCTCTCTGCATCTACAACAACCCCTGTTTCTCATTAAAGTCACGGTTGAACACTATGTTTTAAATAACACAACAAAGAAAACAGGATGCACTTATCTCCTTAGACATGACCTCAAAATGTATTCTTCTTTATAACTGTTATTACTAACTAAAATACATCCTTCCTATTCTTTTTTCGGAAAGAAGAAAAATAAGGCTTGTGATGGAAGGTAGGATAAAGCCAGCATGTATTGAGTGCTGGTATGTGCCAGGTACTACTTTAGGTACTTTATGAATGTTTTCTTTCTTCATCCTTACAGTCTTCAGAGTTAGAATTATCCACATCTTATGTAAGAAAACAATCAAGGTTATAGAAATTAAATAACTTGTCCACAATAGCGCAGTTAATTATCAGAAATGACTATTGACTCTGAAACTTTGTATATTTCAGTTTTGCAAAAATCTTATCTGTAAGGTGGACTTTAATTCAAGAATTATAGAAATGTTTGGGTAAGAAATTTTTCCTATGTTATATATTTAAAATCTATAATGAATTTTGGCCCTATCCCTGCTAAAACCACATTGTTTTAAATACTTAGTTGCTCATAGATCTATTTCTCCTCATTATAAACCCTTGAGGGAGACTATTATATCTAATTCATCTCATTGTAACCAACTAGAATTAGGCCTAAATGTCATCTACACTCAGTTTATGTATGCTGAGCCAAATAGAATAACAAACAACTCAGTTCATTTTTCTGCTAATTCTCCACTTATTCTGATGCAGCAAATTAGAATGATAGAGAGGAAAACACATCCTCTTCTTTATTCCATGGGTCCTGTATCATAGTGGACAGACTCTCTCAAAAAGGCCTTAAAACTCTTCTATTTGTTGAGAACCCACAGTGTTTAACTAGCTTGTCATGGCTAAAAGATAGATGTGGATTATGAGAACCAACAGGAAATCCTCATTGCAGGAACACATCTCCTAAATTTCCCCACTATGCAGAGAGATGGCCAATTATTATAAAAGCATAATTACTATAGAAGTTGTAACTACCATAATTATATTTCTTATAGTCACTTTCCATTTTTACATACTGAGCCCACCTGACCATAAGCCAAGCTCAGGTTTATCCCTTTCCTTCAGTTGATTGGACAAGATTTCCCCACAGGCATAGGTGCAATTTCTGTGAGCATCACTGGTCAATATGGTGAAACCCCATCTCCACTAAAAGTACAAAAATTAGCTGGGCATGGTGGCCTGTGCCTGTAATCACGCTACTGGGGAGGCTGAGGCAGAAGAATTGCTTGAACCCGGAAGGCAGAGGTTGCAGTGAGCCAAGATTGTGCCAATGCACTCCAGCCTGCATGACAGAGTGGCGAGACTCCATCTCAAAAAAAAAAAAAAAAAAAAAAAAAAAAAAAGATAAAAGATAAATGTAGAGTACTTGTGATTTGGGGAAAGATCATGAAAGGTAATCTTACAAAACGTGACCTTCACCGCAACTTTCAAAGTTTACATTATGGCGAAGAGCATAGACTTTGGACACAAACCAGCCTTAGTTTGAATCCTGTCTGCGACACTGAGCTGTGTGACCTTGGACATGTTACTTAGCCTCTCTAGCCAGAGTTTCCTTGTGTGTAAAGCAGAGATGATAATAATAGTGCTGTTTGAGAATTAAAAGGAAGACAAAATGTAAAGCACTTAGCACATGGCCAGGAGATGATAAATATTCATTAAACAGGAATTTACTGTTATTATTATTTTACGATGCATGCAACTAGCTGCTTCATGTGTCTGAGCTGAATGATAACAACATTCGAATTCACAATTTTAATAGATCTTTGCATTCCCACAGCATCTTTTATCTCAGAGGAACAACGTTCTGGAAAATATTAATTCTTGTCTATTTTGTTTGTACTAGTAAAGGCAGGAGCACATACAATGACCTAGTTATTAAAAAGAACTATGATGTAAAGCGCTAACTCCACATGCACAAAGTTTTATCTATAACAGAATCTAGGTCTCTCATCTTGGATTCCTCATTAATTGTATCAGATTGTTTCCAGTGGCTAAATATTATTTATTGGCAGTGTAAGTCAATGCTGCTGATATATTACTCTTTTGGGGAGTGTTTGTTTTTTTGAAAACTGCTCTCAAATTTTCTAAATGTGAATTTAAAAGTCTGTCAGTCTATGTGCCGATAACACAAAACAGATTGTAAATGTAGCAGGATGCAATCAAGTCAAACAAATCCAGTGAGAGCGCCAGAAGTCTTTATTAGGACTGCTTCTGTTCACAGGCTTTGCTAATGATGGAACAATTGTTTGCGCTGATTTGTAGCTGGCATTGATATGCCAGCAGCAACACTTTCATCTAAAATCCAGCTCCAAATTTTTTTAATCCTGTCAATGAATTTGCTGTGTCTGCAAAGAGCAAATGCAAAGAACCTTTCTAAATAATAAGAAATGGGAATATTCAAGCAGTCTTTAATTCTAAATCCAGAGTGTTAGTTGAAATATACAATGATTTTTCTCTTTGTCATTGGTTTGTCATCTACTGGGATGCCTGCATCTCAACAACTTGTATGAATTAATAACTAAACACAGCTTTAAAATGCTTAAATTGGCAGATGTTGAAGGGAAGTAAATGCTGAACTGCAGAAGGATATTCCAAGATTCCAAACTTATCTAACATTTTCTTCACAAAATAAAAAAATGCAAATGTGCTCTGACTGCTGTTCACATTTACTGTGGGGACCAGTTTTTTTTTTTTTTTTTTTTTTTTTTTAAATCAAACAGCACCTGCCTCTCTATTGAGAGATGTCTGCGTGTGAGGATAAGTGCAAACAACAAAGGCTTCGACTGTGGCAGAGGCTGCATCATTTTCTTGGAACTTGCCATTATGTTTCAGGTCAGAGATTGAGGTTTGGTGCAGGGAATGGAGCTTTTAATATCAGGTGAATGGATTTTTATAAGAGGTTGGGAAGCTTTGGGTCTTAAAGAGAAAAATGGTGCTTTAAAAATAGCCACATTTCTTTTGTACTGTAATTATCAGTGCATGACCAATCATTTTTTATTCTGCCTGTGTGGGCAAAAGGAAATATCCTCTACCCATCTCTGTGGGCTGGCCATTTGAATAAGTCAAAATGTTCCCATATTTAATCAGTTTATTGAGGATATATAATTTAGCTAGAAAATTGATCCTGAAACATCACTTTTAAGGGAGCATGAAAAATGATACAAATTCATCAATTTGTTTAAGAAGTCATTGCCATATGTTTGCTGCTTAAACAGGTAATGTTGAGTAAATCAGCGATTTTTTCACAATTTCTATTGAGGAAAGGTTCACATTGTGTAAGTGACAAAATGTCTGAAATGGGAATAGTCAGCCTTTAAGAAATAGAATGGTAAAAATATGAAGGAATAGAACAATAACTTGAGCTGATCCCAGCTCTAACATTGATGGAGAAAACCCAGGCAAATCACTTAATTCCTCTGAGTTTCCATTTGTGCATCTATAAAGTGGAAATGGTAAAATGTTCCCTTCCAGGACTGTTGTGGACAGGAAATGAGAAAATGTTTGTGATGTACTTTGCAAATGGTAAAACATTTTAAGAGCATCAGGAAGAAAAAGAGAAGCAAATGGCATGATAAAAATAATTACAATGTGTAACAATTATAATGACGTTATAATATTAAATACAATAATTATTATTAATGAAAATACTAAATGCTGCCCAGAAGTGCTAGAAATTGGTAAATCCTCAGACCATGTCTTCATTATGTTCTTAACTGGAGGAAAAGGAGACATACATACATTTCATATATGAAAAAGTGAAATCTATTATAACTTAAGTGGACTACAGACTACATTAACACCTGTTCTTTGAAAGAAACTCTTAAATTAAAGTTACATCTTTCTGAGAACTTTTCTCAAAAGCAAAGTGTAGACTAATAGAGGATCCCATTCTTGAAATGGCTTGTTAGGGTTTCAGACAACCTTTGCCCACAAAACAGGGAGTCACATTAACTTGCTAAGGTTGTGTTTTTCTCTCGTTAGATCGGTAACTCACATGTTATGTAGGGTTACATGAAGTCACCAGTCAACGACAAGCAATCATTATTATATGTTTGCTCCAAAATACAAAGCTTCACATTGTTCCAGGAATAAATTTTTTTCAATAGTGTCCTTTAACTGTTGCAAGAATTATGGATAGAAAACTATTGTACTTGTTTGCTACCAACATCCCAAGAAAATAAATACACTTTTAATAGTAGTTGCTCGAAATATACAACTTCCCACACTCACTCTCTGGGTAATAAGTTGTGTGCTGAGAAGGTAAGGCAGTTGGTGGTTGCTTATGAAGAATTTATAGCACCACCGTTCATGTAGTTAGAGATGAGAGAAAGATGCAACTAGCATATATAGGTTGCCAATTCTTCCTCCTCCTCTGGTAGTTGTATATTATCTGCCTAGATAAGCTAGAAATACATTTCCCCAAATTTCTTTCCCTATAGAGTCCTGGGTTAGTGTTGGCCACAAGAGAAGTTTAGATGAGATTTGGGAGGGGAAATGTACCAATGGCCATTATGCTCAAAAGATCATGGTTGCTCAAGACAGGGAGGAACAGACAAAACTAGAAACTGTCAGTTTTGATTTGTCCTGCTCCTCCTGACCCTATGTCCCTAGCTGAATGCCTGTCCAGCCAAACAATAGCAACATTAGGTTCCAGCTGAACTTTGCAGCTGAACTCAGAGGCACTAGCCACAAAGATCCAGCAACCTTCATCAGACTTCTATCCCAGTACTATTTATTATTTTTTTATTTTTGTGGGTACATATTTTGTGGGTACATAGTATATGTATTTATAAGGTACATGAGATGTTTGGATACAGTCATGTCATGTGAAATAAGCACAACGTGGAAAATGGGGTATCCCCCTCAAGCATTTATCCTTTGAGTTACAAACAGTCCAATTACATCCTTTAAATTATTTAAAAATATACAATTACTATCGACTATAGTCACCCTGTTGTGCTATCGACTATAGTCACCCTGTTGTGCTATCTAATTATTTAAAAATATACAATTACTATCGACTATAGTCACCTTTCTATATTTTTAATCCATTAACTATCCCCACCTCCCCCCTGCACTCCTCTTACATCCCCCACCCACCCCCACCAACTATCCTTCCCAGCCTCTGGTAACCATCCTTCTACTCTCTATGTCCATGAGTTCAATTGTTTTTATTTTTAGATCCCACAAATAAGTGAGAACATGGAATGTTTGTCTTTCTGCGCCTGGATTACTAAACATAATGATCTCTAGTTCTATCCATGTTTTTGCAAATGACTGGATCCTAGTACTATTTCTGATTCTACTCTAGCAGTTGGACATGCATGGCTTCCTGCAAACTAACTCTTTAACTTGTTTACCCACTCTAGACCTGGTTGAAGTCAGGTCCACTTATCAACACAAGTCATTTGAAGGCATTTGGTATAAGGGGAAAATGGCCTTCAAAGTCTTACAAATCTATTCATCCTCTTTCCTCTTCTATCTGTATGACTTTAACCTCCTTAAGCCTCCATACCCACCTTCAAAATAAATGGTAAGAAATCTTGCCTTGGTCCTAAGTGAAAAAAAAAATTTCTTTCATGAGAATCTTAATCCTAAATTAGTCTTCATGTAGATTTGAGGCTAGAATGCACTCTACCTGTATAAGCCATAAAAATCCCAAGCGCAGAATTTAAAGTGACCCATGGTGGTTAGTGCATCCAAGGCAAAGGAAAAGAGAAAATACAGAAACTTTTCAAAGGAGAGCTCCTTAAACCCAGGACACAAAGTATTTCCAAATACATTTCTAAGAAACATGAGCTTACCATAAAAATGTTTTAAATCACCCAAAGAAACAAGTCACCATTAGCAAAAGTCAGCAGAATCAATAAATAAGAGAATCTGACCTTCAAATGTGCAATTTTTGTGATATTATCTATATTTAAATTTTAAAGAATGAATTTAAATTTCTTAAAGAAGTATAAGAGATTGTCAGTATGCAGCAGATTTGATAAAGAAATAGAACATGAATAGAAATAATGATCATTGAAAACGCAATGGACAGGATAAGCTATAGATTACAAATGACCAAAGAGAGACCTCAAGCTTTGAACCAGAATGCAGCACAAAGGGACAGAATATGAACAAGAGGTTAAAGGACATAAAGAACAGGGGGAGAAGTTCTAATATATATGTAATCAATGCTTTAGTAGGAGAAACTTGAGGCAGAGAGGTGACATTCCAAGAGATAATGGTTGAGATTCTTCAGAAGTGAAAGGTAGCAATCCTCACACTCAAGAAACCCAACAAATCACATGAGCTAAAATGAGGAAATAAAAGTTTTATTTGGCAACACATATAATGGCAATATATTTTGTAATATTTGGTTTAGGTAACAACATATATTTTTTTATTTTATTTTATTTTATTTTTATTTTTATTGTTATTATTTTCAGATGGAGTTTTGCTCTTGTTGCCCAGGTTGGAGTGCAGTGGCGTGATCTCAGCTCACTGCAACCTCTGCCTCCCAGGTTCAAAGAGTTCTTCTGCTTCAGCCTCCCAAGTAGCTGGGATTACAGGCATGTGCCACCACGCCCAGCAAAATTTTGTAGATACAGGGTTTCACCATGCTGACCAGGCTGATCTCAAACTCCTGACCTCAGATGATCCACCTGCCTCGGCCCCCCAAAGTACTGGGATTACAGGCATGAGCCACCATGCCTAGCGGTAGCAATGTATATTAAAAGATGAAATGAAATTTTAAATTCTATGAAGTCACCAAAAAAGGACGAGGCAAATGCAAATGAGGTACTCACTCTTAAGAGATGTGCAAGTACAGGGCTGGGGCTCTCAGGAACCTGAGAGTGAGGGCCTACCTTAAATTTTGCAAACTGAGTCTCTCACTTGCCTCACTCTTGTCCTGGTTCTTAGAGACAAAAATCTGCATCTGTGGTCTAATATTCAGAATTGTCTAATTAAATATATTTTTAAAATATAGTGAGCTGTTGTACGAAATTTATGCTCATCTTTAATCTACTATGTTGTGATCCCATTGACATTTGGTATAATGCAACCATTGTAAATGTAGATTGTTGAATTTAATGATGTAACCACCTCAACAACCAAGACACAGAACATCTCCATCAGCCAAAAAATGTCCCTTGTAATATTTTGCTATTACCCACCCCTACCCCTGATTCTTGGAAACCACTGACTGCTTTCTGTCATTATAATTTGGATTTGACTTTTTGCAGTTTTATGTAAATGGAATCATAGAGTATTTACATTTTGTTTTTAAATAATAAGATATGAAAATATCTAAAACAGCAATTCTCTAAAAATGTCACATAACAGATATGGGTTATCTTTAGTTGCAAGAAGTAAAAAAACTTACTTATTGGATATATTCATATATATGAATGGTTTATCCATTTACACTTTTTTTTAAAGTACTTGAGAGATTTTAGTAAGCAATATAAACTGTGACTCGGCTTGGCATGGTGGCTCACAACTGTAATCCTAGCACTTTGGGAGGCCGAGATGGGTGGATCACCTGAGGTCTGGAGTTCGAGACCAGCCTGACCAACATGGAGAAACCCCATCTCTACTAAAAATACAAAATTAGCCAGGTGTGGTGGCACATGCCTATAATCCCAGCTACTCGGGAAGCTGAGGCAAGAGAATTGCTTGAACCCGGGAGGCAGAGGTTGCAGTGAGCCGAGATCGTGCCATTGCACTCCAGACTGGGCAGCAAGAGTGAAACTCCATCTCAAAACAAACAAAAAAATTGTGACTCAATTAATGAAACAATATTGTATAAGACAACTTGAAACAAATTAGCAGAATTATCATTTTTTGCACTCCTAGTTAAGTTGCATTTAGCATCAGCTTTTGTTTTTATCAAAGGTTCCATCATGGATGTAGTAAGTTAAACTCTGAAGATGCTTCAAAATAAAAAGAATCTTTCACTCTACAGTAATTAAAATCAACACCAGGGTTAGAGGTATTCAATTGAGTGACCAAATCATAAATATAATTATCTTATATCAAATGATTCCTGTACATGGCCACTCAATACATTTCATAAGACTCAAAATGTTTCATTTGAAAGAAAGAAATAATCATACCATCACTTAATTTAAACATTTTTAAAACAAAAATTAAATATTAACTTAATTTTCTATACATCTCTGTTTTTTAATGGGATGTATCACTTTTGAAGATTTTTTATAATGTGTTTTTATAAACATGCCATCCAAATAAAGAATTTTTAAAGCATACTAGAAATCAAAACAGATACCCTTGCTATTTTTAATGAATCCTCTGTGACATTTTCACAAACCTTTGAGGATTTTCAAACCACAGTTTGGGAAGGAAAAATTAATGTATGTTTACAGGCCACTCATGGGTCCCTAATTACTGTGTGCCACCAAATAAAATAGTCTCTTTTGTTAGTTGCCTTCTTTGAAGTCTCTGTATTATTTGATGCCATTTATCAGACCTCTCCTTCTTCCTTATAATCCTCTCATTTTTTATTTGAAGCCAACATTGTATTATTGCTACTCCAACCTGTCTGACTGATCTATCTCTGCTCCTTCAGAAGCTTCCCTCCTTTCTCCATGGCTTTTCCTACCACTCCGTGCTTTCTTTCATTTGCTTAATCCTCCATAGTGATCCTGGGCCTGTTCTCCCAGTTCTGCTTCATCTTGCAGGCTGCATTTCCTGGGTCCCCTATTAGCTAGCTTCATTGACCAAAGGCATGCACTAGAGGGAGAAAGAAGGCACTGGCGGGAGACACTGAGGGAAAGATAAAGGATGGGAAAAGCCAAGATATTTCTCTCCCTCCCTCTCTCTGCTTTGGGTGCCATCTCTGATGTCTTGACTGGAGCTGGATGCCTCAAGATAGCTTCACTCACATGTCCGACAATTTTTTCTGGTAGTTGGCTTGATTCTCCTCCATGGGACCTTTTGTCTTTTAGTAGGCCTGACTGGATTTCTTCACAGCATGGTGGTCTAAGGGTTTCATGAGGCAAGACTAGAGCTGTAAGACCTCTTACCCAGATGTTCCAGAACTTACACAATGTCACACCCACCACATTCTGTTGGTCAAAGCAAGTCACAAGGCCAGGCCTTATTCAAAGGGATAGAAAACCAGACTTTGTTTATCGATGAGAAGAGCAGCAATATGACATTGCAAAAGACATGAAAACAGGGGGATGTGGTTCATTGGAAGCCATTATTGTAACAGTCTACCTCACTGAGTCCCTTAGTTCCAGAAACAGCACCTCTCTCCTAAACACAGTGTATACTATTCCTAATCTCTGGGTTGTTCCCCATTTGTCTCTTTTGCTCCCTTGTCACCTGTTTAACCAACTCCTTGCATTAGATTGCTTCTGGTTTCCTAGTTTGACTGTAAATGTGCATCTACTTTCTTACTTTAACAGTGATAACCCTTAAATCTGGATCTGAATTCCAGATTTAAAAGTTCTAGAGTTCTGATTTCTAGATCTAAATCCAATTCTATATTTCCAAAGGCCTCAGGGTATTTCCACTTTAATTTTTTCTTCTTCATCTCAAACTCAGCATATTCAAAACTGAATTCAGAATTCTCTCCCCTGGACAATGACCCTTCTCAAATTCTCTATACTCTAAACCAGGGGCCAGATATAGTAAGCAGCCAAGTCCATCATTGCCAATTTTATTGGAACACAGTCAAGCTCATTCATTTTCATATTGCCTATGTCTCTTTCACTCTACAATGACAGAACTGAGTACTTGCAACAGAAACTGTGTGACCTGCAAAGTTCAAAATACATACCATCTGGCCCTTTACAGAAAAATTTCCCAACCCGTTTTAAAGCTCTGATCCTTTATTTTTCTTCTCCACGTACAATCAGAGACTAAAGGTTCTCAATTCAATTCACACTCTTCATTTCTAAATTATTTCCATATTCTTTTATCTGTCTCTCCCTGTCTCCATCCTAATCTATTCTGCATATTTCAACTAAATTGACTGTTGCAAAATACCATTTTAATTCTGTCGCTCATCTACTAACAATTCCACAGTGACTTGTTTTTATTACAAGTCACTGATCATTGCAAACTCAGCATCCTTCAACCAACTCACCTCAATTTACCCAACAAAATCTAATTTGCACTTTTCCCAAGCCATCTTCTCCAATCAAGTGCATCTTCTCTTTCTTCCCTTACTTGATTTCAGAACCTCTGAATGAAGAAATTCTGTCTCATCGCTTATAGCTCTAGCACAAGGCACAGTGGCTGGCATATGGTAAACAGGGAATACTACTTATTTTTTTTCCTACTTCTGTCACTTTATTTATATGCTGCCCCTACTTAGTACATTCTTTCCTTGCTTTCCTATCTATCCAACCCTTTCTATTGTCTCCAGTCTCGTATTTTCTCTGAACTGTTCTAAGCTTAATGATCAATTTTTTATTCAAATCCCTGACAGTAAAAATTTATATCATCCATCTCTTCACTGCCTCAATGCACAGGGAGATAGAGAATTAGCCCAATATTGATTCTTGAGACAATCAGAACCTGCCATCTATTTATGCACAATTTCTAACATCCTTTCACATACCTCACGCTATCCTTTGAGGTATTTCTTCTTTGGGATTTGTCCAAAGTTACAAGGCTTCATAACTATTAGGAGCCAACGTGACAATCTAGATTCTAAATTTATACATTCTATATTCAAGATTCTAAATTTATAAGGCTTTCTAGGAAATTTCAGATAAGTTGTATGATAGAAGGTTTTATTCTACAATCTTTTTGTAAATTTGATATATAATATTTCAGATGTGGCAAGAAGAAAGAGTTGAGAGAAGTATATGAAAGCACTTATTCACAGGTTATTACTCAGAAGAGAAAAAGTTCACTTACACAGAATCTAAAACTTACAACCTGCATTTTCAGTATTTGTGAACAAAATTCTGCAACAATACAGATATCCCTGGAAACCAGCTCTTATGACAGTTGTGTGCTGGAGCAATTTCCTACCAGCTTAAGGGGACAGATTGTTAAATATTCAGGAATTTTACAAACCAAGTGTCAAACCATTGGCAACTTGAAATCACCCATCATATGGGTATTTTCATCAAAATTGGCAAATGCTGTAAATCAAGGGGTTTTTTTTCTTGAGAGTTTTCCAGCACATCACTGATATATCTATATCCATATCCATATCCATATCTATATATATCTATATCTATATATATAGATATGGATATAAATATACACAAAATATGAGGAAGAGAGAGACAGAGCACAATTATAATCACAAGAGGAATAATAATTGATAAAAACACACAGTGTAGACTTTACTGCGTTCCAGGCCATGTTCTAAGCACTTAGCATATATTCAGTGGTGTGCTACAGCCAGCTAGTACTAGCTTACAAAAGCCAACGGTGCACATCTCTTTCCCAACTCCAAGTTCAGTGGCCTCACATTGGTAGCTTGAAATCAGCCATAGTGGGAGTATTTACACCACAGAAATCAGTAAATACTGTAAATTAGGAATTTTTATTCAGATAGCCAGTTGTTAAACATTCACCAGCACATCACTGTTCTTAAGCCAGACTTTTATAAGACAGCATACTCACTTTTGGCCTCCTAATACATTATTCAGTATAGTTTGATAAACAAGAAACCTGTGCCTAAGCAGAGGAAAGGGAAGAAAACATATGAGATTATAAAAAGCAAGTGAAGACTTTGAGTTTGGTACAACTAGTCTGTGATAATAGAAGGGCTAGGAAATAAACACATTACCTTCCTTCTACCATATTAGCTTCTGGGGAAGGTTGGAACTATGTTCTTTCCATCATGCTGGCTGTCTTAGTACATTTTGTGCTACTATAACAGAATACCTAAGACTGGGTAATTTACCATGAACAGAAATTTATTGGCTCATGGTTCTGGAGGCTAGAAGTCCAAGATTGAGGGTCTGGCATCTTGCAAGGACCTTCTTGCTGACTCATCCCATGGTGGAGGGCAGAACAGCAAGAGAAGAAAAGAGAAGGAGAGGGAGAAGGAGAGATAAAGGAAGAAAGATAGAGAGAAAGAGAAGGGGGCCTAACTTACCCATTTATAATAAACCCACTTCCAAGACAATACCGTTAATGTACTCACGAGGGTCAGAGACCTCATTGCCTAGTCACCTCTTAAACGTCTCACCTCTTGACACTGTTACAATGGCAATTAAACTTCAACATGAGTTTTAGAGGAGACAGATATTCAAGCCATGACACTGGCCCTCCCCATGAAAGCCAGAATTGTGAATAGTTCAATCATTTGACTTCGGTTTCTTGAGAACCACTGACTCTTTTGATCAAATAACAAACACCCTTTGCCATCAATAAGTAGGTACTTCCTAAACCCGGCACTTTGAATTTAGTCAAGTTCAAAGTGCGAATAAAGTAGGGGAAAAGGTGGGACAGAGACAAGGGGAGGAGAGAACCAGAGTAAGGAAAGAAATTAAGAATGGCACCTAGAATAGGATGAGTTTCTAAAGTTAAGTTTTCACTATAACTAGGGCTTCCTTGATGTTTTGAAATCAAAAGTGATGCCTGCATTTGCCACTCTTCCTTCCATCCCCAGCAATTCTCTATATGTCTGTGAGAGAAATCTGGGCCAGTGCATGCAAGGACAATTATGACAAGCTTATTCTGTCATATTTTTGCAAAAGGAGAAAACTTCTACATGCCTGGGCCTCAGAAACAATAGTTAATTTTCAATTCAAGTTTATGTTTCTTTTAGGGAAAGAGCTGTCCAATGGATTAGATAATTTTCAAAATTTCCTAGCAGAAATAAAAATCCAAGAAATTAAAGAAGGAAAATGAAAACAATTACAAATGGTAAGTTATCTGCCATGAACAACAACTGATGGGTCTTGAGAGTAGGAGAGGGAGGTGTACAACTTAATTAGGAAGTGTCCTCCCAGAATACCAATGGTTTCCCAGCTGTTCTGCTTAGTTTGCCACAGACCATTGTCTTTCTTCATAAATCTAAATTAGCATCTGCAGCCACTCTCCTAGAAATGAAGATTTTAGCTCAGGGCTTCATTTTGAACACCCACTGGTCTTGAACTAAATTTGAATCATGAATGGAGTATTATTTAAAGGTTGATGCAGCATCACTTTAGTAATGAAACTAAAACTCCCTGAACTAAATTCTGCTTTATAGCCAAGAATGCCATGGTTAGGTTCCAGTTTAATAAAATTGTCTTGCTTTTGTAACTTTAAGTGCCTTCCTTCTCTCCCACCCCTCAAGAGCATTTTTTTTTCAACATGCTATTGTAATGTACACAACATTGAGCATGAAGTGATTAAACAATAAAACTTTGAGCTAATTTGCAGGTGGGGGTGGATAATAGAGTCCCATGGGAAGCGCCATCGTCCTTCCCAAATTGAGGGAAGAAAGGTAGAGTCTCTTTTCATCTCTAACTTCAAAAAAGACCAACTCTTTTGTCCCCAGGGGGATTTTAAGCCTCCATTCCAAAGGGAACACTGATTCCACTGAGAAGATTCAGGGTCCAGTGTGATCACAAAACTTAACTTCTTTGTTATGCTTGTGAAATCTAGAAGTAGAGTGTGTTAGTCTGTTCTTTCACTAGTATAAAGAAAACCTGAGGCTGGATAATTTATCAGAAAAGAGGTTTAATTGGCTCACAGTTCTGCAGGCTGCACAGGAAGCATGGCTAGTGAAGCCTCAGAAAACTTACAATCATGGTGGAAGGCAAAGGCGAAGCAAGCGTGTCTTCACATGGCCAGAGCAGGATAAAGAGAGATTGGGGGAAAGGTGCTACACACATTTAAACAAATAGATCTCATGAGAACTCACTCAATATCATGAGAACAGCAGCAAGAGGGATGATATTAAACCATTAGAAACCGCACGCATGATCCAATCACCTCCCACCAGGCCCCACTTCCAACACTGGGGATTACAATTTGACATGAGGTTTGGGCAGCGATACAGACCCAAACCGTAACACAGGAATTATGCGTGGAAGGGTGTCGTTGGGAAAGGGCAGGTAATCTTATTGTTAGACAGACACAAATCTGCAGAGCCCAGAGATGGTACAGACCTTTTATGTTTCAGTCTATAAGCATTGGCCCTATGGAAGATCCAAGGCACTTTCTTGTTGTGCTGAGTCCCAGAAAGAGGCTATACATCCTACAGACTTTTCAGCTACAGTCGGGCATCTAGAATGTGATATTTTTGATGTATTATTATGCTCTTGAGGGGCGGGAGAGAAGGAAGGGTACCTATAAAAAGAAAAATCCCACCCTGTCAACCTAGGGAAGAATCAGAATTACCTAGAGGAGTCAAAGTGGACTTAACAGAGCAAGGTTCTACTTCATTTTTGTTTTTCCTCCCCACTGCAAAATATAGACCACTCAAGTTTCATTAATGCACAAGTCAAAGGTAATGGTGCTGAAACAAGAAGCAAGCATCTCAGCTCAGGGTAGAACTTGAGCTAAGAACAATGGGGCAGACAGACAGAGAGTGTTCACCTGGCAAATGTATGCCAACCTACCACATGGTCTTGAGATGTGAGGCCACCACAGGTAACTTAAATGTCCACTTGAACAATTCCAGCATCTTCCATATTGGGTATTAACAAGATCAGCTTTTCCTCTAATATCTAATAGTATCTAATATTCTAAAAGTACAGAATTCATCACTGGATGACATGGATACACTCTGGAAAATGCATCACTGGGCAATTTTGTCATCGTGCAAACCTATTAAAGGAACCTAGATGGTTAAGCCTACTACACACATAGGCTATATGGTATAGCCTAGTGCTCCTAGGCTACAAACCTCTGCAGCATGTTACTGTACTGAGTACTGTAGGCAATTTTAACACAATGGTAAGTATTTGTACATCTAAACATAGAAAAGGTACAGTAAAATTATAGTACAAAAGATAAACGATAGTGCACCTATATGGGACATTTACTATGAATGGAGCTTACAGTACTGAAAATTGCTCTGGATGAGTCAGTGAGTGAGTGATGAGTGATTACAAAGGTCTAGGACATTAATTACTATACAGTTCTATAGACTTTATAAACACTGAACACTTAGGCTACATTAAATTTATTTCAAAATTTCTTCAATAATAATCTTAGCTTACTGTAACTTTTTTACCACATAAACATTTTCCAACTTTTTGACTCTCTTTAAATAATATAGCTTAAAACACATTATTCAGCTATACAGAAATATTTTTTAATCCTCAGAATTTTTTTTTTTTACTTTCTGAAATTTTTGTGCTAAAAACTGGAACATAAACACCCATATTAGCCTGGGCCTACAGAATAATCAACATCTCTGTTTTCTATCTCCATATCTTGTACCACTGGAAAGTCTTCACAAGTAATAAACACTCATAGAGCTGTCACCTCCTGTGACAACAATGTCTTCTCTGGAATACCTCCTGAAGAACCTGGCTGAGGCTCTTCTTGAGGAGGTATCACTCTTTTCAGAAACATGTTCATGATGGTTTGCTTGGTTTGTTTCTTGTTTTCATTACAGATTTGCTTGGAAGCAGAAAATGCACCATGAACATTCCTCTCTATAAATGAAAATCTTTCAGTGTTAAGGTCCATGTTTTCAAACTTTTTAAGGAGCTTTTAAGCTCTGCAAAAGCTTCTGCTAAACCCTTTGCTGTGAATTTTCTTGGAGGTCCTTCTTTTTCTTCTCCTTCAGTTTCCTTTTCTCTTGCCTCTTCTTCAGCTATGCATCTCTGTTCCAGTTTCAATTCATTAATCAGTTCCTCAAGAACCACCTGCAGGAACTCCTCGATATCATCCTTATCCACATCCAGGTTAAAGTTGTTTGCCATCTCACCACAGACTTGTTAATTTTTGCAACTTCATCCTTAACAATTTATTTGAAATCATAGGCAAACCTCTTGAGTGTCTTCTTCCAGATACCATGTATACACTTTTTGGTAACATCACCTGAAGCCCAAGCAAGGTTCCTGATGCAATCACAGATGTTGTAACCCTTCCATCGGTATTTTCTCAGTGCCTAGTTGCAGCAATAGCCTGGGCAATTGTCTTCCTTAAGTAGTAGACCTTAAAGCTGTTATAACTCCAACATCACAAACTTTTTGTTTTGGTTGTGATCATCAAGGTGCTGAGAGGGATATGCTTCTGTGTCTGGTCTTCAATTCAGGCCAGTAGAAGTTTCTTTCTCCATATCTGGAGATATGTGCTCTTGAATTTGTGTTAGTTTTGTTGCCTTTAATGAAGCAGATACTTTAACACCTTCCATCATTTTGTTCTTGTCCTTCAATATGGTAGCCACTATGAGAAACACAGGTTATCAGAGCAGAAATAGCAGCCCTATGAAGAAAGAGGAATGACGAAAAAGAAAGAAAAGAAGGAGAGAAATGTGAAGAGGGGAGGAAAAAAAGCAGGAGGTAGAGGAAAAGCTGTCTACCCATCCCTTGTTATAATTGGATGTCAATCTTAATCTTAATATCTCCTAACAAATCTTCCAAGGGTTAAGATCCACATAGTTCTTTTTACTCTCCAGTAATAATTGCTTTACAAATTTTAAGTAATATTATTATCATCATCACCAATCTTAGCTAGAAAGTTTTCTTATAAACTCATATATAAAGCTGGGGAAGCTTCAGAATAAACAGAGCACAGTGAAGCACAAAGTTGAGGTTAAAAAAGCAAGCAACAAGCACTAGCTTTCTTTATAGTCCTCAACATCTTTCTCCCTGATGCGCTGTGTAGCTTAGTAAGCTTACATTAAAAACGGGATTGTAGAGTGAGTTTGCCTGAGAATGCCTCTCCAAGACCAGCCTAGGAAGCGCAAATCCCTCCCACTTTGTCCTCAGTTCAACTCCCAAGATTCCCAGCCTCTGCGTGTGAGTCACATTGCAATTGCCTACGATACGCATCTGCACGGATTCCTTCTGCTTCAGCAGGGAGTTTCAAGCTCCTGCCTGCCTATAATGAAGAAGAAAATTAGTGCGACAATGTGTCCGGATGCTGAAAAGCTGGCAGCCAGCAAAACAGTAGTGCATTTGGCTAATTTTCTTTTGCAGGGCTTTTTACTGTAAAGAAAATTGGCCTCCATGGATTAAAAAAATTTCAACATTTGCATCCCTTTCTTGAATTCGATCTCTTTGTTTCCATTTTAATATGTCGTGGGAAGTTTCCTGTGAAAATGTAAACAAGCTTTGTGTTTATTTTAATCACTTTTTCCTCCTGTTTTCGAGCTGTAGACAACCCCGGCCCTTACTCAAATTCTGGTGGTTAGAGTAGAACACAACCAAGTTGTAACTCAAGCCTGTCCTTTTGTAAGAGGAAGGGGTGGGATAAATAAAAGGAAGGCATTTCCTAAAGTAGCTGAGAGTCCTATTAACTGGCTAAAGATCTAACTCCTCAATGAAGAATTAGTCAACTGAACTAGTTGAAGAAAACCTTTGAGGTGAATAATTCACAGCTTTGGAACCTAAACACCCACCCAAGAAGGAATCTTCCCTTTTCCTGTTAATCCTGAATATTGTATCTCTACTTTGCTTCTGGAATCACCTTGAAAGTGTTGCCATCTTCAGTGTTTCTACTCCCTCTCATCTGATTTATTAAGCCACTATAGTCTAGCTTCTATTCTTACTACCTTACTGAAATTTACGAAGACAGATATCAACAATGATTTACTTTTTGTATAAGTAATACATTATGATCAATACAGTGAATGTTTCTACTACCTATTTTACTGGATTTCTCTGTTCTATTTGAAGATGTAAACCACTCTCTCCTTTGAGAATTTTGTCTTCTTTTGTTTTCTGTGGCATCATGCTCTCCTGATTCCTTTTCTACACTGCAGATCATCAATCCTTAGTCTTCTTCACTGAATTCTCTTTTATTGTCCTCTTAAAATAGAAGTTATATTTTACAATCTCATTCATTCTCATCTTTTCAATATCACCTCTATATAATTTTCCCATTTATATGTCTAGCCTAGACTTCCTTCCTAAATCCTTACATCTTGATCTGCACGCTTTGATTCTAGCAGTGCTATTGTGAACAATTCCAAACCACCTCCTGCTGCCAAAATCTCACCTCAAGTGTCTGCTTCTCTTGTCTCTTCCTGTTGCAACTCAAGGCCTTTTATAATGTCATAGAAGCATTTTTGCCCACTTAAACAAGAGCAGCTCACAAGAGGGAAGTCAGAAGACAAATGTTTCAGACTCCCACCTTTCAGATGGGTAATTCTTGCAGGCTTTCTTTGTTTTTCTCAAAAGTCCCATGTTGCCTAGAGCACTGACCTCAATAAAGTATCCTTACACTGGCTCTTCCTTTTTCCCTATCTCACTTTCCCTCTGCGACCACTCAGGTTTTGTGAGATCACTTGCCAAACAAACTACCTATGGCCAAATTCCTTGTTTTAATATATTTTATTTTTTAGACCACTTTTAGTTTCACATCAAAATGAAACAGAAGATACAGAGAACTCCCATATACTGCTTGTCCTCACATATGCAGTCTCCCCCATTATCAACATCCTGCCCCACAGTTGAACATTTGTTACAATCCGTGAACCTACATTAAAACATCATTGTCACCCAAGGCCTATCTATCGTTTACACTAGGATTCACTCCTGGTGATGTATATTATTATAGGTTTAGACAAATTTATAATAACATGTGTCTACCATTATAGTGTCATACAGAGTTTTTTACTGCCCTGAAAATCTTCTGTGCTCCTCCACCTATTCATCTCTTCCTCCCCGTAACCCTTGGCAACCAGTCATCTTTTTACTGTCTTCATAATTTTGACTTTTTCAGAACGTCATATAGTTGAAGTCCTGTAGTATACAGCCTTTTAAAATTGGCTTCTTTCACCTCATAATATGCGTCTTAAGTTTCCCTCATGTCTTTTCATAGCTTGATAGCTCATTTCTCTTTGGTGTTGAATAGTACGTCAATGTCTACATGTACCACAGTTTATCCACTCACCTACTGAAGGACATCTTACTTGCTTCCAAGTTTGAGTAATTATGAATAATCAGGCCACAAAAATCTGCATGCCCCTCATGTGTTTCCCCCATGCTGTTCTCGTGATAGTGAGGAAGTTCTCACAACAGCTGATGGTTTTAAGTCTGACACTTCCACTCTCTTTCTCTCTCTCTCTCCTGCTGCCATGTAAGAAGTGCCTTGCTTCCCTTTTGCCTTCTGCCATGATTGTAGGTCTCCTGAGGCCTCCCCAGCCATGCTGAACTATGAATCAATTAAACCTTTTTTGTTTATAAATTACCCCGTCTCAGGTAGTTTCTTTATAGCAATGTGAAAATGAACTAATGCAAATGCAAAAGGATAATTGCTGGATCATACGTATGCTAAGAGTATATTTAGTTTTTTTTTAAATAAAATTGAGACAGGGTCTCACCATGTTGCCCAGTCTGGTCTCAAACTCCTGGGTTCAAGTAATCCTCCCCCCTTGGCCTCTCAAAGTGCTGGGATTACATGCATGAGCCACAGTGCCTGGCCTATTTACTTTTATAAGAAACTGCCAAACTGTCTTCCAAAGTGGCTGTATCATTTTGCACTCCCACCAGCAATAAATGAGCATTCCTGGTGCTCCACATTCTCACAAGCATGTGATGTTGTCAGTGTTTTTGATTTTTGGTTATTCTCATTGATGTGTAGTGCCATCTCATTGTCACTTTAATTTGCGTTTCCTGGATGAGGCGGAGTATCTTTCCTGGATGAGGTGGAGTATCTTTTTATTGTTTATTTGGCATCTATATATCTTATTTGGTGAAGTTTCTGTTGGGGTTTTGGGCCCATTTTTTAATGGTACCCAAGTTGTTACTTTAGGCATTGCTTTAAGGGAAACCAAAAGATAATTGGTACCAGCAATGATCCTGCAAAGCAGAAGAATGAGATCCTATCACGAGATTGTTTGCATTCAGATGACACCAATAATTGAATGACTGGTGGTAAACAGGATGGTGATAAGACCTAACATGCAGTACCATTCAATTATTAAGCCCAGCCTGTCCAATATGGTGAAACCCTGTCTCTACTAAAAACGCAAACATTAGCGGGGCATAATGGCACACCCCTCTAATCCCAGCTACTCAGGAGGCTGAGGTGGGAGAACTGCTTGAATCTGGGAGGTGGAGGCTGCAGTTAGCTGAGATCATGCCACTGCATTCCAGCCTGGGCAACAGAGCGAGACCCCATCTCAAAAAAAACAACAACAACACACAACTCTCATCTGTAGTGGATGCGATAAAATACAGAGGAAAAGAAAGGTATTGCTTTCATTGATATTGGGCAATAGTAATTATAAGGATTATGGAATTCACTGGCTTTCATTAAATGCCTTAAAGGTCTTGAAAAAATATGAGTATGAAATAAAAATAATATGCTGGGTTCAGCTATCTCCTGTGAGGTGCACCCTGTGAAGATCAGAAGGCCTCCATGGATGGGTAAAAAGAGACCTTCAACTCCTATAATCAAAGGGTAGTTCTATGCTGAAAGTCAGGTCAAATATTGAAACCTTCTGAAGAGACTGAATGTGCAGCCTTGAAAAATCTTCAAAGCTGAAGACACAGCCATAATAGGAGAGTAGTAGAATCCTAAAACTTGATATGGGGATATTTATAGATTCATTTAAAAAGATTGAACCCTAAGTTCTCCTGGATCCTCCAGACTGGTATAAGCAGCCACTGCCCCTGCCAGAGAGGAGTCCTTCTTACCTGAAGATATTATCCAGATCTCACCTGAAGCAGATGCCTAGCAAGATGATGTTTCTTCCTCAAGACCCACCATTGCCTTTCCTTATAGTTTCCAAACCAATAATTAAAGTCACATTTCAGGGTACACTAAGTGGGGAAATACAAGCCCTCTTCCAGAAAGAAATAGCTGATTCACATTTTGTATTACTGGCTTATATGTTCTGGCAGAAATTGGTAAAATATGTGTGGGAGTGGATTTTGAGGGTTAAGTTGGGCAGACAGTATATAAATCTGAATAAAGGAGAGGTTGTTGACATTGGAGTACTCTTTCATGACTCAGGATTTAATGCCTTGGCAAGAACACCTGGACCCAGTCCTAATACAGAACTGGGATCCCTCTTTGAAACTTAGTCACATTTATGGCCCATAGTAATAATGGTGGAGATGCTGGAACTGTGTTGGCAGAGAGCTGGAGAAAGATTTAGAAGTGGGAGAAAAACTGGCTCTGTGTTCTTCAGAAGAGCCCAGAAGATACGCCTTTACTAACAAAATAAAGTATAAACTTGTGTGGGAGAGTAGCCAGTTTTATCTTTGAAAATTTCAATGGCAGCTCTTCTCTGTAGGACAGAGTAGATAGAAGGAAATTATATCATGGTGGAACTCATTTCCTCTCTATCAATGGCAATGTAGAATTCCAAAACATCAGACACAGGTCGCAACACTTAACAGTTACAGGCAAGGTGGAAATAATAACCATAATCGGCAGCAAATCTAGAATAACAATCAGGAGTCAATCAAGAGTGAGGTAGATGGGCAGCTGACTACAGACAAAAATCAATTGCTGGTGAACAGAAGGCTGATTTCAGCTGCTACAGTGGAAAATCACAATTATTCATCAAGCTTCAAGCTTTAAGATCTGATCCAATTCTGAAAAAAAGAGTCATTAAAGAGGATAATGTTCACTGCAAGGAAAGATCCCTAAAGGTCCCCTTAAGGAAGGTATATTGTATATACTGCTACAGCAAATATATACAATCAACATGCTCCAAATTTATTATCTGAAGAAACTGTGACCACTTACCAGACTAAGTTATGCACTGGGGAAAGAGGAGGACTCTGACCTTTCAAGGACTATTAGATATGTTTCTAAGCTGACAAAAATACAAGGAGACATGCTATGTCATCATACCCCACTACCTCAATTAGAGTGGGGCTTTTGAAGGGCAGATGAATCCTCTCCAAAGACTATCTCACGATGAGTTTGTATACCCATTCTGTTATTTCCCCTGTGCCTGAGTGTACAGTTGGGATGAATATGATTAGCAGCTAACAAACACTCACTCACATGGTTCCTTGAGCTGTGCAATAAGAACAATTATTATATGAAAGGCCAAGGATAAGGCTTTGAAGTTACCCTTAACCACTTAAGATAGTAAATCAGAATACCATGTTCCATGAAAATCCAAGCTTAATGCTACAATCAAGATGTGAAGGCACAGGTATTGTGGTCATCACCATATCATTGTCTGGTTGACATCAATATATATAATAGCTGATTACCATGAAATTACTAAATGAGAGCCACAGTTACATGTCTGTATCAGATGTCATATGTTGACTAGAACTGATCAACATCACTTGTTGATCAGGCAGTGGCAGTTGGTATGTAGCTATTAATCTGGTTAATGTGTTCTTTTCAATCCTCATGAATAATGAAGATAAAAGAAAATCACATTTATGTGGAAAGGTCAGCAATGCACATTCACTGCCTTGTCCCTGAGCTATGTTATTTATCCTGTTCTCTGTCAAAATGTAGTAAAAAGGAAACGAGATCGTCTTGACATTCTAGAGAAAATTACGCTGGTCTACTATATTGATGAAATTATGATGAACAGGAAATGGTGAGTAGCTCTGTTACCATTGTCAAATCATATATTCCAATGAGTCAGAGATAACAGCTACAAAGATTGAGGGGCTGCCACACACTTTGAAGATTTTTAGGAAGCCAATGACCTGGCACATATTTGAACATGTTCTCATGTACTCCAAAAAAAAAAAGACAAGTTATCGCACCTTGCAACCTTGCAACTAAGAAAAAGACACATTTAGTCGTGCAACAGATGCTCTCAGTGTTTTGCACAGAACATCTTATCAATTTCCATTTCTTTGCTTATAGGTCTAACTTCTAATTGCCAGCACTGCAATTTTTTGCTTGAAGGCTCCCTTTCTGACCACCAGACTATGGAGAAGACCAGAAATACCCAATAATTAATTCCACCCAGGATTAATCCTCAATTAGTGACTAATAACAGTTGGTAGATATTCCCTCAGCCCTTAGGTGGGATAAGTTGTGAGTACTGCATTTCACAAAGTCTACAAGAGTTCCTGAGAAGGATTAAGCTCTAGTTGCCCTCAGTGATAACTTGCTTGGAAATCTCATCTTTATGAGATGCAACTCACACA
Source organism: Macaca thibetana thibetana (assembly GCF_024542745.1). Lineage (NCBI taxonomy): Eukaryota > Metazoa > Chordata > Mammalia > Primates > Cercopithecidae > Macaca > Macaca thibetana. The sequence continues at coordinate 83,774,032 of NC_065582.1, read as the reverse complement.
GTGCTTAGAGAGGAATTTATAGTTGTAAACACCTATACCTAAAAAAGAAGAAAGATCTCAAATCAATAATCTGAAACTCTTCCATATGAAACTTAAATTTAAAAAAGAGCAAATTAAACCCAAAACCAGAAAAGAGAAGGAAATAATGATAATTAGAACATAAATAAATAAAATAGAGCATAGAAAAACAACACAATCAACAAAACCATAGCTTGGTTCTTTGAAAAGATCAATAAAATTGAAAAATCTTTAGCTAAAAAAAGAAAAAAGAGAATTACTAAAATAGGGAATGAAAGAGGAAACATAACTATGGACCATAGAGAAATTAAAAGTAATCTAAGGAAATACAATGAACAAATGTATACCAACAAATTAGATAACTTTAAAAAAATCTACAGCTTCTTAGAAGGACACAAGGCCAGGTATATGCCTGGTGGCTCATGCCTCTAATTTCAGTACTTTGGGAGGCAAAGGTAGATGGATCACTTGAGCTCAGGAATTCAAGTCCAGCCTAGGCAACATGGCTGTCTGTCTCTATACAAAATACAAAAATTAGCCAGCCATGGTGGTTGCATGCCTGTCGTCCCAATTACTCAGGAGGCTGAGGTGGGAGGATCACTTGAGCCTGGGAGGTCAAGGCTTCAGTAAGCCAAGATCACACCACATACTCCAGCCTAGGGGATAGAATGAGACCCTGTCTCAAAAAACAACAACAACAACAAAAAAGGATACAAATGACTGAAATTGTATCAAGAAATAGACTGAACAGACTTATAATAAGTACAAAAAAGTTAATTAGAAATTTGGACACTTCCCTCCATGAACAGCCCAGATGCAAGCCTGGGCAATGTTGCAAAACCTCATCTCTACAAAAAAAAAAAAAAAAATCAGCTGGGTGTGGTGGCATGTGCTTGTAGTCCCAGCTGCTTGAGAGGCTGAGGTGGGAGGATTACCTGAGCCAAGAAAGGTCAAGGCTGGTGACCAGGGCACTGCACTCCAGTCTGGGCGACAGAGTGGATACTCTGTCTCAAAAAAAAGAAAAGCCTAGATTCAGATGGCCTCACTGGTGAATTCTACCAAATATTTAAGGAAAAATTAACACAAATCCTTTACAAATCTTCTAGTAATGTAAAAGAAAGGAGCATTTTCCATCTCATTCTATGAGGCCAATTTTACCTTAATACCAAAACTAGACAAAGACAATAAACCTATAAATAAAGACATAAAAATTCTCTATAAAATACTAGCAAACCAATAATAGAAACATTAAAAGAAGTTACAGACCAGGAACAAATAAGATTTATTCCAGGAATGCAAGGTTGTTTTGATACCCAAAAAATCAATTAATGTAATATCCAATATTAATAGAACAAAAGACGAAATCATATGATCATCTCAATAGATGCAGAAAATGCATTTGACAAAACTCTAATACTCTTTCATGATGAAAAAGAAATATTCAATAAACTAGGAATAGAAGGGAACTTCCTCAATCTGATAAAGAGCATCTATGAAAAACTTCATCTAACATTATATTTCATGGTAAGACACTAAACTTTTTCTCCTCAAGATCAGGAACAAGACAAGGATGCCAGTTTTTGCCTCTTCTACTCAACATTGTATTGGAGGTTCCAGCCGAGGCAATTAGACCAGAAAAAATAAAATGTATACAAATTGGAAAAAAAGAAGTAAAACTACCTCTACTTTGGGGTAATATGATTCTGTATATAGAAAATCATAAGGAATTTTAAAACTAGCAGAAATAAAGTTGAAGATTACATGATATAAAATCAGTGTGCAAAATCAATTGTAATTGTGTACACTTGCAATAAATATGAAAATAAAATTAAGAAAACAATTACACTTATAATAGCATTAAAAAGAATAAAATACTGGGAACTAAATCTAACAGAAGTATGCAAGAAATGTATACTGAAAACTAGAAAATACTGTTGAAATAAATTGAAGAAGAATAAATAAATATCAAGACATCTCACGTTCATAGATGAGAAGACTTAATATTGTTAAAAAGGAGGTATTCCCCAAGTGTATCTGTATACTCAGCATAATATCTATTAAAATCCCAGACAACTCCTCTGCAAAAATTAGATATGATGAAAATGGAAGAGATCCAGAATAGACAATATAATCTGAAAACAAAAGAACAAAATTGGAGAACTCATACTTCCCAATTTCAAATATAATCGTAAAGCTAAAGTAATCAAGACAGTGTGTTCCTGGAGTAAGACTAGAAATATAAATAAATAAAATGAAATAGACATTCCCGAAATAAACTCTCACATATAAACTCAATTGATTTTCATCAAAAGTGTCAAGAAACAGTAACGGGGAAAGAACAATCTTTTCAACAAATGGTGCTGGGATAACTGAATAACCAAAAGGAATCCAAAAATTGAATTTGGACTCAGAATTTTTATCATATATAAAAATTAAGTCAAAATGAATTATAGACCTAAATATGATAGTTAAAATTATAAAACTCTTAGAAGAAAATTTATTTGAGAGGATCCTCATGACCTTGAATTAGGCAATGATTTATTTGACCCAAACCACAAATGACAAAAAATAATAATAAATTGGACTTTATCAAACTAGCAAACGTTTGCTCTTTGAGTGCTACTATCACACAAATAAAAAGACAGCTCTGATGGTTAATTTTATAGGACATTTTTCTAGATCATGATACTCTGTTGTTTGGTCAAACATCAATCTGGATGCTGTTGTAAAGATATTTTTTAGATATGATTGATATTTAAATCAGTAGACTTTGAGGAAAGCAGATTTACCCTTCATAAAGCAGGTGGGCTTTCTCCAATCAACAGAAGTCCTTAAGAGAAAAGGGTTCTGGGAAAATGAAGAAATTTTGTTTCTAGACTACATTCCTATTCAAGACTGCAACATCAACTCCTGACAGAATTTTCAACCTGTCAGCCTGCCCTACAGATTACAGACTTACCAGCGCACACAATCATATGAATCATTTCATAAAACAATGTCTCCCTCGGCCGGGACCAGTGGCTCACGCCTGTCATCCTAACACTTTGGCAGGCAGAGGCAGGCGGATCACAAGGTCGAGAGATCAAGACCATCCTGGCCAACAGGGTGAAACCCCGTTTCTACTAAAAATAAAAATAAAAAATTAACTGGGTGTGGTGGCACGTGCCTGTAGTCCCAGCTACTCAGGAGGCTGAGGCAGGAGAATCGCTTGAACACGGGAGGTGGAGGTTGCAGTGAGCCAAGATCACCACTGCACTCCAGCCTGGTGACAGAGAAAGACTGTCTAAAAAAAAAAAAAAAAAAAAAAAAAAAAAAAAAATCTCTCCCTCTGTGTTTCAACCTCTCTCTCAACATATGTGTGTATGTATACATATGTATGCTAGAAGATATTACAAGTTTGATTCCAGACTACAGCAACAGAGCAAATATCACAAATAAAGCAAATCACATGAATATTATGGCAGACAGATTCCCCAGTATATATAAAAGCTATGTTTACATTCTACTTTGGTCTATTAATGAGCAGTAACATTATATATTAAACATGTACATACTTTAATTTTAAAATATTGCTTAAAAGTGCTAACAATCATCTGAGCCCTCAGGAAGTCATAATCTTTTTTGCTGGGGAAGGGTCTTGCCTCCATGTTGATCACTGCTGACTGATCAGGGTGGTGGTTGCTAAAGTTTGGGGAGGTGGTGGCAATTTCTTAAAATATGACAACAATGAAGTTTGCTGCATTAATTGACTCCTCCTTTCACAAAAGATTGCTCTGTTGCATGTTATGCTGTTTGATACATTTCCCTGCAATAGAAGCTCTTTCAAAATTGGAGTCAACTCGCTCAAGTCCTGCTGCTGCTTCATCAACTAAATTTATGAAAAATTCTAAGTCCATTGTTATCATTTCAACAGTTTACAGCATCTCCACCAGAAGTGTATTCCATGTCAAGCAACCACTTTCTTTGTTCATCTATAAACAACAGCCCTTCTTTCATTCAAGTTTTACCATGAGATTGCAGCAATTCATCCACTGAAGTGGAATCTTTAGAATCCACTAATTCTACTTCTCTTGCTGCTTCCACCACATCTGCAATTATATTCTCCACTGAAGTCTTCAACTCCTAAAAGTCATCCTTGAGAGTTGGCATCAACTTCTTCCAAACTCCTGTTAATGTTGCTATTTTGACCTCCTCCTGTAAACAACAAATATTCTTAATGGCATCTAGAATGGTGAGCTCTTTCCAGAAGATTTTCAATTTACATTGTCCAGATTCATCAGAGGAATCACTATCTATGGTAGCTAGAGGCTAACAAAATGTATTTCTTAAATAAGACTTGAAAGTCAAAATTACTCCTTGATCCAGGGGTTGCAGAATGAATGTTGTGTTAACAGGCATGAAAATATTATTCTCCTTGCACATCTCTCTCAGAGATCTTGGGTGACCAGGTGCATTGTCAATGAGCCACAATATTTTGAAATAAACTTCTTTTTTGAGTAGTGGGTTTCAACAGTGGGCCAACAATATTCAGTAAACTGCCAGGCATGTTGGCTCACGCCCAAAGTGCCTGTAATTCCAACACTTTGGGAAGCCAAGGTGGGAGGATCACCTGAGGTCAGGAGTTCAAGACCAGCCTGATCAACATGGTGAAACCCTGTCTCTATTAAAAATACAAAAATTAGCTGGTTATGGTGGCACATCCTGTAATCCTAGGCACTTGGGAAGCTGAGGCAGGAAAATCACTTGAACCTAGGAGGTGGAGGTTGCAGTGAGCCAAGATCATACCATTGAATTCCAGCCTGGGCAACAAAAGTGAAACTCCATCTAAAAGAAAAAAAAATTTCAGTAAAACATGCAGTAAACAGACAGGCTGTCATCCAAGCTTTATTGTTCCATTTATAGAGCATAGGCAGAGTAGATATAGCATAATTCTAAAAGGCCTTAGGATTTTCAGAATGGTAAATGAGCATTGACTTCAACTTGAAGTCACCAGTTACATGAGCCCCTAACTAAAGAGACAGCCTGTCCTTTGAAGCTTTGAAGCCATGCATTGACTTCTCCTTCCTGGCTCTGAAAGTTCTAGATGGTATCTTCTTCCAATGTAAGGCTGTTTTATATACGTTGAAAATCTGTTGTTTAGTGGAGTCAACTTCATCAATTATCTTAGCTAGATGTTCTGGATAACTTGTTGCAACTTCTACATTAGCACTTGCTGCTTCAACTTATACTTTTATGTTATGAAGATGACTTCTTTCCTTTAACCTCAGGAACCAACCTCTGCTGGCTTCCAACTTTTCTTTCTTTTTAAAGAAAAAAAACTTCAGATGTACTAAATACTTAAATTCCAAAGTAATCGTTATATATAAAAAAAAACCCACAAAATAGAAGGAATTGCTGTTTAACATTTATATAAACCTAGGATAGGGACAGCATGATGCCAGGGACAGGAATTGCAATGAAAGAAATTTATTGTTTTTACCACAAAATGCAAACTTCTATGAAAAGCACCATAAGTAAATCCAAAAATAAACTGAAAAACACTTGTCATGTAACCAAAGGAAAAAAATCTTCATATATAAAAAGATATTGTAAATTAATAAGAAAATGCCAAACTACCTCAAAAAATGAAAACGGCTAAAGATAAGCAAGTTTTATGTGTGTGTTTATTTGTTTATTTCTTTTTGAGGCAGAGTCTTGCTCTGTCACCCAGGCTGGAGTGCAGTGGCGCAATCTCAGTTCACTGCAACCTCTGCATCCCAGGTTCAAGCGATTCTCCTGCCTCAGCCTCCCAGACAAGCCAGTTTTAAAAGAAATACAGATTAAATTGACATTATAGCATTGATCATAATGGTGAGAAGCTAGAAACATGAAGTAATAATAGGCAACCAACTGAAATAAATTATGATACACATACGTATACCTTAGAATATTAAGTAGCAGTTCAAAATGATAGTAAAAAAAAATGTGTTTACCAAATGTATAAGAAAAAAACAACCACATTAAAAAGTGGGCAAAGGACATGAACAGACACTTCTCTAAAGAAGACATTCATGTGGGCCACCAACATGTGAAAAAAAAGCTCAATATCACTGATCATTAGAGAAATGCAAATCAAAACTACAATGAGATACTGTCTCAGGCAGGTCAGAATGGTGATTATTCAAAAGTCGAGAAACAACAGATTCTGGTGAGGTTGCAGAGAAATAGGAACACTTTTACACTGTTGGTGGGAGTGTAAATTAGTTCAACCACTGTGAAAGACAGTGTGGTAATTTCTCAAAGACCTAGAGGCAGAAATACCATTTGACCCAGCAATCCCATTACCAGGTACACACCCAAAGGAATATAAATAATTCTGTCATAAAGATATATGTGCACATATGTTCATTGCAACACTGTTCACTATAGCAAAAACATGGAATCAACCCAAATGCCCATCAGTGATAGACTAGATAAAGAAAATATGGTACATATACACCATGGAATACTATGCACCCATGAAAAGGAACAAGATCATGTCTTTTGCAGGGACATGAATGGAACTGGAAACCGTTATCCTCAGCAAACTAACACAAGAACAGAAAACCAAACACTGTATTTTCTCACTTATAAGTGGGAGCCGAATGATGAGAACACATGAACACATTGGGGGTACAACACACACTGGGGCCATCGGAGGGTGAAGGGGGAGGGAGAGCACCCGGAATAATAGCTAATGGATGCTGGGCTTAATTACAGGGTGATGGGTTGATCTGTGCAGCAAACCACCATGGCACACGTTTACTCATGTCACAAACTTGCACATCCTGAAAATGTACCCCAAAACTTAAAATAAAAGTGTAAGAAAAAAAAAGATTAGAGCTTTTTCAATGTGTAAAACATAGTAAAAAATAATCTATATGTTAAAAAATGTATTTACTGCTAGGAAATGTGAATCCCCAAAAAATAACACGGATGTTTTCATTTTTTATAAAAAATTATATATATTGACAGGAAGGAATATGAAAAAAATATTGTCTGTTTGAAATTGTATTTAAATTTTTCTTTTGACTATATTTTCTTTTCCTGCAATGAATTACTTTCATAGTAACAAAAAGTCTTTTAAAAATTACTCCCAGCACAAAAAAAACCCCAGCAATCCCTGAGGTAAGGTGGCATTTTAAAAACTGAAAATATTTATTTGGACAGAAAAGCAAAACTTCACCATAATTATGACTATTGTAATTATAAAGTAAATGAACACTTCAATTATGTAACAGTTGTGATTTATCATCAAGGTTTTAGGTCTATAATACATTTAAAATCTAATGAACTTTGGAAAGACAATGTCATAAAATTGTCTTAAAACACTGTGTTAAGTCATTACTAACATTGCAGATAAGGATAAAGATGGCAAAATTCTTTACTCTTACCACATCCTCATATAATTATCACATTTGTTATCAAATTTTAGTTTGGAAGTCAGTCCACTTATCAATATCAAATTCTACTTTGTTGCACAATGTCCAGTTGGGCAATTTTCAACTACGTTGTGAAACTCAAGAAAAATAAAGTTGAGTCTAAGCAGTTGACACAGTTCTGCTCAAAAACCTATTCTTACAAAGTAACTTGTCAAAACATTTTAATCTTTAAAAAATTTTGAATGCAACTATTAATGTTTCACTTTTGCTCTACTCAATTCTTCCTTTAAAAGTTTATTAAAATTATTAAGGAAATAAAGTGTAGAAGGACTATAGAAAATATTTTCAATAAAAAGAATAATCATTAACACTGGCAATTGCCACTAGGAAGGAGTATACATACTGATAAAAATTATAGAAACCTCTTGGTTGTTCCCCTAACTACCACTGATGTTGAGTTAAGTCCCACAACATCAAAAATGAAGAAATAGTTCCATGAGCTGTCAATAATTGTCTGAAGGCAATGTATTATTCATTGGCACCAGAATCCCTCTGATGTTCTTCCGCATGTTCACATGTTTTACCATCGGTCATCTATCAGATTCTGCAACTGTTGTGGGAATATCCAGCTAACAAAAGCCAAAGCTGGGCATTGACACTGACGGTAGCTTACTGATGTTTCCCCTGCAAATGTCACATTTTCTGATAATAACATTTTGCACAAAAGGTGGAATTCAAAAGGCCAATTATACATTTATCTAAAATCTTATAATTACAGTAGTTTATGAAAAAAAGTTGTCCAGTACTATAAACTGCTTCTGCATCAGTTCCACAAACAAGACAAGGATAAAGATGACAAAAACGCATCCAAACGGTTCACAGACAGGGTTGAGAAGTAAGCTTGTGATTTCAATTTGGTCTTTTGTAGGATCAGTGCTGAGCCAAGAACTTTGAGAGACTGGTGAACATTAGCTTGCTTACTAATGCTATGAGACAAAAAAGTACTAGCTCTTCCTCCTTGGTGAAAGAGTGATGGTACATCTGTGGAAACATCCCAATGTCAGAGGAATTCATCTTCAGAACAATAAATGGAGGATCTGGGTTTAATGGGTGAAAGTGAACTTCCTACATTTTAGCTTCGTAATTCTTCAGCGAAGATACAGGCATAGTACCTTGTCTAACATTCCAAATACTCAACATTCCATCCTGGCCACCAGGAGCTGCAACATGCTATTTGGTGAGATTTCTATCAATGCAATGGAATGGCACTCAGTCACCGGTCAGTGACAATATCTGAGAAGGCTCATTTCCTTGTTGTGTGAAATCCCATATTTTTAACTGTCCAATCGAATTTACAGTAAGAATCTCTCAAGAGTTCTAAGAAAGATTACAGCATAGAGTATACTACTATCCGCATTGCCTACAGTTCTTATGGTTTCCTTGTGATAAGCTTTGAAGAGATTTATTCAACCATTGTCTCCAACGTTAATGATTTCTGGGTTGTTCCACACAACAGCTGTACATGGTGCACTGCTACACGAAGGACTTTCTGGGCCTGTGTGGTAATGAGCTGTAGTTCACAGCTGGTTGACTGAAAGAGTCTGGTTATTCAGATGATGAAGGAAAACTGATACACATCCTGTTGATGAAGCAGCTACAATTCTTTCCTGGTCAGACAACTGTCAATCCATTATATCACCATAGTGTCTAATATCACACAGTAATTGATTGTCTTCTTCAAACCCTCTATCAGAGTTCAAGTTTCCAAAATCTCCAATAGACTGCAGTGAAACATAATTTTCCCCATTGTCCCAAGAGCCCGTAGAGAACATCTCTGCAGTCTTCAAGCTCCCCAGAGGCACTGGTCACCAGCATGTTTTGCAGATTTTCTGAGACACAAACAGCATAAATTTCCTCCAGCTGAAAGCAACTGCAGCAGGTACAGCAATAAGCAAGCACTGCTTCCAACTTCTCTTCTGCAGCTTCCTCATCTCTCTCAGCCTTTGTAGAATTGAAGAGAGTTAGGACCTTGCTCTGGATTAGGCTTTGGCTTAAGGGAATGTTGTGGCTGGCTTGATCTTCTATCCAGACCAACTAGAACTTTCTCCACATCAGCATTAAGGCTGTTTCCTTGTTTTTATCATTTTTCATGTGTTCACTGAGGCAGCACTTTTAATTTCCTTCAAGAACTTTTCCTTTGCACTCACAACTTGGCCAACTCTTTGGCACAGAGGCCTAGCTTTCAGCCTATCATGGCTTTTGACCTTCCTCTCTCGCCAAATTTAATTATTTCTAGCTTTTAATTTAAAAAGAGAGGCATGCAACTCTTCCTTTGACTTGAACACTTAGAGGTCATTGTAGGGCTATTTCAATATTGTTGTGTTTCAGGGAATAGGGAGGCCTGAGGAGAGTGAGGGAGATGGGGGAATGGGTGGTTAGTGGAGCAATCAGAACATACACAACCATTACTGATTAAGTTCGTGGGTATGGTTCATATAGCCCCCCCAAAATTACAATAGTATCATCAAAGATCACTTATCACAGATTACTATAACAGATATAATAATAATAAAGTGTAAAATATTGTGAGAATTACCAAAATGTGACACAGAGACACAAACGGAGCATATTGCTGTTGGGAAAAATGGCATTAATAGAGGTGCTTGCTGCAGGGTTGCACACACCTTCAGCTTGTGAAAAATGAAAGCTCTGTTCAGTACAATAAAGCAAAGCACAATAAATTGAGGTATGCCTGTGTATGTCTGTGTGTGTGTGTGTGTGTGTGTGTCCTATTGGTTTTCTTTCTCTGGAAGACACTAATATAACAACCTAAATAATAGAAGAAAACATTTGTAAATTATTAATTAGTGACTTTTATGTAGAATATATGTTTAAAGGCTTACAACTCAGTGATAAAAAGACATCCTAATTTTTTAATTTTTTTTTATTATACTTTAAGTTCTAGGGTACACATGCGTAATATGCAGGTTTATTGCATAGGTATACATGTGCCATGTTGGTTTGCTGCACCCATCAACTCGTCATTTACAATAGGTATTTCTCCTAATGCTGTCCCTCCCCAAGACCTTCACCCCACGACAGGCCCAGGTGTGTGATGTTCCCCACCCTGTGTCCAAGCGTTCTCATTGTTTAATTCCCACCTATGAGTGAGAACACGCAGTGTTTGGTTTTCTGTCCTTGTGATAGTTTGCTGAGAATGATTGTTCTAGCTTCATCCATGTCCCTGCAACAGACATGAACTCATCCTTTTTTAAAGGCTACATAGTATTCTATGGTGTATCTGTGCCACATTTTCTTAATCCAGTCTGTCATTGATGGACATTTGGGTTGGTTCCAAGTCTTTGCTATTGTGAAGGGTCCCACAATAAACATATGTGTGCATGAAGACATACTAATTTTTTTAATGAGCAAAGGGTTAAATATACATTTCTTCATAGAATATATATGAACAGCCAATAAGGACATGAAAAGTACATTAATCAGTAATTAGGAAAATGCAAAGCAAAACTACAATAGTGTAGCACTTCACATTAACTAGGATGACTAAATTCAAGAAGACAGCAATAACAAATGTTGGCAAGAATGTGGAGAAATTGTAACACTCATATATGTTGATGTGACTGTAAAATGATGTGACCATTTTGGCAAATAGTTTGGCAGTTGACTGTTTACTGTTAAATATAGAGTTATTATATGACCCAGCCATTCCATTCCTTGGTATGTATCCATGAGAAGTGAAAACATGTCCACATAAAAATTGGTACATAAATGTTTATAGCAGCATTATTTGTATTAGCCAAAAACTGGAAACAACCAAAATGTCCATCAACTAATGAATCGATAACTAATATATGGTATATCCATACAATAGAACATTATCTGAAAGTTAAAAGGTGAAAGCGGTTACTGTCTGCTGTTAAGTCTTCCTCTACAGATACAAGAAAAAAGTCTCTTCACACTTTCTGTCTGTCTGATTGTAGCAGCCTGAGATTGAATAGAGGAATACAGGGGGCAAAACACAGAGAGAATTTTCACAACTCAGGAATAATCTTGTAAACACTGAAGAGCCTGTTTTACTACAAAGGAAAACCTAAAATTTGGTTTACATGAGAAGTGTCGGGAAATAGCTCCTCCTATCCTAACCTAGTTGGTTACATTTGTAAGAGCTTAAAGGCTAAAGGTAATTAAAAGCAAGCCAATGATAAAAAGAAAAGAAGGAACACAAAAAGGAAGGAAATTCCAATACATATTACAACTTGAATAAAGCTTGAAAGCATTATGTGAAGTGAAAGAAGTCAGTAGCAAAAAAAATATATATATATATAGCACGATTCCATTTATATGAGATGTCCATAATAGTCAAATCTATAGAGACAGAGAGTTGATTCGTGGTTACTAACAATTGGGTTGGGCAGTGAAGAGAGAAGTGTGAGGAAGGGTGAATGACTGGTAATAGGTGTCAAATTTCTTTTTGGTATTATGAAAATGTTCTAAAGTTACATTATAGTGACCTCATTCCATCTTACTTGCCATCTATCTTCATAAATAGCCCTGCTTGTGTTTTTGCCCGTTTCCTCCCACCCCAGCTTCTACTTTGATCTTTCTATTCCTCTTGTTTCTTCTAGTCTTGCATCATAATCCAAGCTCCAAGCACAAAAACAAATTATCTGTTCCCAACCTCTTTGAATCAGAAGCATTAGCAATTACATGAACCATCATTTGCCTTGGGTCCACCAAACCAGCCCCAATTCCTGTGGCCAAATCTGTGGATACAGTTATTTGGAGTTTGGAATTTATACCTTCACAACTCTATGGTTAGGTTCTGTGAATTGCAGAGAGTCTAATCAACTCATGATGTAGCTAAAAATATACAAACCAAGAATTGAGTTACAAGTCCCTGTTATCTTTCAGTCTTGACTTACTGGAAACTCTGAAGGTGGAAAACCAGAGGAACAGCAGATTTTGCAGTAGTCCAGGAAGGTGGTGCTTATGACAACAGCCATCCATACATAGTTATCCAGAAAGCATGTTGCCAGTGTGAGCTAAAATTTCTTTCCTAAATACCCAAAATGGTACATCTATCCTTCATTTGCCCTGGTAGAAGAGCTTACATAACCAGAGAAATGGTTCTGGTTTCCTGTTTCAGAACTTTGGCAAAAGCTTCTTAGAAAATATGAGGAACAAGGATGAAATTCTGTCTTAGTCTGCTATTCTATGGGATGATAGATGTAATCTGTGTTTCTTAATCCTTGTTCCCACTTTTGATGCCAAACAAAGTAACAATGGTTGACACTGAACGTGGACTTTTGAGGCTATCTGACTCCTCCTAAGAGGCTGACTCTACTTCTTCCTCTTTATTTGCTGGTGATCTTAATAATGACTATAGAATCTGTTCTAACTAGATAATGAATAAGAGAGAGGAAGGAACAAGGACATAAATTTGCAAAATCTAAAAAAAGATGAAGTGCACAAGGAAATTGATTGAAGCCACCAATGCCAGCAAATAAATCCTATGCCTCCTCACCATCAGTGTGCCAGCAGGGTATTGATTTCCGGATGCACAATGGGGAAATTAGTGCTGGCTCCAGTATGATTGTGCAGCAGTAACAGGTCAAGGAGTATCTGGGGAGACCTGAATGACTAAGAGAGTTTTGGGAACTTTCTCTGGGAATTTTAAAAATAAAAGTAGTATAATTCTTCATTAAATTATAAGTAGTTGAAATATCTGCTTTTGGAAAAGCCATAAATATAAAAAAAGTCTCACTTGATCCAGAAAAAGTTCCCAGGATTGAGATATAATTCCTTAGAAGTCAGCCAAGAGTGAGGAGAACAAGCTTTGTACTTTTAAATAAACTATCTCCCATGGGCCCTAAATGAACACAGCATCTGCGGTCCCCAAAAATGTACATACTTGATAGAGAACAATATATTACATATATTTCATAAATGCATAGAAAGTTTTAGAAACAATTAGATTAAAAACAGACTGTGTTCCAAAATGCCTTTGTATGTCAGTCAATTGGAATTAGAAAGCTTTTTTCCCATTAAATCCATAGTTCAGGTTCCCAGGTGAATCCTAGAAATTCTACTTAAACCATATGCAGTTGAAAATCTGGACTTCCCTAATGTTGAGTACTAAGTCCCAAGTTCTTTGGGTTCTAAGCCACTGTGACCTCTGAGGGTAGGGACTAGAAAAAAAGAGCAGCTTTCACAGTAGCCCAGAAATATGATTCCTATGGCAGCAGACATAGATAGATAGATAGATAGATAGATAGATAGATAGATAGATAGATAGATAGACAGATAAACAGATTAATGAATGGATGTACATCAAAGTATACATGCTATCCAAATCCCAATATGACAAATTGAACCTAAATTTTTTCTATTTTATTTTTTAAAAAATTAATGTAATGCAATTTTAAATAAAATTGCTGCACATTCAGGGTTTCCTTTTTTCAATGCTTATTTTCCTTTATAAAACTAAAATGCAGATCTTTTATCCAGTAGCACTTTTCTCTGTGGCCCAAGGACCCCACTGATAATTTAACACAGATCATCCTTTCAATGTAAAAAACAGCTGGGTGCAGTGGCTCATGCCTATAATTCCAACATTTTGGGAGGCCAGGGCAGGAGGATTGCTTGAGCCCAGGAGTTCAAGACCAGCCTGGGCAACAAAAATGTTTCCTGTCTCTCCCAAAAGTTTTAAGAAATTAACCAGGCATGGTGACACACACCCGTGGTCTCAGCTACTTGAGAGGCTGAGGAGGTCGAGGCTACAGTGAAATAGGTTTGCACCACTGTACTCCAACCTGGACAACAGTGTGACCCTGTCTCAATTGATAATAATTAATAATAATTAGCCTTAGCCTACCTTTTCCTAACAAAGGTTTTTACTGCTGTCTCTTTTATCACCTTTCCCTTGAAAGTTCCTGAGAACTTGAGACCACTTATTTGAATGTAGTGAACTGCTTAATACTTGTGTTAGGTATATCACAGACCTCTGCCTCAGGAAACAAAGTCAGATTTTTACGCTCTTCAACAATAAATCCTCTCAGCAAAAATGTGGCATTGCCTTACATGTTTAGATTCATACATAAGATTCCCCACATAATTTGTTGTATAATGAACATGGGATATAAGATTCTGGAATTTTATGCAGCGTCTAGAAGACCCAAAAGGAATGTTTAGCATTTCTCTTTCCTATTATTCTCATCTTTCTTTCTCTGCCCAGGTCTTTCCCCCAGAACACTTGCTCAGCCATGCACTCTTCCTGAGTTGCACTCTTACACTTCATTTTGCAAGCAGGACATGTTATTGAGATAAGGCTTTGGCTGACTTACATTCCAGCCAAACTGTAATTACCTGCTGTGTAGGCTGCTTCCCAAAAGAGTAGGGGAAATTTTATTGGAGATGCCAGTCATTTTTGTACAAGTAGTCACCCCAAGATGTTAGTGACCATTTTGTTTTCCATATTGTCAGAAAAAAATTGTGTGTACTGTCAAACTTAATTCAAGGTGTACCTTAAGTCCTCAGTACCTTGCCGGTCTCAGGACCCCCTCTATGCCTCTTTGCATCTTGAGGTAATCTTCATCTTTTAGCCTACACAAAGCTGAGACAGACACAAATAGGGGGACAACTTTGTGAAAGTTACCCAAATTCTTCCCATTTTTTAGGTATCATTTCCCACTTGCCATAAATTCAATAGAGGGTCACTCACTATGGTGTTATACATTATTCACCAAGTATATTATATTACAATTCTTCCTTCTAGAGGTTTCCGAAACAGTCAGGACTTAGATCATCAGCTGAAAATTTATTCCTGTGTTAGGTCAACCCGGACTGATAATTCAGATCATATGTCATACACCTGGCCAAAATTTCCATTTTCTATTATCTACTTAGTTATGGACTATAGTAAAGTTATATCTAGCCTTATTGACCTTTTGAAAAAAAAATCCTTTGTAGCAATAGCCATATAGACATTGTTAGTACTTTAATGAAAATGATGACCAAATTCATCATAAATGAGGCATGCAGAGTTTAATTTAGTGCTATTTTCCATTTTTATTTTTTGTATTTTTTTTTCTAAGAGATGTGGTCTCATTATGTTGCCCAGGCTGGTCTCAAACTCCTGGGCTCAAGCAATCCTCCCACTTCGGCCTCCCAAACTGCTGGGATTATGAGCATGAGGAACCACGTTTAGCCTTTTCCATTTTTAAAAGAAGGATGTTAGTTGGTTGAAAATATCTGGCTCCTAGCAGATACTAGTAACTTAGTTCTGTATAGAGAAAAACAATTTCATAATAATAGGCGATATAAACTACAGACAACCATCTTGCCAATTCACATCAGCAAGAAGAAACAATGTGATCAACCAATGTAACTGTGAATAAAATTTCTGGGGAAGTCTCACCAGATGTGGCAATCCGGTTAGAATGGGGGATATGACACCTTTGTGATTTGGGGAAATTTTCAATATGAGGCAAAGTTAGTTTGGGATATCTATTTGCATTTATTGACTGGGTAACATTAAATAAAACATTTAAACCCATTTGTGCCTCAGTTTCCATATTTGTGAAAGAAAAAGAATGGCCTTTGTGTTTGAAGCTCTTAAAATCAAGAGAGGCAGTATATCACAGTGGCTAGGTGCACGGCCCTGTGCATTCTGATTCTTCCTGTTACTAAATGACCCTAGAAAAGTTACTTAAACTCTTTGTGCCTCCAGTTTTGCATTTGTAAAAGGGAATGATAATATATCAATTTTTAGGGATATCATGAAGATTAAATTAATGAATGCATGTAAAATGCTTAGAACAATGTCAGATACAAAGCAATAATTCAATGTATGTTAGGTCTGCAGCAATAGTCATCAAAGCAAGACTATCTTTTTAAACCAGATGCTATAGCTAATGAGGTGTTCTTAATTCTTCGTTGTCACATATTTCCAAGTGCTTTCCAAGGAGTTCTCTTATATCTCTGAATATTATTTCCAGGAAAATATTAAATTGAAAGAGTGAGAGCAAATAATATATGCTGAACTGAAAATCAGGATATGGGATCCCTTGAATTTTCCCCACCAATTGCGACCTTAAGTAATTTGGGCTCTCAGTTTCCTCATATGAAAACTAATGGAAGTAAATTAAGTATCTCTAAAGCTCCTTCAGCTTTAACATTCTTTCAAATAAGACTGTATTTGGTATTATTATCCCGAAATAATTGGAATGACATTTTACAATAGCCATTTTCAATATGCATGTTTGCTTAGGTATGTTAAGCTCTTTTTTTGTTTTTTTAAACCTCAAATCCAAGGTTTGTGTCAATTAAAATAGACAAAATCTTATGAATGAAGAGCCTAGAATGTTCAAAAATATCATGAAAACAAAAAAGTTAGGAAACTGTTCTGACTAAAGGAGACTAAAGATAATACATAACCCTTGATAGAATCCTACATCGTAAAAAAAAAAAAAAGACATTGGGACAACTGGGGAAATTTGGGTATGGATGGATTGTATATTAAATAATAGTATTATGTTAATGATAAATAGTCTGAGTGGCAATGGTATTATGGTTATATATACACACACATACATATATATAGTATGTAGGTTATATATATGTCTTATCAGGAGATGGAGATATACTCTGTGTTATTTAGGGGTAAGATGTCTGCAACTTACTCTCAGCTTTTTCAGAGAGAAAAATGCAGTATAAGGAAAAGAAGACAAAGTAAATATGGCAAAATGTTGACAATTCATGAATGTAGAGGGAGAATCTACAATATTCATTGTCCTATTCTTGTAATCTGCCTGTAGGATTGAAGTTTTCAAAATAAAAAGTTTCTCAAAATTAAAAATAACATATAATCTTTCAATAAATAAATTGTGAAACTGTTAAAAAAAATATATGTAGCATAAGCTACCTTGCTCAACCCTTGTCCGTCATCCTTCTTCACTAGAACTTCATCAAAGAGAGAGTATGTAAAACCAAATTATTGATTAGTTTTGCAAATAAGAACCCTGAATTCTTTGGAGGTTAGTGCTCTTCTTATCATTAGAACCACAACAGTTTTCTACTGCCAGTCTGGACAGAAGCAGTTACTTTGTGGTATCTATTGGGTAACATTCAGAGGAAGAAATGGGAACCTCTAAATGCAAATTAAGCCTGTGGTTAAAAAGTTTTTTTAATTAAATAAAAAAAAATAAGCTAACGCAGGAGAACTTCTTTTGTTTCAACTAAGATAGTTGTGTAATATCTTGAGTGGACAAGCAAGGAGGGGTAATTTGACAGACATAGCAATGTGTCTTATGGGTGTCAGGCATATATGGTGCAGAACAGACTGGTTTTGGTAGTCTCTCTCTAAAAAGAGAAGTATAGGTAACTGAATGTGTTTTAATCATTCAAAAGATTTACTTCTCTAACAATCTAAAAACTGAAAACCTTTAAAAGGAACCCTCTATAAAAGAGGAGGATTTTTCTTAATGAGGAAGCATTCTATCATTACATTAAGTTTAAAATTATAATGAACAACTCTGGCAAATATGAAAAGGGATGATGCTCCCATACATTGGTGATTTCAGCATAAATTGGTATAATATTCTGGGTAAATAATTTGGCAACAGGTTTCAAGGGTCACAAAAATATTCTTATCTTTTGGTCACGTTTTATCTTACGGGAAAAAAAGAGAAGAGTAAGAGAAAGGGGAAGGGAGGTAAGAGGAATGAAGAAAGGGGGATGGGGGAGAGAAGGAGGGCAGGCAAGCTGTGCATAGATGGTCATTTCAGAATATTTACAGTTAAAAGAGAGAAAGGAAGAAAGATGTTCAGTGATAAGGAAATGTTTATATAATGCACATCAACATTAAGCATGTATAATATCTTTCAAGCCTTAAGACTGAGCAGGAAGAAAAATGCTAACATAGCACTGAGTGGAATTAAAAATTGCATTTGTTTGATGATTCATCTATGTAAAGTTAAGTAAGCATGTAAGAGGTTTATCCTCTTTTTTTCTTTTTTCTTTTTTTTTTTCTAAGACAATTTCACTCTGTCGCCTGGGCTGGAGTGCAGTGGCATGATCTCAGCTCACTGCAACCTCCATCTCCCGGATTCAAGCGATTCTCCTGCCTCCGTCTCCCGAGTAGCTCAGATTTCAGATGCCCACCACTACGCCTAGCTAATTTTTTGTATTTTTAGTAGAGAAGAGGTCTCACCATGTTGGCCAGGCTGGTCTCGAACTCCTGACCTCATGATTCGTCTACCTCAGCCTCCCAAAGTGCTGGGATTACAGGTGTGAGCCACTGCGCCCGGCCAGTTTATCCTTTTAAAGTCCCCATTGCTATTGTTACAAGAGTAGAGTTTAGTTAATTGCTTTCTATTTACGACAGGGCATGGAGTGCAGCAAAGTCTACCAAATTGAATACACTTTTGGAGTGTCGACAAAATATGAATTTCCTCTTCACTTCTGCTGCAGACTATCCATATGAAATTATATTTAATCCATATAACTAATTCCTCAGCCTATTCTGCTGTAATAAAGCATCTTTTCAAGAAATGAAAATAATATCTGCATGATTAGAAAAGCTGTTTATACCAATTTGATGAAGTATTTATTTTAGGTTTGCACCTATACAGTATGGTTTTGGAACTGGCAACACTTCTATTTCCATCTGTCATTTAAAGCAAGCTTGGTTTAGAAGAGCCACATAGTGTACTGGAGGTTAGAACAAAGACTCTAGAACTAGGTAAATCAGGGTTTTAGTCCCTTACATGCCTTCTAGTTGAGTATCCTTGGACAAATTTCTTAATATCTCTTTGTACTTCTATTTCCTCATCTGTAAAGTGGGTAGAAAAATTACACCTACTTTATAGGGATATCATGAAGATTAAATGAGTTGATGCATATGAAGTTCTTAATACAGTATCTGGCATGCAGTGATGTTAGATGATCATCAGGGATTACTGGTTGTCTTTAACACACTGCTTTTACACAATGAGCAGTTAGGTCTAAGGGTGATCAAACTAAAGCACACCTTTTAATACTGTGGGGCTTGGGTCTATATTTAGACTCATTTCTAGAATAGTCTCATAGCCAGGATTTAGACTTACAGCCAGAATAGTCAATGGCTAATATTTTTTGAGGATATCTTCAGTTCCATAGTTCTATCATCATACATCACATTAAGCAATGTAATATTAGTGTTGTGGAGATATTTTTTCAGGAAAATTATGTAAATTTATGTTCACATACATTACTTTTTGAATTTCATGGAACATATATGATTGAAGGGAAGCTGAAGAGTAAATTTTGGTTTTCTTGAAACCCCTACTGAAAAGAGTTCACCTCCATAATGCCTCTTGCTATATTCCCATTATTCAAGGTCTATCTAGTCTGCCCCAAAAGATTTTCAGATATTTTAGGTAATCTACACTTCTTGGTTTTTCTAGAGAAGTCAGTCAGGGAGTCATGGGAATTAATCTAAACTTCTTACAGGAATTATTCTAATTTTCTAATCCAACCATAATCAGGAAGGTGAGAATGAACCAGGAAAACTTCTTAGTACTAAGCAGAAAGAATTTGCTAAGAAAGAAGATAAGTACACAGATTGCATTCTGTTTTTATTTACCAAGCAGTCCTGAATATTTATAATGAACAAGGCTGTATACTGGCACAGCATAGAAACAAGTGGCACCATCTTTGCTCTCAAGTAGCTAATACTTCACATGACAAAAAGATATGCATGAACAAATATATAGCAAATGAGGAAATGCATACAAAATAGGGTCCTATCAAAGCATGATTGTGAATAAGCTTTAAATCCTAAAAGAGTCATTCCAGCAAGTATTAATAGTAGTTTGACTCTCATTAGTTCTACCAACAACTTGGGTCTTGAACTTTCAACACTTCATTAACTGAAAGAAGAGGCTGGGGTAATCACTGTTGCAATAGCATGACTGCTATTTTTTTTTTTTCTCTCACAGCCACCAACTGATAGCTACAAAACTGCACTTCTTCGAGATGTGTTGAGAGAGGTTTAAGGCTCAACAAAACTTACCCTCTTGCTGTCAGAGGTACAATTAGATGTTTGATGTAGCTCCCAGGTTAATTACAAAGGGAGCATTACATTGGATTAATAAATGCTGAGGTTGTTGCCCTTGCAATGAGGGAAGACAGTACCGAATAACTCAGCTCACATTTCTGGTCAGCACTTATCAATGTTAGTTATTTGGCAGGTCAGCCTGACCTGGGTTATGTCACAAAAGGCCACATGGGGCAGCTATGAAAGCAAATCAGTGATCCTAGCTCAAGGGTTGTACAAAGCATGCTGTGCACATTTAACAAGTTCAAGCACCATACAATACAGGCTGGTTTTTCCCTGGGATTAAAAGTAAATATGTTTTTCCACTTTTTAATTGGTCAAATATTTTATTGAAACATTTAATTGAAAGTAATCTCCAAAAGTATTTCCAAGTTCCAGGAATTTGAACAGTATGCTGACAGAATAAAGGAGGCTATGACTGTAAAAGCTCCTTCTGTATATATAACCTATATCCAAAGTACATCAGAAAGAAACTCTGCTTGAGCATATAGAAAGTGATGTCTAAGTAAGAAAAAATTTGGCACTAGGCCAGGTGTGGTGGCTCACACCTATAATCCCAGCACTTTGGGAGGCAGAGGCGGGTGGATCACTTGAAGTCAGGAGTTCGAGACCAGCCTGGCCAACATCGTGAAACCTCGTCTCTACCAAAATAACACAAAAATTAAACAGGTGTGGTAGTGCACACCTGTACTTGCAGCTACTCAGGAGGCTGAGACACGAGAATCGCTTGAACCTGGGAGGCAGAGGTTGCATTAAGCCGAGATCATGCCACTGCACTCCAGCCTGGGCGACACAGCAAGACTGTCTTTAAAAAAAATTTTTGTAATTGGCACTTTATTTTATTATAACAATAGAAATGACAGTAAAAAAGTTCATCTTTTCTTTTAATAGAACAATGACTAGCATATTGTAAGGTCTTAATAAAGATTCCTTGAATAAATCTTTGGTTAGCCTGAGAAAGTAGAATTCATTTGGCATTTATACCTAATATTAATTTCCTGATGATTTACACAAATATTTTAGGGTCAAGTTTGGACACCCCAAAAACCTAATTCCTTACTATTCCACAGTGTAGTCCACAAACAAGTGCCAACATCACCTGGAGCTTGTGAGATCTGCGAAATCTCAAGCCTAATTAATCAGACCTACTGAATCAGAATCCACACATTAAAGTTTGATAAAATCTCTTTTAAAAGAGATAAAATAAGGCCAGGCGTGGTGGCTCACACCTGTAATCCCAGCACTTTGGGAAGCTGAGGTGGGTGGATCACTTGAGGTCAGGAGTTCGAGACCAGTCTGACCAACATGGTGAAACCCCATCTCTACTAAATATAAAAAATTAGCTGGGTGTGGTGGTGGGAGCCTGTACTCCCAGCCACACGGGAGGCTGAGGCAGGAGAATTGCTTGAACCTGGGAGGTGGATGTTGCTGTGAGCCAAGATCGTGCCATTGCACTTCAGCCTGGGCAACAAGAGCAAAACTCCATCTCAAAAATAAATAAATAAATAATAAATAAAACAGGTGAAATAGTCCTAAAGTTAAGATCAAAGTCCTCTTTAAACAGAGAAACCCAAGGGAAGTAGATCTTAAAATATGACAATGGAACCAGAAAGGATGTTTGGAAGGTACAAAATATTACTTGCATGTGTGATGTGGCAGGTACATACAGTCAAATGCTCATACCCAAGTAATTATTGTGACTTTGGGAGAGTTTCTCAACCTCTGTTGGAGTTATTTGTAAAAGAAAAAAGGCAAGATAGAAAACTTCTAGTTGTAATGTGACTTTCCTCTTGTCTTCAAGTGTTTTGGGTCTTATTTCCCACAAATTAACAAAAGCATCCCTTTCACCCTAGGTCATACCAGTTTGGCCACTGTGTGTGCCTCTTGTCCTCGTTTTTACCTAGCCCTCACCCTACACTACTCTGCCACACACCTGAGACATATGCTATAGGCATTCCGGATATACTTTTAGCCCATTAAATGTGAAAACAGCATTTATTCTGGAAAGCTCCCTTCATTTCAGATAAATCAGAAAGACATTTACTCATAATATTATATATATGAGTAAATATTATATGTATATCACCTGATTAATTGTATATCACCTGATTAATTGGGCAAAATAAAATGAATAACCCTTGTAATATCCCCTTTTCAACACATACTCCCTTCTGTTGTACTTCGTACTATCATTGGGAAAGCAAGACAGATGTCTTTTTTTTCTCTGCTCTGTACAAATTTTTAAAGAAATCTTTCATAAAGATCTCTTTTTTACTTTTTAGTTTTATATATTTGTTCTACTAACTTAATAAAGTATTTTAATGAAGATTCCATAGAAAAATAATTGCTAGCAAAGCTTTAAAGAAAGTTGAAGTCTTTATTTATATCCCGAGAGTAGAGGAATATTGTTTGACATGATTTAAGAAATCCATTGCTAATGAACATAGTCATCAGCAGATTTTGACTTAAGGGGCACTGAAAAATCCTCTAATCTTATCTTCTCTTCCAAAAGATACTATCTGCTGGGACCTTCTATTTCCATAGTACAAAGACAAAGAACTACTAAGCCATATGGCTCCAAGATAATCCTGATGTAGTAACTTAAAAGATGTCATCAAAGTCTTGCCACACCTTTCATCAGGAGGTGAAATCTATTTCCACTCCCCTTGAATCTAGACTGGCCCTGTCACAGACTTTGACAAATAGATTGTGGCAAAAGTGACTATGGAACTTCTAAGAGTAGGCCTTCAGAGATCTATAGACTATGCTTTCTCCCTCTTGGAATGCTCTCTATTGGAAGTGAGCAACCATGCAAGAAATAACAACTACCCTGAGTCCACCCTGCAGGGAGGAAGCCTGAGCTAACCTCATGGAGAGAAAGAGTGTGTGAAGGAGTACTGAAGGGCCATACCTGCGAGTAAAACTTTCTTGGAACTTCCATTTCAGCTTCACCCCCAGGTAAGCACAACTGAGTGAATGACACCAACCAGTGCCAAGAGGAGCAGGACTACCCAACTACACTTTGCCTAAATTCCTGATTCACAGAATTATAAGCAAATAAAATGATTGTGTAAAGCATTAAGTTTTGGGTTAATTTGTTAGGCAGCAATAGAGAATCAAAACACCTGGAATCCAGTTACCTTCTCTTTTATTACCCACATGGTCTCTCTCCTGTAGTATCGCTGTTTTTCCTGACTAGCTTTCTCATCCTGCTCTTACACACTTACTAGGAATTTCTCTCGGCAATATCCAGTTAAAATTCCGGAAAGAAATAGGCTGGTTGGCTTTGCTCATTGTCTCACTTTTCTTGGGCAGAATGTTTTGTACCAATCCATTTCATCAGCTTTTTTTTTTTTTTTTGAGACGGAGCCTGGCTCTGTCTCCCAGGCTGGAGTGCAGTGGCGCGATCTCCGCTCACTGCAAGCTCCGCCGCCTCCCGGGTTCACGCCATTCTCCTGTCTCAGTCTCCCCAGAAGCTGGGACTACAGGCGCCCGCCACCACACCCCGCTAATTTTTTTGTATTTTTAGTAGAGACGGGATTTCACTGTATTCGCCAGGATGGTCTTGATCTCCTGACGTCGTGATCCGCCCACCTCGGCCTCCCAAAGTGCTGGGATTACAGGCGTGAGCCACCGCGCCCGGCCTCATCAGCATTTTTATGGGTGAATCTCAGTTGACCAGGTACCGACTCTAGTCAAATTAGTGTCTGACTCTACACAAGAAATACACAAAGAGCCTGGTGCTGCTTTCCTGAGCAGGACAGTTCATAGGGACATTGAGCATGGTTGGCATCTAGCCTGGTTATTCTGAAGATTTCATAATTAAATCCTCAGTCCTATGAATTAATCAATTGTCCAGTGTCAAAATACAGACACCCCCTGCACACATGAAACTACTCATCAATTGTTTAAACTTTAATATATGTAAAAGGTGTCCAGTAAGATCTAGCTGAATCTGAGCATTAATACTGGAAAAGGAGGAGGAGGCCTGAGATCTTTGACTGCTTGGTAGAGCAAAGGTGGTAGAAAGAAGTCAACAAGGATTTAAAGGAAAGATCAAAGGACAGTGAAAGAACATTTTTCCTAGTTTTGCCTAGAGCAGGCCTTTGATTAATGGTAGAGTGCTGACTCTCTAAAGATAGGTATCTAAAAGGATTCTTCTAGATATGTGAGATCACAGGAAAGATTGTGCAAGGACATAAATATGAGTATACTATAGTGATTAAGACCATGTGACATTAAAGGAAGAGGAGAATGGAAGAAAAGATACATGAAGAATATAAACAAGAGGCTGGTGTCCCGAAAAAGAGGAAGATAGTAGAAAGTTTGGGAAGTATAGAAAGTATAAGATCCTTCAGGAGTTGTTCTTTGTATACTACTATTTGCTAAACCTCATTGTTTAAAGTTCAGCATTTGTACAGCAAGCGTAGGTATACAGTTATTATTAAATTCTAATACATAATGGTCTGTATACTTCCAGAAGTTTTTGGAGTTTTGAATTGATATTCCATTATACATTTTTTAGGAATTCACCATTTGAAATGTACATCTCTAGCAATAATTCTTTCCCTCAGCCCCACCCCCTAGATCTTTGTATGTCTGGTAATTTCTTGTCATTCAGGCTTTCGTTGAAACGGAAATGCCTCAGAAAGCCTTTTGCTTTCTTAACCATCCTTGACAAGAAGAATTCTATGATGAACCCTCCAGGTTCCTGGCCTGGATATACGTACATCTCTCAGTTATTCAGTCAAACACTAATGTAGCTATTGCTGTAAAGGAAATATGGAGATGAAATCAAGGTCCCAAATCTATTGACCTTTAAATAAAGAGATTAACTGGGTGGAACTGACCAAGTCATATGAGCCCTTTAAAATAAATGTTCTCCACCACAGTGAGATATGACCTCATAGCTGTTACAATGGCTATGCCAAAGAGACAAGAGAGGCTGGGTGTGGGGGCTCACGCCTATAATCCCTGCACTTTGGGAGGCAGAGGAGGGTGGATTACTTGAAGTCAGGAGTTTGAGACCAGCCTGGCCAACATGCTGAAAGCCCGTCTCTACTAAAAATACAAAAATTAGCCTGGCATGGTGGAGGGCACCTGGAATCCCAGCTACCCGGCTGAGGCAGAATAATTGCTTAAACCCAGGAGATGGAGGTTGCAATGAGCCAAACCGCACCACAGCATTCCAGACTGGGCAACAGAGTGAGACTCCATCTTAAAAAAAAAAAAGACAAGAGATAACAAGTTCAGGTAATTTAATGTATAGTATTCCAATTATAATTAATAACAATGTAACATACACTTGAATATTGCTAAAAGAGTTGATTTCAATGTCCTCACCCCAAACAAAAAATATGTGAGGTAGTAGATATGTTAATTAGCTTGATTTTGTCATTTCACAATGTATACATATATCAAAATATATTGTATACCATAAATACATACAATTTTTATTTATTCATTTAAAATAAGTAAAAATAAAAAAGGGGCTTATACTTTAAAAAAATTGATTTTGTCCAGGCGCAGTAGCTCATGCCTGTAATCCCAGCATTTTGGGAGGCCGAGGTGGTGGGAGTTCTGAGGTCTGGAGTTCGAGACCAGCCTAACCAACATGGTGAAACCCCGTCTCTGATGAAAATATAAAAAATTAGCTGAGTGTGGTGGCAGGCTCCTATAATCCCAGCTACCTGAGGGGCTGAGGCAGGAGAATCACCTGAACCGGGGAGATGGAGTTGCAATGAGCCGAGATCGTGTCATTGCACTCCAGCCTGGGCAACAAGAGCAAAACTCCACTCAAAAAGAAAAAAAAAGGAAAAGAAAAAAGAAAAAAAGACTCGATTTTATCTGGCTGTTTGAAGAAGTCAGAGATGTGAAGTTTGTGAAGGTTATCACATGCCATTGCTGACAAAGATGGAGGAATTCAAGGAATGTGGCAGGCTACAGGAGCCCAGAGTAGCCCTTGGCTAACAGCCAGCAAGGAACAAGAATCTCAGTCCTACAACTACAAGGAACTGAATTCTGCCAATAACAGCGATGAGCTTGGAAGCGGAATTTTTATTTCAGCCTTGTGAGACCCTGAGCAGAGAACCCAGCCATACCATGCCAGACTTCTGATCTACAGAACAATATAAAATAAATGAATGTTTTTTAAATGGCTGAGTTCATGATAATGTTACATAGCAACAGAAAACTAATTTACCATCCTAATCTACAATAAGACCCCATAGTCACACTCCAGTCATTATTATACATTAGTTTGTTGTTCCTTCTTCAAAAATATATATAACAATTTATGTATTATATATAAAACATAAAATTAGTATTATTTATTTGCTTGCTTGCTAAATATCTCTTTCCTAATATTATGTTAGACGATAAGCTCAGTGAGGGAACATAAAAGCTACCCAATCAATATTTACTTAAAAAAAGATAAATGCCTACATTTAAACAAATATTTTTCACAAAAAGGTTAATCAAATCTCAGAGACACCATCCCCCCCCAAAAAAAATTTTTAAATATGTCTTCTAGGCCAGGTGCAGTGGCTCACACCTGTAATTCCAGCACTTGGGGAGGCTGAGGTGGAAGGACTGCCTGAGTCCAGGAGTTCAAGACCAATCTGGGCAACATGTTGAGACTCCATCTCATAAAATAAATTTGTTTTTTTAAAATGTCTTCCACTTGTCAGACCTGCTATAGTTGTCCCTTAAAGACCTACATATACTTCCATAATATGAATTTCAAGTTATACTCAGAGCTTAGCAAAATGGAACACACATAAAAGTGAAAAGTTACAATTGGAAAGAACTCAGCTGATTATGTATTCCACCCTCAATGCTGTTTAAAAAGAAAAAATGTATATGAGTCTTCATGTAATATGGAATGTCCTGACAAGTTTCCTAACAAATTATTTCACAGACCAACAATAGAAATCACCAAGAAAAATGTCCACTTACTTAGGGTACATCTTTCTAGGTTTAATATTCTTTATTAACATCTCTGTTGTTCTCTCCTGGGTCACTCACCCTCCTTCTCCAACCTTTTCTGTGCTCCAGAAGCTGGCCTGTAATTAACTGTATCAACAGACTCCCACATCCTCTACTTTCTAGTAAATTTAGCCTAGTCCTGTCTAACAGAAATTATGTGATCTGGTATAATATTACGTGATATGGTATGATATATGTATAAATATGTTTTTTAATTTTATAATTTTCTAAAAATTTAAATTTTCTAATAGCTATGTTTTAAAATTAAAAACCAAGTAAAAATAATAACATGTCAGATATTATTACATATTACATATATTGATATATACATATTTAATGTGTTAATGTTTAATAATAATGTGTATCAAATATATATGTCCATACTATTGATACCATTTTTATTTA
This sequence comes from Macaca thibetana thibetana, assembly GCF_024542745.1. Classification (NCBI taxonomy): domain Eukaryota; kingdom Metazoa; phylum Chordata; class Mammalia; order Primates; family Cercopithecidae; genus Macaca; species Macaca thibetana. The sequence goes on along the minus strand of NC_065582.1, from coordinate 83,746,105 downwards.
ACATAAAATTATTAAGGTGATATTTTACATTCTTTTTTCATATTAGGTTTTCAACATTTGGGATGTATTTTACACCTAAAACCACATTTCAGTAGCCACCTGTGACCAGGCTATCGTATCAGGCAGTGCAGTGTAGCCCAGAAGAAGCCCTGACAATGGATCACAGACAGGGTCAAGAGTAAATATGGGATATTTCTTCCCCTGACTCCTTTGCTGTGGAATCACCTCAGACTGGCACTGTCCTCCATCCTAACATCATAGTTCCTTTCAAGGTGGGATAAACTATACATCTCTTTCCTCTTGGGTTCTGGTAACCATTTTCTCACCTTTCCCCTTGAGCCTAGGGGTGATAATAGTGTTCCCCTTTGTGATTCCTACAAACATTTTCCAAACATCTGTAATATTTCTATATAAAACCCTCCTCAAATTATCATAATGTAAATATGCCCTCTATTTCCTCCTGGGACCCTTTCTGATTCGTGGCTCTTTTATTGGGATTTTCCCAAAACCTCTGAGGGCTGTATTCCCAATATTTCAAGAATGACCAATTCTGAGTATATACCCATCAAATGATAGGGTGGTATGCCTAATAAGTACGCTGATAAGCAGAACAATTAAAAGTGCAAAACAAGGGTATATATTCTCTATTCAATGAAAATTGAAATAGCTGCATGGAAAAGTTGCAAGGTTTTTAACAGAAGCTTTAAGTGCGTGTGTGTGTGTGTGTATGTGTGTGTGTGTGTATATACATATATATTATATATATATAATTATTTTTTAATGGAGTTTTGCTCTTGTCACCCAGACTGGAGTGCAATGGTGTGATCTCGGCTCACTGCAACCTCCGCTTCCCAGGTTCAAGCAATTCTCCTGCATAAGCCTCCTGAGTAGCCGAGAATACAGGAGCCCACCACCACTCCCAGCTAATTTTTTGCATTTTTAGTAGAGATGAGGTTTCACCATGTTGGCCAGTCTGGTCTCAAACTCCTGACCTCAGGTGATTCACCCGCCTCGGCCTCCCAAAGCGCTAGAATTACAGGTGAGATCTTATATTTTATGGATAAAAATATCTACTTCCAAAAAGGATATGGAAAAAAAAATAAAAACATTCATTTATCTCACATAGATATTGACTCTTTTTGTCTTATATAGATATATTCTAATTTTTTTTTTTTTTTTTTTTTTTTTTTTTTTTTTTTTTGAGGCAGAGTTTTGCTCTTGTTGCCCAGGCTGGAGTGCAATGGCACAATCTCAGCTCCGCCTCCCAGGTTCAAGTGATTCTCCTGCCTCAGCCTCCCGAGTAGCTGGGATTACAGGCATGTGCCGCCATGCCAGGCTAATTTTGTATTTTTAGTAAAGACAGGGTTTCTCCATGTTGGTCAGTCTGGTCTCGAACTCCCGACCTCAGGTGATCCACCTGCCTCGGCCTCCCAAAGTGCTGGGATTATAGCCATGAGCCACCGCTCTTGGCCTATTTTAATTTTTTAGACAAAGGGTCTCACTCTGTCATCCACAATGGTGTGCAGTGGGATGGCCTTGGCTCACTTCAAGTGATTCTCCCACCTTAACCTCCCAAAGTATTGGGACTCTAGGCGCATGCCACCATGTCCAGCTACTTTTTTTATTTTTTGTAAATACATGGTCTCAGTACGTTTCCCAACTCGTCTCAAACTCCTAGGTTCAAGCATTCCTACAACTTCAGCCTCCCAAAGTGTTGGGATTACAGGCATGAGCCACCACTCCCAGCATAGTCTTATATTATTAATTTCTGAGGTGTATTTATATTGAGAAGGATTGTTAACTAGTTCTAAGAAGGAAATTATACATAAATATCTTTCTAAGTTGTAATCTTTGGCATTTTTAAAATAAGAAAACTTACTGTTTCCCTCTGTGGAAGAATAGAAGTTGATCCAATTGTGTAGCCTAGTCCCTCATGTAAGCTGTTTAGGGACAGTTTCTGAACTCATATTTGACCCAAGGGAAATGGCATATCTCTTTTATCACAAACTCTAATCATAATTTTATTTTTTTTATGAAACAAAAAATTCAATTGTTTACACTTCTCTAAAGAAAACCAGACATTGCAGTAAAATATTTGCCTTTGAGGTTGTTTTTCTTGGCTAAAGAAGTTGTCCATGAAACAGATGGAAAAATCTATGCTGAAATGAAAAGTAATTGGAGTATAAATTGACCTTAACCTAATGTGATAAGAACATTTCTTCTCTAAAAAGTAATAAGATTATCTTTCTCAGGGATCAGTAAATAGTGACCACACTATTGAAAAATAAATTTGAATGAGGTTCTGGGAAGCACAGTAGAAACAAAAGCACTTACAAAGTCAGTTTTCTAAGCTAAACTTCATTTGTCTCACTGAAGCTAGCCAATCCCGTCCATGTTTTGAAATAGTTGGCAGGTGTCCCTAGGACCATGACATTATGAGTATGTGAGGGTAACCAATTTTCTTGTGGCTAAACCTACACTTAGATACTGGTTAAAATAGAATGGGGAGTGGAGAGATTACTTTCTAAGCTGGAATCTTCACTAATATATATGTGGATTCACATGAAGAAACTTAGATTTTTAAGGACAATCACTTGTAAAACCACAAGAGGGTTACCCCAAACCTTGGTCACTTATAACTAGCCACACAAGCCTGCTTTTGAATAACAGACTCTGTCAAACAGTAAATTAGGCTTCATGCTTATGAACCTCTGCTTCTGCTCAAAGGAAAACATTAATCTAGATTAGTAAGCAATTTCATTGTTGAATAAGCTGTCTCAAGAATATTTCTATGCTACATTTACAATCCATTTTTTCTAAAAATGGGCACAATGAATTACCTGAAATACTCTCTGACAATTGTTCATGCAAATATCTCTTGGTCAATCATTAAGCAATGACCCAGATTTTTGGATCACTCTTCCTCATTAAAATGTCTTGAGAATTATGGAGAAAAAAAAGACATTGTTACAAAGAAGGAAATCTTGTTTCAAGAAGCATTTGGGGCTGAAAGGTAAGTAATAAACCAAAATATATGTGGGTTAGTATCTTGACACTAAAAGATTATAATGGGAAGCCAAGATAGGCATTACAGCATCAGAACTTTCTAGATTTTTCTAATGATAATGAAATCATGTGATTTTTACAACAGATTTCATAAATATTAGACCTAATGTTGATAATGTTGATAATTAAATCATGTGGCTTAACACATCTTTCTATAAATATGAGACCTCAATTTTCTAAGACCTCAGAAGAATAGAAAAGCTTGAATGCAATAAAATGGAGGAGGCGATTTTTCATCTTTAATATGAGCTTACTTTATATCTGCAATAGTACATTCAGTAAAAGATATATGAAACTCCCAGGAATAGTCATATCAATAGAGATTTATTCTAAGGAGTAAGTTATTCTCAGTTATACATTGAGATGGAACTTTTTCTAATAAATCTGGGGAAAAAATGCATTTAAATGAGTTGTGTCATCTGCTTAAAGAAGCTTGGTGACTTTTCCAAAAACTAAGAGATAACTAGAAAGTGGTAAACTGGTGGTAACATTGTTTGGAAAACAAAATGAAACTTTCTTTTAAGGTAAAAATTATGTCTGATTTTTTTTCAAGATTATATAAAAAGTCACTAAAAAACTGACTTATTTTCTCAAAATTATATTTCCTAAAATATAATTTTAGGAAAATTATTGAAGAAAATATCTTTCTTCAGTAAGAAAGATATTATATTATTGGATCGTGTTACATAATTATCTCTCATAGCAAATGTAAGCAGTTACATTTTGTCTCATTACAAACATTCAGTACAAACATAGGTACAATCAACTAGCTGACTGAGTATTCTTATTTATGACTTTTAGAGAGTTAGATGGTGTTCATTCAAGATTAATTACTCAAAATTTGTTCTTTAAAAATCTCAAATCTGATCACATCCCAACCCTGCTTACATCCATTTCATGACATCCCATTGTTGTTGGGCTAAAGACTTTTTAGGTTGGGAAGGACATAAACCCGACAAAAAGTCGATTGCTCCCCAAAAAATGGGAAGTGGAAGAGGGATTGACTAACATAGTGAAAACTTGCATAAATAGGTCATCTTCATGTTTAGCTAGAAAAATGAGCTCAAATGATGACACCAGGACTCCATCTCACTCTGCATTTCCCAGCTCTTATTTGGTCTATTTTAGCTCTGTTTTCAGGTAGGTTCTTCATTTACGATAGATGCTAGAAACTCTAACCAAGAAATCTAATATGCATTTATTTGGAGGAAACAAAATAACTATCAAAAAAAACTCCTGCTTGAAAAAGGGGATATGGGTGGGAGGTGGCAGAAAATGATCACCATTCTTTAGCATATATACTATCCTGCTAGACAGGAGCAGCAGTAACCCCTTGTCCTGGCCTTGGGGCAAATTCCTTGGTCAGCCCTTCAGTCTCCTCTTGGATCTGTCTTTTGGGATTCCCCTGTTGCTTGTCCTTTATGGTCACAGCTGACAAAGGCACTGGGGATACCCACTTTCTGGTTATCATACCCTACTGATAGTGCTGTTTCTGTTGGTATAGGTTTAGGATCCTGACTGAGTATTGCCTCAGGGGTTGAGCAATCATAGTACTCAGTTATGGCTATTTGCATTTCTCTGGAAACCTCTGTTCCTTAAAAGTTTACTAAACTCTACAATCTGTTTCCAGTAAATTCAGTAAGTTTACAACAAAACTGAGTCAGTATTGCATTCTAATCCTTGATTCTAGATTCCAAATTTGTTGTTTCTGTATTCTAACAATTGGCCTCAGTGCTCTGTCTCCCCAGGTGGGCAGAATTCCTAGTTTTACTCATAGCTTCCAATTTTATTCTACTCTCCCCACCTTTGCTAACACTAAGTTTAGGTAAGAGTGAAGCAAAAATGCTTCTGATTCTTGGCTGGCTTGTCTATCAGGACAAGGGCTGAAAGGGTTGCTTTTAGTGTTTTTACTGCTTCCAGAGAAGCCAGCTTTTAATGCAGCTGTTTCTTGCATGTAGGACATCATTAAACTCTACAAAAAGGAACAAATACATTTCTGGGGCTTTTTTTCATATACATCCTTTAATCTTCAGCCTCAGTAGAAATATGGTCTGAGCCCCAAGATACAAAAGATAGGTTAATCAACATCTGTGTCAAATTCTCAGCTAAAGAAAGAAGGGTCCTCATTGCCTCTTTACTACCTGAATTGAGGCAATTCTATATTTAAGGGTCTGTTACCACGCTTCAAATCTTGCACCATTTAAAAAATATACAAATCAGGATTCTTTCAGATCTAAGTGACTGAAAAAAACTCAAACCGGCTTGTTTGGTGAGAGAAATTTGCTGGTTCATAAAACTTAAAAGTTATGGAGTAGATCTGCTCAATGATATCAACTTGATTTCCGTCTTATCTCTCTGCTCCACCATCCTCTGTGTTGTCTACGCCATAGAAAAGGCATTTCCTTTGAGAAAATGAGTTTTTTCCTTCTGGCTGCCAGTAGTATTAGGTTTACATCCCATCACATCAGCATCCCCAGCAGAGAGGGAATACTTTTCCCCAACAACACAAGCAGAAGGCCCAGAACTAACTTTATTGGTTTTTATTGGCCTGGCTTGGGTTGTGTGTTTTCCTCTCTTAGTAATTTCTGTGGTGAAAGGAGGATTAATGTCAGATTGGTCAAGGCTGGATTAACACATGTCCAGTTTTAGGCCGGGCGCAGTGGCTCATGCCTGTAATCCCAGCACTTTGGGACACCGATGGGGAGAATCACTTGAAGTCAGGAGTTTGAGACCAGCCTGGAGTTGCACCAACATGGTAAAACCCTATCTCTACTAAAAATACAAAAATTAGCCAGGTGTGGTGGTGCACTCCTGTAATCCCAGCTACTCAGGAGGCTGAGGCACAAGAACCAAGGAGGTGGAGGTTGCAGTGAGACAAGATTACACCACCGCACTCCAGCCTGGGTAACAGAGAAATACCCTCTTCCCCTTCCAAAAAAAATGCCCAGCTTTGAAGCTGAAGATAGACAACCTGAGCCCTGTGATTTGAAGGTAGGTTTTCCAAGGATAAATCATAGTGTTATTACTTGACAAAAGAGGGGATAGATCTTGAGTAGGTAAAACAATAACAATCTTTTAGAAGACTCAATGTGTCATATACGGCCCTGGATGATCTGACCCCTGCCTACCTTACCTGTCTTGTCTGAATGTAGTCTCCTGCTTACCCTTTGGGCTCCAGCCCCACTGGCCTTATGTCATTTCCCATTCTGCTTGTGGACATTCACATGGGCAATTTCCTCTGTGAAAAAGCAAAGCTCCTTTCTTCAGGTTTCATTGGATTGGTTCATTCTTACAAATTTTTCAAAGGTCAGCCCAACTATCACTTTCTCAAGGAAACATTAGGTTGACTCATAAACTGGCTTGTATCCCTCTTGTTATCATCCCCCAAAGTCTCCAAACCTTTCATCTGTATCTCTTACCATAATTGTAATTTAAGTATCTAATTGAGTAATTTTAGCTCCATGACGACAAAATTTCTCTGTAAATTTAAAAATATGTTATTAGTGAGTGAATAAATGAAGGCATGAGAAAATGGGAAAGGTGAAGGGATACATAGGTGCTGAAAGTAATTACTTTGTTTTTCCCATTGATCTATTTCTGGATCTAGTTTTTCATCAACTCTCTCTTTCTTTTGTATACCAATACCAATATCTCCCACTGTGGGTTGTTCACTATTGTGTAACAGAGAAGATTAGTTGTAAAACATAACACTGCCATGAGGGTAATTTGAAGCACAACATTGTCTATTTCAGAAAATGAGCACTTTACACTGGTGCTCATCATCTGAAATGGATAAACCTAGGTGAAGTGCTAGTTCAGTGATTTACCAGCTCTTTTGAGACAGAGGCTGGCTCTGTCACCCAGGCTACAGTGCAGTGGTGCAATCTTGGCTCACAGCTCACTGCAACTTCCACTTCCTGAGTTCAAGCAATTCTCCTGTCTCAGTCTCCCAAGTACCTTGGATTACAGGTGTGTGCCACCACACCCAGCTAATTGTTTTGTATTTTCAGTAGAGATGGGATTTGCCATGTTGGCCTGGCTGGTTTCGAACTCCTTGCCTCAAGTGATCCGCCTGCCTTGGCCTCCCAAAATGCTGGCATTATAGGCATGAACTACCATGCCTGGCCATTTACCAGCTCTTTGATTGCAGGAATTTATTTATTTTCTCTGAGCTTTTACTTACCTGTAAGCTGAGGATAATAATATTCACCTTGCATAATTCTTACAAGAATATGAAGGCAATACAGTCATACCTCAGAGATCTTGTGGGTTCAGTTCCAGACCATACCAATAGAGCAAATATCACAATAAAGTGAGTCACATAATTTTTTTTGTTTCCCAGAGGATATAAAAGTTAAGTTTACACTATTCCATAGTGTATGAAGTGTGCAATAGATTTACGTCTTTTAATTTTTGAATATTGCTAAAAAATGCAATCAACTGCACCTTCTGAAAGCCATGATCTTTTTGTTGGCAGAGGGTCTTGCCTCAATGTTGATGGCTGCTGACTGATCAGGGTGGGGGTTGCTGAAGGATGGAGTGGCTGTGTGTGGCAATTTCTTAAAATAAGAAAATAATGAAGTTTGCTACATTGATTGACTCTTCCTTTCACAAAGGTTTCTCTGTAGCATGTGATGCTGTTTGATAGCATTTTATCCACAGAACTTCTTTCAAAGTTGGAATTAATCCTCTCAAACCCTGCTGCTACTTTATACACTCAGTTTACATAATATTCTAAATTCTTTGTTGTCATTTCAACAATGTTTATAGTGTCTTCACCAGGAGCAGATTCCATGTCAAGAAACCACTTTCTTTGCTTATCTACAAGTAACAACTCTTCATCTATTCAAGTTTTACCGTGAGATTGCAGCAATGCAGTCATATCTTCAGACTCTCCACTAATTCTAGTTCTCTTGCTGCTTCCATCACATCTGCAGTTACTTTCTACTGAAATCTTCAACTCCTAAAAGTCATCCTTGAGAGTTAGCATCAACTTCTTCCAAACTCCTGTTAATGTTGCTATTTTGACCTCCTTCTGTGAATCACAAATATTCTTAATGGCACCTAGAATGGTGAGCTCTTTCCAGAAGATTTTCAATTTACATTGTCCGGATTCATCAGAGGAATCACTGTCTATGGTAGCTACAGGCTCACAAAATGTGTTCCTTAAATAAGACTTAAAAGTCAAAGTTACTCCCTGATCCAGGTGTTGCAGAAAGAATGTTGTGTTAACAGGTGTAAAAACAACATTATTCTCCTTGCACAAGCCTCCCAGAGCTCTTGGGTCACCAGGTGCATTGTCAATGAGCAGTAATATTTTGAAATAAATCTCCTTTTCATGGATAGTAGGTTTCAACAGTGGGCTAAAAATATTCAGTAAACCATGTAGTAAACAGATAGGTTGTCATGCAGGCTTTATTGTTCCATTTATAGAGCACAAGCAGAGTAGATTTGGCATGATTCTAAAGGACCCTAGAATTTTCAGTATGGTAAACTGGCATTGGCTTCACCTAAAGTCACCAGCTGCATGAGCCCCTAAGAAAAGGGTTGGTCTGTCCTGTGAAGCTTTGAAGCCATGCATTGACTTCTCGTCCCTAGTTATGAAAGTCCTAGATGATGTCCTCTTCCAATATAAGGCTGTTTTATCTCCATTGAAAATCTATTGTTTAGTGGAGCCAACTCCATCATTTATTTTAGCTAGATCTTCTGGACAACTTGCTACATGAGTATCCATGAGCACTTGCTGCTTCATTTTGTTCTTTTTTTTTTTTTTAATTTTTTTTTTGAGACAGAGTCTGGCTCTGTCACCCAGGCTGGAGTGCAATGGCACGATCTCGGCTCACTGCAACCTCTGCCTCTTGGGTTCAAGCGATTCTACCTCAGCCTCCTGAGTAGCTGGAACTACAGGCGTGCGCCACCATGCCCCACTAATTTTTATATTTTTAGTAGAGACGGGGTTTCACTATGTTGGCCAGGATGGTTTTGATCTCTTGACCTTATGATCTGCTGGCCTCAGCCTCCCAAAGTGCTGGGATTACAGGCATGAGCCACCGCGCCTGGCCTTCATTTTGTTCTTTTAAATTAAGGAGATGGCATATTTCCTCAAGCTTCATGAACCAACTTCTCCTAGCTTTCAACTTTTCTTCTGCAACTTCCTTACCACTCTCACAGACTTAACAGAGTTGAGGATTGTTACAGCCTTGCTCCGGAGTAAGTTCTGGCTTAAGGGAATGTTGTGGCTGGTTTGTTCTTCTATCCAGACCAATAAAACTTCCTCCATGTCAACAATAAGGCCATTTTGCTTTCTTATCATTTGTGTGTTCACTGAAATAGCAGTTTCAATTTCCTTCAAAAACGTTTTCTTTTTTTGCATTCACCACTTGGCTAACTGATGTGAGGGGCCCAGCTTTCAGCCTGTCTTGACTTTTGACATGCCTTCCTCACTAAACTGAATCACTTCTAGCTTTTAATTTAGAGTGAGGTGTGCAACTCTTCCCCTTGAACATTTAGTGGCCATTGTAGGGTTATTACTTGACCTATATTTCAACATTGCTATGTTCTAGGGAATATGGAGGAACCAGGAGAAAAAGAGATAGGGAACAGCCAGTCAGCAGAGCAGGCAGAACACTTATTGCAATTAAGTTTGCCAACTTAGGTGGGTACAGTGTTGCACCCAAAATAATGACAATAGTAACATCAAAGATCACTGATCACAGATCAATATAACAGATATAACCATAATGAAACTGAGAATGTTATAAGAATTACCAAAATGTGAAACAGAGAAATAAAGTGAGCACATGCTGTTGGAAAATGCACCAATAGGCTTGTTCAACTCAGGGTTGCCACAAACTTTCAATTTGTAAAAAGTGCAGTGTCTGTGATGTGCAATAAAATGGAGCACAATAAAACAAGATATGCTTGCATATTCTTTGTGCCCAGCACAAGCAATATTCTTATGATTATTCTTGGATCACAGAACTGTCACTGTAGTAGCAAGCATAGATTTAAAACCATAACCATCATTGTACATCACCCAGATGAAGGTCCTTTTGCCATTGTAAGAAATCATGGCGGCCAGGCACCGTGGTTCACACCTGTAATCCCAGCACTTTCGGAGGCTGGGGGGGCGGGTGCAGATCATCTGAGGTCAGGAGTTTGAGACCAGCCTGGCCAACATGGTGAAACCCCATCTCTACTAAAAATACAAAAATTAGCCAGATATGGTGACAGGCACTTGTAATCCCAGCTACTCAGGAGGCTGAGGCAGGAGAATCGCTTGAATGTGGGAGGCAAAGGTTGCAGTGAGCCAAGATTGTGCCATTGCACTCCAGCCTGGGGACAACAGCGAGACTTCATCTCAAAAAAAAAAAAAAAAGAAAACAATGAAGAAAGAAAGAGAGAAAGAAAGAAAGAGAGAAGGAAAGAAAAAAGAAAGAAAGAAAGAAAGAGAGAGAGAAAGAAAGAAAAAGAAAAAAGAAAAACATGGCATGGGAGGGGGAGGGCACAATGAAAATAACTATTTTAGTCTATGTCAGTAACTATGGAGACTATACACCAATTCTGGAGAGGCATGTGGTGAAAATTCCCTCAGGTCTTAGGATTTAATCTACATACTTACCTGAACCATATGAAGAAAACTTTACACTGAGTCAATTGGCTCTGGAAAACCAAAGAATTTCTGTGACTTGCTTCATTATATTTTAGTGGTCTGGAACCAAACCCATGGTATCTCTCATACTTTCTTATCAGACAGAAGAAATGTATTGAAACCATTCTCTTTTATTGATTAAGGCTGAAGGGGGTGAGGTTTGACGGGTTTAGTCCTTTGTAAGACCTCTCCTCTGCCTCAGCTTGTCAGTGGAGTGATTTTTTAAAAGACCCAGTTTTTCAGGGACTTTATTCAGTATGTTATCTTTTCTTCCCTTTAACTATGCACCTCAGTTTGCTCTCTCCCATTAGCATTTAGACATACTCAATTCTTTCCCATCTTAAAAAATTCCTTTCTCAATCTCACATCCCCCTGTAGCTACTGTGCTATCTCCTTCCTCCTCTCTGTAGCGAACATTCTTTAAATAGTCATCTGCACTCACTATCTCTACATCCTCACTTCCTGTTTAGCATTCAACCTCAGGCAATCTGGCTTCTGTCACCACTGCTCTTCTACTAAACCTCATTTTGCCAAGGATTGCAATGAATGCACCACCATCTATCCAAGGGATACTTCTTATTACTTGTCTCAGGTGATAATTCAGTAAGTATGTGGCCCTGTTAATGTTCTGTCAGGAAGCATTTCCTTAATTTGGATCCCATAAAACCACACACTTCTGGGTTTCTCCTTTGGGGGCTCCTTCTCTTTCTCTCAACCCCAAGAGTGGTGTTCTGTTTCTCTTTTGGAGTTCCACTTTTCTTCTCCCTCAGTGTATGAGATTTTCTTCTTCAACTGCCATCTTTATGCTGATGATTCACAAATTTCTAACTCCAGTCTGGATCTTTTTTCTGAATTTCGGTCTCAGATACCCACCTACTCACTGTGTAGCTCCTAATGGATGTCCTTCCAGTGCCTGAAACTTAACTTGTTCGTTGTGATTGTTTCTTCCCACAACCCCTAAACTGCTACTCCCATGTCCTTCTATCTTCTTTTTATCTCCAGTGAAAGCTACTACCAACCATTTTGTTGGCCAGGTCAGAAACCTGGGTGACATCCTCAATCCTGCGTCTGCCTCGCCCTGCTCCAAAGTAGTTACTGTGCTCCATTCCTGCTACTTCTGTTAATACTTCTGGATCTACCCATTTCTGTCTTCTCTATTATTGCCTAATTTCTCATCTAGACCACTCTAATTTTTCTACTCTCTCCTCACAGATGTCTTAGCCTCTGTTATTGTATTCTCTCAATCCACTTTCCCCATAGCAACTACAGAAATATTTTCAAAGCCCGAATCTAATCATTTTCTTCTCTTTTCAAATTATTGATTTCTCAGTCCACTTAAGCCAGCATCCAAACTCCTTACCATGATTTAAAGTAACCCTCATAATCTGATCCCTGCAAACTGCTGCATCCTAATAGTATGAACTCTTCCTCTTTACTTTCTATAAGTCTTTTGGAATTAATTTTATTTCATCAAACATGTCATGCTGTCTTATGTCTTTAATATAGATACAGTCGTTTATCTAAAGCAAGCACTTTTCTCTGACTTACCACTTGGCCTGAATAATTCCTATTCATCCTTAAGATCTCAGTTCAAATGTTACTTCCATGGAAAGATCTCCCTGAACCTACAGGATGAATATTAAGCACCCTTCTTATTGCATCCTGGCATACTTTTCTTCACATAACTCAAAATATAGAACAAGGCTGGGAAAATAGAGCATGAGAAATGCCACTACTAATGTGAAATAAGAATGAAGAACAAATATGTCATTCTTCCTTTTCTTTGGGAAAAAAAAAGACATTTATTTAGCATCACAATCAGACTATTACATTTAGCAATCAACAGTATGGGTGAAAAAAAAAATCTACATTAAAACCCTTTGTTGGAATGCTTTACACTTTCCACAGAACAGAAACTAAAATACCCTGTTATACAATGAGTCACAAATACAGTCCTCAAGTTTTTTGCCCATATACATGAGTATTTGTCTAAAACATGTCTTCTTTGTAGCAGCTAGGCCCTGCCACCACTGTGCTTGGCTGAGTTCACAAATCTGTTGTAACCTGTAGCTTCCCTGTCATTCTTATAACACACTTGTGAGAGATGTTCTATGACAGAATTTCCATCTACTTATGATCCTTCTGTATTTTGGGGATTTCCTGGGCAGACTTCCATGAGGATACAGTTTATTCTGTTTGCTTTTGGTCATGCACTGATTAAACTGTCTCTCTAGAATGTAGAAATCAAAACACAAATGACACATTAGTCTCTTAATATATCAACATAAACTATGATAAATTAGAAACTCGCATTTGAGCAACCATTTATGCAATGGAAAATGAGAAAAACAAGCCTTCATTTCTACATTTTTTTAACCAAAAAAATTCTGTAAATGTGTCCTGACTAGGTTAGATTTTATTCATCTCAAATTCTTTGGTAAGCTCCTCCCTCCTCTCAATTCATGGCACATACCTTTCAGGAGCGAAGCAATTCAAAAGTCCCAACTAAAAGTGGGACCTATAACGATTTCCCTTGTCACCTCACAGCTATGATTTTGAATTTTATAAATTACTACAAAAATTCACATCTTTCCCATTGGCTGCCACCAATAAAGTCTCTCAAAAGTAAAAATGTATGCTACCAAGTAAAGTAATTATTGTTTCCAAAAGCTAATAATTCTATAATAAATACATTCTACATTTGCCCTTTTTCTAAAGATATTGGATATGTAACAAAGCATTATTGCTTGGTAAGCAGCCTTGTTGGAGAACACTATTATTTGCCAGAATTATATGAAATTTGTCTTTTCATAAAACAGTTTAGAGCAAAATGTTTCACTCATTCCAGATTGTATCCATTAAGTTTCATTCTGAGTTTTTGTTTCATTAGAAAATAAGTGAATTTGAAACTCTAAACTAAATCCACCAAGCCCCATCCCCTCCAGCCTTAATCAATAAAAAGGGAAATTGCTTCAATAATTTCAAATTTTTTTTTTTAAAAAAGCTTTTTATAAAACTTTCAATTTATAAACTTCTGGTCCAATGGTTTTTTCTCATTACTTACACACTCTCTCTCTCTCTCTCTCTCTCTGTCTCTCCTCTCTCCCCTTCATCCAAACATCTTTCTCAGTAGCTTTTGAGGGGAGAGAGCAAGGAAGAGCTCCAACATTTTGTCTTTCATGCCTTTGAATAACTTATTTTTTTCCTCAGAAATGCTTTTAGGGAACAGATTAACTTTCATCTCACATTTGGAATAAACAGAATTACTATCACAGTGGATGGCCTACTTTAAAAAAAAATACACAAAGCACTCTCTTCCTAAATGTTTCCTTTACTGTAGCATTCTCCTCTATCTGTGTGAGCACAGGCAAGGAATGAAAATGTATCAACCTGAGATACAATGTTACCAGTTGGTAAGAGCTTCTTTTCTGCCTTCAGGAAAGAATTAAAGTTGGCTTATTTCCCTTTAGTTTGTGGAAAGAATACTGAAAAAAACTTGAATTTGAGAATTTTTCACCTGCTTTGTCACCCTGGGCAAGTTCTTAATCTCTCTGACATGCTCCTTCATATATTAAACACATGTTCCCTGGTGTTAAAAAAATAAAATTCAATAAAGTGGAAATTATAATGGTCTTACCTGTTTTCAAGATTACTGTAAATACTAAATGAGATAATGCATTTTAAAAGTTTTTTGTAGGTTTTTAGTAGTGGAGGCTGGACTATAATCTTGGATCCTATCATATACTTATTGCCTGAGTTTAACACCTCCAATAAGTATGTTTTTGGAGTTTCTCTTTCTAAATTTTTTGAATATCTATTTTTGACCTCACTACCTTTACCTTTACAGCAGTTCTCACTTATCAACATTATGACTTTACTGTTTCACCAATTTTAAATTTAGAGACTCTCTAGTTCTTGTTCATTAGTAGACAGTGTCTATTGACATTGTGTTACTAAAGGGGTTTCAGAAAACTTCCCTTCATTAAAATATATCATCATCACCCTAGGATCAGCATGTGCCTGACCACTAATCCATGCTAAAGAAACCCTTCTTCAATAGTTCTCACTTTCTTACCTCTTCCTATCCAGTCAAACTAGGGCCAGTGGTCATAAGATTTCAGAGAACCTCAATGAAATGCTCCTTTGGGATTTGTTTTTGCTATTCTGATGAATGGGTGTGTGTGTGTGTGTGTGTGTGTGTGTGTGTGTGTGTGTGTGTGTGTGTGTGTTTTCACCTTCTACCCTAGCCTGTCAGAAACCCCTGTTTTGTGGTCCCTGCTTGGATATAATTTATTCTCTTGAGGATACAAGTCATTGTGAAATGCAGAACAATTGCCTGGCAACCAACCCATGTTCACTTTAGAGGTATGCCTAATTACTAACAGATCAAGGAGGTTTTCTGCCAAATCATAATAATATTGTGCTCTGAGATATAACATAAGAAAACAAATTAAACAGAGGTTGGTAGTGCAGAGCTTCGCAGGAAACTACTTAGCCTCTCATGCTTCCACAGGCTTTGAGTTGGATCTAAGTCAGAGCTCAATTTTCCCACACATCTCCAGAAAATATGAAAACACACTTTAGAAGATTTGAAGAAAATTGGGTATCAACTAATAGCTACCTTACTTCCTTTTTAATTTGCCTTCTCCATATAGGGTGTCTGTAGGAAAGGGAATAATTTAACTTATTGGGGCCTAAAAATTGTTTAATCTCTATAGGTCTTCCTTCCAGGAATAATTGCATTAACTGTTAGCATGATGCCACATAATAACAACTCACACACTATTGCATGACGATTATTTTGGAAAAAGAAAAAAAATCATATTCAACTGGTCTGATTGCCAAGATTATAGGAATGGCTTAAAAACTTTAAAATTTTTGACAAAATTCTATCAGAATTTTCCCATGAGAACAACAACAACAAAACAGAATATTCTTCACACATGGAACTCAGGCAACTTCCAGTACTTCTTTCTCCCCACTGCTTCAGAGCATTGTTCCTGTTACTTACATTTCCCCCTAATCATTCTTATTCACTACTGATAATCTGAGTCATTCTTCAGCTGCTATTTATCTCTTCCTCAATTTTTAAACCTATCCTAAGAGAATTCAGAAATATTTAATCAATATGAAATATCAAAAGAGTTACAGGCAGCTTTGCAGGATCTTTGCAGAGAAAAGAGTTCCACTATACTAAAGAGAGATATACAATGTCTGTTCTTTGTCATGGGATGTTCTATGAAAGATAATATTGTGTGCCTATTAACTATTCATAATAGGTGTAAACACCAAATGTTTTTATTGCATTCTCACACATTAAGCTATCCCAGTGATTTTCAAGCACAGTTTGTACATCTCATTGTGAATCACTGGAAAAGTATTGTTACTCCTGCCCCGTCCCAGACCTCATTAATCAGAATCTCCAAGAGGCCTGTGGAGGTAGAGGAGTGGAACCTAGTCATGCATATTTTTCAAAAGCTCCGTAAATTAGATTTTATTTGTTTTCCCAGTTGAAAGGTTTGGTGCTATCCCCTTCTGAGTATTTTATTAATATCACCAAAGACCCATGTCCGATTAACGATTTCAGTAGATGGCGCTCTTTCCAACTGCCAGCTTCCTCGCTTGGCGCAATGAACCCTAAGTCATTCATAAAAGTCAAGGGCAGGTCAAAGGTGTAATTCCACGCCAATATTGAAAACATACACTAGAACTTACCTTTGCAAACCAATTGTTAGTCAGTTAAGACACATGTTAAAGTGGTTGTGGGGAAGGGGTACAGTATCACATTTGCTTATTACATGAATGTAATTATTCTTCTGAAGATTTCAAGAATGTCAACTTCCTGGCACAAAATTAGAAACTAAAGAAACAGAGTAGAAAGCAATGATTTTTTTATATAAAGTAGAGATTTAGACAAAAGAGGTTTCTTTTAATATGAGAAAGACATAGGAAATACTGATGTTATTGCTATAAAACATACTGTGTGAAAAGCATATCATGGGGCAAACATAGATGTCTGTATCTGCCAAATTGGGAAACAATACCAGGTAGCCTGCAAGATCATCAGCTTTAGAGTCAGCTAACCCTGATTGAGAAAATTCAATTATTCCCGCTATTTTATCCCAACCAAGTTACTCACCCCTTAATTCTCAACAAGATATTACCTACTTTACTTGGTTATAATAAGCATTAAATTAAAAGAGATAATGAATGTAAAAGAATTAGTTCAATGCTTGGTGCATAACCAGTATTTAACAGACAAAATTACTTTCGGAGTACTAAGTAAATGTAGGTGCTGAGTTTTTAATTTTTTAAGTAGCAAAGGACAATAGAAAATTACCATGAGGTTTTGAAGGGAAGATTCCTTTATCAGTCAGTACTAATAATGGTGAGAAAAAAATTAGAGGAAGATAAGCAGGAAACAAACTGAAGGTTAGCTTTGGTATAATAAAAAAAGCCTAAACCTTAATTCACAAAATCTAGATTGGTAAGGATGTCTGACCCTAAGTAAATCAATTAATCTCATCTTTAATATTTATATGATGGAAATTACATTAAATAAATCACTTAACCTCACCTTTAATATTTATATGATTGAAATTACATTAAATGCCATTTTTAATATGACATGATTTTGAATATTAAGTCATAATAATGTACATAAAATGCCAAAAAACTATAGAGTCCTATAAAATGGTGCTGAGGTAAATTAATAGTTAAATTTTATTGATTATTGAAATTCATCATTGAAGTTAAAAATTATTCTTTCAACATAAAATGAGATACTAAGTGAGTTACTAAATTTGGATGAGGACAAAAAGAGCAGTTACTGGATTGTGAAGTCAGAATTTATAAAGAGAAAAAATATTCCCTAAAATTGTGAGAGATTGGTATGAGCAATATTTGCAATAATTGTGGAGTAATTTCCATAATGTTGTCTCACTAATGATTCTAATATTCTTTCATTTTCTTTTTGAGACAGGGTCTCGCTCTATCACCCAGTCTGGAGTTCAGTGGTGCAATCATGGCTCACGTGGCTCACAGTCTTGAATTCCTGGGCTTAAGTGATCCTCCCTCCTCAGTAATATTCCTTCTATAATGCCTTTGCCAATACTTTTCAGTTTATCTTATATTCTACTTTGCCCCATTAAATTAGTACACACATTGGATAGTTCCTGATTTCATTAATTTAATACTAATTTTCTTTATATAATTTGAAAATTTTAAAGAAACATACAAATTATATTAAACCAATGAAATATTAATTTAAATATTATTTTTAAATAATTATTTATGTTAATAGCTAAATTAATATTAAATTAATTAATGTTAATATTTCATTAGTTTAATATAATTTGTATTTTTTCTTAAAATTTTTCAAATTATATAAAGAAAAATTAACCAGATAAAATCAGATTAGGAAAAAAGTAAGTAGAAATCATGAGATTCTATCGAGACTCTCATAATATTATAATCCCTGGGTTTAGACAATAATTTTTATTAATAATAATTTATATTAATAAGCTAAAGTATTATATCTCAATATTTAATCTATTGGAGACTGTTAAAACTTAGTATTCTGTGTTAAATATGTACCTATATATAAAGTGTAGTAATGTAAACAAAGAAAATAAATAAGAAAGCTTCTTCACCGCAGTGACTGCTATGCTGTTTGATAGTCAACTGTCTTTTAAGCATGCAGAGAATCTTTATGTTATACTTTAGAAACATGTTTTTGGAGATGGGAAACAACAGGTCATGATTTTGTTTTTGTTAAACCACTACAATTTTTTCAAAGCAGTGTATATCACAACTATTTCTCTGTGTTGAAGAGAGTATCAAGTCCTTAAAGAAAAATATAATCCCAGAACTTTGGGTAGCCGAGGCGGGCGGAGCACGAGGTCAGGAGTTCGAGAGCAGACAGGAGGATTGCTTGAACCCGGGAGGCGGAGGTTGCGGTGAGCAGAGATCACGCTACTCACTCCATCCTGGGCGACAGAGCGAGACTCCGTTTCAAAAAAAAGAGAAAAAAAGAAAATGCCCTGCCCTGCCCTGCCCTGCCTTGCCTTGCCTTGCCTTGTCTTTTTTTTTTTGAAACGGACTCTCGTTCTGTAGCCCAGGCTGGAGTACAATGGCGCGGGCTTGGCTCACTGCAAGCTCCGCATCCCGGCTTCACCCATTCTCCTGCCTCAGCCTCCCGAGTAGCTGGGACTACAGGCGCCCGCCACCATACCCGGCTAGAAAGAACATTTTTTAGTCTGCAGGAGGGGAGGAAATGAAGAATGCACCTATTACTTTTGCGTTAGTACAACATTAAAAAAAATTGCATTGTAAAGCAAACTACCATCATCAGCTCTTTAATGGACAGCAGCAGACAGGAAACTGCCTTCACCCTAAGAGACTTAAAGACTGAGAACTGAGTTAGATAGCAGGTGCACAGGCCAATCAAGTCAATTTTCTAACACAGAGTAGCATGTTGTGGAACTTGTTCTATTAGTCTTTTCTCCATTAAGGAAGCAAGGATCTCTCTGTATGGAAGCAGTGCTGCTATTTCTAGTTTGAGGGGAAAAAATGGTAAGGAATTTGATAATTAATTGTTCTTTAAACAGCAAATTATATTTTAAACATACATTTTCCACACCTATAGGAGAAGGAATCTCAAGAATGCACACGATTAATAAAAGCTAGCTCTGAATTACCCATACAAGCGCACACTGCGTTCAGTAAACAACTGATTATGCAAACTATATCCTTTCTTTCCCAGAAATAGCAACTAAGGAAGAAGTTTTTAAAATCAAAAAAAGAAAAAAAAAAAACAACTAAAATTTTTATACTTGAAGGCCTTCAGAATTTTATTTCCTTTTGCTGTTGAAAGGTCATAACAGCCAAGAGGAGTAATGCATTTTATTTTAAATTTCAAAACGTCATGATGGTTAAGGGTAGAGTGGAGGTGCAGAGAAAGAAGTTGGCAAGAAAATGTTCAGGGCCTGTTGTAAAACCAACTGCAAGCCAAATATGATTCCAAATAGGCAAGAACAACCTGTTACAACAGAGAGCAGTTTTCAAAGAAGAAACGAGAAGGAGGTGACCTGAAAGATCATTTGCCAAATATAACTAAAGGAACATGCGGATACTTTTATATTAAACACATGTTAATATAATATTTTCCATACATTATTAAATGCAAGAAGATATATAATTATATAATTCTATAATCAGAAACAAAATAACTCCTAGAAGTAAATGGTTTGTTATTGTAGTAGTAATAACTACCTGGGCACTTATCTAGTGCTCTTATTAAAAACTCACCACAACCCTCATGTCTTACAGGTTGTTCAACAGATTAAAATAGAAACCGATACCGACAGACTTAAGTAAAATGCACAAGGTCACACTGGAAAAGATAGAGTTAAGGGTCACTTAGCTCTGTAAAACTCCAAAGCCCATGTTTCAACTCTACAATCTGTGCACTATATAAATGTATGTCGTGGTCTTGAGAGAACTTTATTTCCTGGACTTGAAAAATAAGTCACAAGCCGAGCGCGATGGCTCACGCCTGTAATCCTGAGGCGGGCAGATCACCAGGTCAGGAGCTCGAGACCAGCCTGGCCAATATGGTGAAACCGCGTCTCTATTAAAAACACAAAAAATGGCTG
The DNA here is from genome assembly GCF_024542745.1 of Macaca thibetana thibetana. Taxonomy (NCBI): domain Eukaryota; kingdom Metazoa; phylum Chordata; class Mammalia; order Primates; family Cercopithecidae; genus Macaca; species Macaca thibetana. The sequence continues at coordinate 83,725,732 of NC_065582.1, read as the reverse complement.
CGCGTGGTGGCGCGCGCCTGAGAGGCTGAGGCAGAAGAACCGCTTGAACCCGGGAGGTGGAGGTTGCAGTGAGCGGAGATCGCGCCCCTGGACTCCAGCCTGGCTGACAGCGCAAGACTCTGTCTCAAGAAAGAAAGAAAACAAAAGAAATAAATAAAGAAAGAAAGATCACAAAGAACTTTCCAACAGCTTGGATTTTAGAGTGTATTAACAATTGCCAAGACCTAAGTGACACTTTAGTGTACAGCTAGAAAACATGGAATGACATTCCCATAAACATGAAATGTTTAAGGGAAAATGTACTATTTTCCTTAGTTTGTGCAAAATCTGAAATCTGAGTCAACTTTGTTTCAAAATGGAACAAACAATGTTTGATTGGACACACTAAACATTCTTATTAGCAACAATGCGACACTTACAAGGAGTTCCCTTTTTTACACTCTTCGAAGAGGAAATATTTCGATTTCGTAAAATTAGAGCTTCACTTCTAAAGAAAGATAAAAAAAAGTGTGGTTACACAATGTAACTAGTATTGACTTAAGGGTACTGTGATCACTATGCAGTGATCCCATAAAAGATGTGACCAAAATACTTACTTACAAGTTGAACGTCAGTCATGTGACAACATGTTAACGATGAAGGGAATATTTCAAAAACTACTATCTGACATAATATGATTCTTACGATGATTCATAGGGGCTTTGTTCTTCATCTCATCTTCAACCAAAAAGTTGATGATTAGAAAAAAGAGCATTAGAATGGGAAGTAACACTACTCGACAATAGAGAAAAACTCCGGTCAAAGGAGGAGCATAGTTATAGAGCTCCGAATGTCAGGGAAAATCAAGCATCCGTCATTCGGAATTAGCTCTGTATCGGTCGGTTTCTTCGTTACTTAATTGTACGGGTGGAAACTACTTCAAAGTTGAGGCTCTTAAGAGAGGTAACTTAAGCATTTGAAAGTGCAGGTTTATTTCCTCCTAGCGAGAGAAGGAGAGGGTCACTCGTGAGAAACCCATCTTGAATCTGTGAGACGCCCCCTTCTACTCAGCCCACGTGGCTAAAGTAAACAGAAGGTGGGCCGGGGCGGGGAGAAACAGAACTCGGTCAATTTCCCGATTTGTCGGGTCTTTAAAAGTACAGGCCCCTAAAGCACTAAGGGCATGCCCTCGGTGAACCGGAGGAGCGCTTCTGCTGAATGAGATTAAAGCGACAGAAAAGGGAGAAGATAGCGCCGGCAAGGGGATCTAAAGGGAGATAGAGACGCGGGCCTCTGAGGGTAAGGTGGGCGCAAGCGGGTGTGTGGTGCGGAGAGAGGTGCCAGTGGATGGAGGCGGGGGCCAGTGCGAGGGCACGTGCGGATACACTCTCGAGGAGGTGGGTGCGCGCAGGGGCGTGTGCGCGGGACCTCGAAGTGGTGGTGGAGTGCAGACTAACAAAAAGTTTCAAAGGGAAATCTTGGATGTCACGTCCTTGTCCAGGCACCCATGCCATCCCATCCTCCCACCTCGCCCCGACCTTCGCGCCTGCACTGCGTTTTCTCCCGGGGGTGGAGACCCGCCGAGGTCCCCGGGGTCCCCGAGGGCTGCACCCTTCCCCGCGCTCGCCAGCCCTGGCCCCCGCCCCGCGCTCATCCGGGCGCACCACTCCCTCCGCGCCACTGCACGGCGTGAGGGCAGCCCAGGTCTCCACTGCGCGCCCGGCTGTACGGCCCCAGGTGCCGCCGGTCTTTGTGCTGGACGCCCGGTGCGGGGGGCTAATTCCCCGGGAGCCAGGGCTGAGGGCCCCAGGGCGGCAGCGCAGGCCGGGGCGGAGCGGGAGGAGGCCGGGGCGGAGCAGGAGGAGGCCCGGGCGGAGGAGGAGAGCCGGCGGTAGCGGCAGTGGCAGCGGCGAGAGCTCGGGCGGCCGCCGCCGCCTCCTCGCGAGCGCCGCGCGCCCAGGCCCCGCTCGCATGCGAGTCACGTCCGCCCCCTCGGCGCGGCCGCCCCGAGACGCCGGCCCCGCTGAGTGATGAGAACAGACGTCAAACTGCCTTATGAATATTGATGCGGAGGCTAGGCTGCTTTCGTAGAGAAGCAGAAGGAAGCAAGATGGCTGCCCTTTAGGATTTGTTAGAAAGGAGACCCGACTGCAACTGCTGGATTGCTGCAAGGCTGAGGGACGAGAACGAGGTCAGAGCGCTTCTCTTATGCCGCGAAACTCTCCCTTTCCTCTCCCCTTCGTTTTTTCTCGGGCTTCCAGGGACTGGGGAGCAAACCCTGTAGTGTCACCCACAAATACCAAGAGGGAAGAGGGAAGCTTCACAAATTACTGGAGCCTCTTCAACATGGCTGACAAATATAGTTTTAATTCCCTATACCCCTTTTAAACCTGTAGTTCTGTGTGCTCTTCTCTCCTTCTAATGCTCGTCCCTTCCTCACCCAGAAAACTTACCTTTGTGCCTCCGACGAGCCGGTTTCCCGGCCTTTTAATCCGCAGAAAAGTGATTTTTAAATTTGCTTTCCTTTCTAAAATAGTTCAGCTTTGGGGGGCACTACTTTTCCCTTTAATCCTCTGCCCCCGTTTCTCTCGTGTGAGTGAAACGACTCTCCCGTTTATCCTGAACAACCTCAGAGAGAACACTGATACGGTGTTTTTCTACCCTTTTATCAGCTGTAGGGTCTGGGTCTGGGTTGGTGTCTGCCTCCTCCTACCTCCTTATCCCCCTTTAGGGGGCTGTACGAAGTGAATGTCACAGGGAGTGGAATTAGAGTACACTGAGTGGGGTTTTGTGTGTGTGTGTGTGTGTTTTTTTTTTCTTAAGTCCGCGCGTTTTGTTAGCGGCGCTGAGTGAAAGAGGAAAGAATAGTTTCTCCGGTTCCCCAAACAAGACCAGAACTCACTTTTCTCAAGGTACATAAGTCTGCGCTGGGCTGAGCCTTCCAGCCTGGGGTATGTATGTAAGAGAATTTATGGACAAATCTGTGTCCCGGCTTTGTGCTTCTCCCGAATCAGCTTCGTTTGGTTCCTTGGTAAGTGACAGGCAGACACAAAGGCAGGCGCAGGCCCGGGGAGGGGGCGGGAGGGGGTGGGGAGCGCAGCGTTGAGAGTTGCAAGACTGCAAGGTCAGGGGCGCCGAAAGAAATGAAACCCAGTCCCAGCAAAGAAGTGAAGAGCAGATTTGTAACAGTCCCATCCAAATTTTTCTTTTGGCCTCTCTCTTTGGTCTTTCATCTCTCTGCCTTTCTCTCTGTGTCCCCTCTCTACTCTTTTCTTCTCTCTCATACACACACACACACACACACAGGCACGCACAGACTCCTCGCATCTTGCTGAATCTTTTCACTGGGACTGCTTGTCTAGTTTTATTAAGCTAACAGGGTTTCTATGGAGAGTTTTCTACCTATGACATAATAAAGTGTGGCCTAGATAGACTCCTGGAAAGGCCGAAAATGAAATATAAGTGTTACTTGCTGGTTATTCCCCTCATGATATACTTTTAATTACATTGAGTGAGTTCTCCCTTCTTCATCTAATGTTTGGGAATTGAGAAAAGGCTTATTTTCCAGCGGTAAAATTTAGTGAAATATTTATATATTTTACCTGTTTAGGGAGTGGAATACATTCATGAATTTAATATCTCAAATCACACATTGTGCTTTTTCGCCTTCAATCAGGGATTATAATGGGAAACCTACATTCAAAGATATTCATCAACAAATGATCCAACATAGAAATAAGATTGTATCTTAAAGGAAGTTGGGATTCACAGAGAAAAGACATTGGTTTGGTTTGGTGTAAGACTGGTGGTATTGTTGCCTGGCTAATGAAATCATTCCATTTGCATTTTAATGGAAAGTTGAAATACTAAGGGGAGTTATGTTCTTTTACATGTTTGTATATGTGCTTAATAATGTTTGGAATAGAATATAAATTTAAACACAAGAAATATTGATTTTTTAAATGTTAAGCAGAGAACTGTTACTGAAGGGTTGGATAATCAAACTGAAGTTTAGAAGACAATTTATAGGATTTAAAAAAGGATAGAAGGAAAAACACAATAACAGACATTTCTCCATAAGTCGAATTTGCAAAACTATTTGTCCTTGATAGTTCACTTTGTAATTTTCTGTTATGATCTTTGTTAATTTCATGTAGTTAAGTTTGCTTTAATCATTGATACGCGGGGTTCCTTCACATGATTACAAGGGAGAAGCATTACTTATCTCTGTGGAATAGAAACGGTTCATTGGTTAGTTCTTATTTGTCAAAAAAAAAAAAAAAAAAAAAAAACTTAGGATTTTACTATTAATGCTGTTCATGGTAAACTATCGAGAAAACTATGGTTAATTATTCCAGCAATTCCGAATTGAAAACAATTCCTTTTGCTAACAAACTAGTATTTACTTTTTGGAGACAACTTTTCAAATGTGGTATATACTGTCTTCAGGCTATTCAACTAATAATAGATGCAACATTTTCCACTCAATAAATAAGAATAACTACATTGGTTAATAATTTTGAATATGAAGGCTTGTTTTTTCCTGTCATCAAATTTAGATTCTTGTTATTTTGTGCATCCTACTTTTATGCTGAAAATAGCTGCTAATTAATACTGTATAAAGTATTTCAGTGATTATAAGGAAGAGATGTGTGTGTTAGTCACCCCTGTGAATAAAAGTAACATCCTTTGTTGGAAAAGAGAAATTATTTTAATAAGTATGGGATAGTTTACAATAAAAGTCATAATCCTCAGTTCTTTCTTATATGTGATCGTACTACCTAAGTGCTCCAAAAATTCCATAGGACTGTCTTGGGTTATTGAATTTTAGGAGCATGAAAATGGACAATAACAAGATAGATAGCTTTTCTTAACTATGACATTGTTTTGCTTATTTTCTTATTGAACTAATCATTAATGAGAAATTAACTTGCAGTGAGAGAAGTCCCTTGCTTTGTTTAAATTGTCATATTTGCCAAACTCTTCTTAAAGCTTTAATTAGGTCTGATGTGCCAGTTTATGCCAGAAGCCAGAGGAATTGATATGATTTCGAGGCAGTGGCACATGGTCCTACTAGACATTGGCAAGTGAACATCACTTCCAGAACAAGTGAAGTGCACCTGCCAAGGAGTTGTTATGAAAGAATTCCAAAGTCCTTACTGGGCACTGGTCTTGTATTAGGTAACAAGAACCAGAGTTAATGTTTTAGTTTCACTTGTTGAAGTTAAAAGTTCCTATCAATTCTTCTAAGACTCCACCCCCAAATAATGTTAAAAGTCAAATGTCACTATTGAAATGTATTTCCTTATTTGCTGACCTCATTAAGAAGCCCTTCTTATGATTCATAGGCACACCTCACAGAAACTCTTATTTTCCATCCTGCCCAAAGTCTGAGTAGGTCAATTCTTATGAATTCTTATGAAATTACCTTGAAATAAAATACCTTCAAAAGTTATGGACGCTTGACATTGTATGTCAGTATTTTATAATATCTAATATTTAGAAAATATTAGATCTACATTTTGTGCTTTAATTGCTTCTAATGCAATTTTTTTGTTATTAATAGAATTTCATAGTCGTATCTGGGAATTTCAAATTGCTGGAAAGAGTCATCTTTGTTTTATAAATAACCATATAGACTGTTTTAATGTAATTGTTTCCTACCTTGGGAACAGGCTAAAACTTTGGACCAGCTGTCAGTATTTGTTCATCAGAATAACACTTTGTCAATGATTATTCTACCATTGCACAGTAGTTCTTAAGGATAGTAATGGTACCAAACCCAGCAGCAATAGAGTATCTCCCAAGCCAACTTTACAATTGGAGCCTTAACTGTGGGAAAGACCAGTTGCCAAGTAGAGCTGGTGGTTATCTGGGAAACTGCGCTGAAGAACACAACCACAGATGATTTTGCCAAATATACAGTATTTACTTGGTCTAGATCTCCAATTTCTATTTCGACTCACTGCCAAAACTGAGTGAATACTGCGACATTATTGAAGGAGGTTATGCAGTACATCTGTTGGTTTGGTGTATAGTAGGAGAGAAGGATTCCAGGAGGGAAAGGGGAAAGTGAGAGCATGTTAATCACTGTGACTGCAATCCAAAAAGAATTATGTATATCTGCTTATTTCCAGCATTATTTTTGTCCTATATTGTATATTGCAGAGACTTGCTGACTTAAAATAGATATATAATCTTTTTCTCAATAGAATACTTATTTGGTTATCCATTCCAAATAACAAATTTTGGATGGGCGTGTTGTCTCATGCCTGTAATCCTAGCACTTTAGGAGGCCAAGGTGGGAGATCACTTGAGGCCAGGAGTTTGAGACCAGCCTGGGCAACACAGCCAGGCGCCAGTCTCTACAAAACATTTAAAAAAGTAATGGGGCATGGTGGTACATTCCTGTAGTCCCAGCTACTCAGGAGGCTGAGGTAGGAGGATGGCTTGAGCTCAAGCATTCTAAGTTACAGTGAGCTATGATCACACCACTGCACTCCAACCCAGGCAACAGAGAGAGACCATATCTCAAACAGTAACAACAACAGCAAAACCAAACAAACAAAAGAGCACATTCTATCAGCTTTGATTTATGTTTTCTTCATTTGTAATGACATGTAGTTAAATGTGTCATGCTTCAAAAATAAGGAACAGATAGTAGGTGGATTTTCAATATAATATATATTACATATGTTATATATTTTCAATATATAATATATGTAAAAATAAATTTAGTGATAATATCATCCTACCTGCAGTTTTAAGAATTCAGAACTCAGGCTGGGTGTGGTGGCTCACTTCGGGGGGTGAAGGCAGGAGGATCACTTGAGGCCAGGAGTTCTAGACCAGCCTGGACAACATAGTGAGATAGCTGTCTCTATTCAATAAAAAATAAAAATAAAAATAAATTAAGAACTCAATGCTTTATACTCACTGAAAGTTGTTCCTCTAAACTGACTTGAAATCATGTTCCAAATAAACTGAGAATTAAAGTAAGAGACGAGGCTGGGTGCAGTGACTCATGCCTATAATCCCAGCACTTTGGGAGGCCAAGGCAGGTGGATGACTTGAGGTCAGGAGTTTGAGACCAGCCTGGCCAACATGGCGAAACCCCATCTCTACTAAAAATACAAAATTAGCTGGGCACGGTGGTGCACACCAGTAATCACAGCTACTTGGGAGGCTGAAGCCCGAGAATCACTTGAGCCTGGGCGTGGTGGCTCATACCTGTAATCCGAGCACTTTGGGAGGCCAGGGCAGGTGGATCACCTGAAGTCGGGAATTCGAGACCAGTCTTGCCAACATGGTGAAACCCTGTCTCCACTAAACATACAAAATTAGCCCGGTGTGGTGGCACATGCCTGTAGTCTCAGCTATTCTGGAGGCTGAGACAGCAGAATCACTTGAACCCTCCAGGAGGCAGAGGCTGCAGTGAGCTGAGATGGCTCTGCTGTACCCCAGCTTGGGTGAGACAGAGCGACTCTGTCTCAAAAAAAATAAATAAATAAATAGGAGAAGAATAAATTGGGATGAAGTGTTTTTGAAGGACAGTCTAGGATATAAAATGAACTGGTTGTTTGACTAAAAATACTACAAATGTTTCTTTCAAATTGCATTGCTTTTTTGTCTATTGGAAGGTAGGCACTGATTTCTATGTCTTTCTATTCCCTAAGAGAACCTACTATTGACCTCTCCGTCAATATTTAATGGATGATATAGAACTAGTGAAAAACCATACAATTTAACTAGAACAAAAAGTATAATCTATTTTCTTTTCCTTTTTTTTCCCCCCCACCCGAGATAGTATCTTGCTCTGTCACCTAGACTGGAGTGCAGTGGCGTGATCTTGGCTCACTGCAACCTCTGCCTTCCAGGATCAAGTGATTCTCCTGTCTCAGCCTCCAGAGTAGCTGGGATTAGGAGCGTGCCCCACGAAACCTGGCTAATTTTTCTATTGTTATTAGAGACAGGGTTTCACCATGTTGACCAGGCTGGTCTCGTACTCCTGTTCTCAAGTGATCTGCCTTCCCCGGTCTCCTAAAGTGCTGGGATTACAGGCGTGAGCCACTGTGCCCAGTCTAATCTATTTTCAATGTATAAGAGAAAAATGTGATGATGGTAGGAGTAATGGTGTGTTTTCCTTACATTTAATTTCTATAGGCTATGGCAGTTGCCCTATAAAAGCCACCCATTTTAAGCGCAAAAGTGAATAGTTTTTAGTAAACTTATATGGGATCATATATTTTTAATTAAAATATTTATTGAGATAATTATAGATTCATATGCCATTGTATGAAATAATACATGAGATTCCACATACACTTGCTCAATCTCCCCCAGAGGCAACATTTTGCAAAACTATAATATCATATCGCAACCATGATACTGACATTGATATGGCCTACTAATCTTATTCAGATGTTCTCAGTTTAACTTGTACTTATTTTGTGTGTTTTGTTTTATACCCTTTAATCACATGATCACATATTTTTAAGCCTTTTTTTTCTCAAAACAGAAGTTTAGCACAAAGGTTTAGCAGCTTATCAATCATGTGATTTTGCCATTATGCCATATTAAAATGTGTGTCAGAATATAAGTTTTTGTTTTCTTAGAAGTCCTTTTTTTTGATAGAATGGCCTTTATGTTAAAACTATTTTAAGTTGCTTTGTGACAGAGTAAGTTGATGTCATTTAATTCTCATCACAACCCTAGAGATAGGTATTATTCTTATCCCTGTTTATGAATGAGGAAACTGAAGCCCAGTGAGGTTAAATAACTTCCTTGAGTTCATACAGCCGATATATGGCTTAGGCTTAGCCAGCATTTGAGTTAAGCAGTCTGTCTCTAGGGCCAAATCTTTTAATCACTATATTATACTTCCTCATTATCATTGATAGTTGTAAAAGTGTATAATGTGGACTATGTAGAACAAGTCATAAAAGGAGATTTAAAATGCATACAGTTGTTCACATGAAAACTTGTAGCCAAATGTTCATTACAGCATTATTAATAATGGTAAAAGATGGAAACTACCCAAATATCTATCAGGTCATGAGTGAATAAACAAATTGTGGTATATCCATACAGTGAAATATTATTAAGCAATATAAAGGAATGGATTATTGATAAATGCTGTGACACAGGTGAATCTGAGAGGCATAACAAAGGCCCCATATGATATGCTTTCAATTTTAAGTAACATTCAGAATAGGCAAATCTAAGGAGACAGAAAGTTAGCTAGTTATTACTAGGGGCTAGGGGTGGGAGGGAGGTGACTGCTGATAAGTATGAGATTTCTTTTGGGGATGATGAAATGTTCTATAATTAGATAGTAATGATTGCCCAACTCTTTGAATATGCTAAAACCCACTGTATTACATGCTTTAAAAGGATGAATTTATTGTATGTGAATTATATTTCAAAAAGCTGTTGTTATAAAAATGAATATAGTTGAGTTATTTGGTTTATGTTATGTCAGAAAATGTCTTACATCTCATTCAAAAGAAATGCAGGAACTGTTTGGATTGAATGAGGCTAAGCGTTATCTTTCTAGGAAGATGGCATTAAGGAGTTTTATTATGCCTGTAATCCTGGCACTTTGGGAGGCCAAGGCAGGAGGCCAGGAATTTGAGATTAGTCTGGACAACATCCTCTTATAGATGAGAAAGATACTTAATCACTCAAAAGTTGGCATTGTGTTTCGTGATAACAATAGCCTTTAGAGTTTATATGGGAAGATTCAATAGATAGTGATAGGTTATATGACTTGGTAAACAGGGCTTAATGTATAGGTGCAAGAAACTTTTTCAGATGTCTTTAGTTACCCAGCCATTCAGTTCAGGGGATGTAACCCAAGTGTTAAAAGGAATGTGACTGGGCGCGGTGGCTCACACCTGTAATCCCAGCACTTTGCCAGCCCAAAGTGGGTGGGTCTCTTGAGCTCAGGAGTTGGAGACAAGCCTGGGCAACATGGCAAAACCCCATCTCTACAAAAAATGCAAAAGTTAGCTGGGTGTGGTTGCACATCCCTGTAGTTCTAGGTACTTATGGGGCTGAGGCGGGAGGATAGCTGGAGCCTGGGAAGTTGAGGCTGCAGTGAGTCATGTTGGTGCCCCCACACTTCAGCCTGGGTGACAAAGTAAGACCCTCTCTCTCACAAAAAAAAAAAAAAGGAATATCTATAAAAATTGCTGTTCTTGTTTGAATTGCTACAAAGTGCAGTTTAATCTACAAATAATAACAAATTACTAGATTTGGGGGGGTATTAATGTCTTATCTATGCGAAAACAGAAGGGCAATGCAGGGCAGAGAATAAACTTCAAAACTTTGAGTTTGTTAACTGTTGATATCTCCACTTGTCATGTTTCAGATCTTAAAATTAAAATGGCAAAGTATCTCATAGGGCTTAAGCAAGTGACTCTTTTTCTGTTAACTGATGTTGTGACATGTTGAAGATGTAAAATAAGGTTGAAAAGGGAATTGCTCTGCAGCAGTCTTCATAATGCCAGGACAAAATGAGAAATGGTTAGGGCCCGAATGATGATGGCTTTCCATCTTTGCTACGCGTGGCCACAAGTATTTACAAATACCAGCAGAACTTCTACAAACCGCTTAATGGTAAAATGAGTGCAGATTTTTAGCACTAGTCCCTATGGAACTATGACTTGTAGTTTTGGACACACAGGGTGAATTACTTGGGGTTGATTGTATTTGAATTTCTAACCTTATGTAATTCTAGATACCGGACATTCTTGTTTTGCAATGCTTCTCTCCCTTTTTATTCTCATGAGAACGTTGGGTTGCAGCCAGTTGGATCCCATACCTTGGGACCATGACTGATAACCAGAATGGAGAAAATTCACTGATCTGGAAACATTGAGCTTTAGGCTAAGGTTCAGAGACATATTTAAGATAAATATGTGATTGTACCCTATAAGGAAGTATATTGTCTTTATATAATTGTTATGATCACTTTTTCAATGAGTAACTATAGAATTTTGCTTTTTAAGAGTATGATCATAGCATCTATTTGTAGATTTGTTGAATATGTGTGGCAAGCCCAAGATAGATGCTCATGTTAGACCCCTCAAGAAGTTGGTGTAGTGATGGTTATGGAAAGCAGTAAAATATAATTTAGGTTCTGTTCTCCTTACTGGAGAAATGAGTAGCTTACTTATCTTCGCCCTCTCTTGTTTCTCTTAAAACTTTGGGAACCGCCTCAGCTGACTATAAATTTTTATACTAGTATCTCTATAATTCTAAAAAAGTTGTTCACAAGTTTGAGTGTCGTACTTCATCTTTGCTTTTTAACGCCCTTCCAAAAAATGTAAATCTGTTCTCACATATTAGGAATATTTTGATTTGTTGTTAATTTTTAGCTTTGCTTTTTATAAGTAATTTATACGGAAGATACACCATATTCAAAAGAAGAAAAATGGGCTGAATTTTTGCTGATGTACTACTCTCTTCAAAGGGAATTGCCTATGTTCAGGCATAGAAATGCAGGCAGTCTGACATTTAGGTATGCCATACAGAGTATTGATATTTTTAATTTGCTACTTTTAACATTTTGAGATTTGTCACAGTTTGTTCTGTGGGTGGGTAAAAGTAATGGTAATTTTAATTACAGTTGTCGTGCCTCATTAGCCATTGCTAAAACCTGCCTTACCAAATCACTTATTTTCTTGATGCAGTGTTAAATCTAGCTTCTATGTCCACATTATACATTAATGAGAACATTCATCCATCTCTCAAATGAGTTATTATTATAGTAGTTTCTCCTGAAATAGATAATGCATTAAAAAAAAAAAAGCTTCAATAGGGATAATGAAAGCCAGATAACATAGCATGGTATCTGAGTTATTCCTCCTGTTTTTCTTACCTGGCTGCACTAAGAAGGGCACTCATTAAAAATTACCATAATTATTAGTTGTGCTGCCTCTGAAGTAGAGCACCAGAATTTGAGAGTAATACAGTGATACCACACCCAGATTATATCCATAATATGCTGTCCTCGTCTTATTAATTTTTTTAACCTGTTTGTTCTTTTAGCACTTTTCCTGCTTTTGTTTGAAGTCTCTTGCTTTGAAGTTATAGAATTTTTATATTTTCCATTGACTGTAAAGTTAGCTCTTTTATAACTTTTCATGATATTTGCATTAAAAGGATCACTTTTAGCAGCTTGTAATTAGTTCAGATGATTATTAGCTTTTTGTTTGTTCTACTGTGTACTCTACTATATACATTATAACAGAAGAAGAAACCATTTTGACAAATACAGTATCTGATAGTTCATCAAATCAGAGTGAACATCTTAAAACGTGAATTGAGTTATTAAAATGTTAATTCATTTACATTCCTATTTTAATATACCAAATGTAACTGATGAAAAGAAGAATACCATAAGTGGGTACCTTTCAAAAATGAAGGAAGAAAAAATCTCACAACTAAAGATTCTTACCACATAAATTATTTATTTTAGTAAATAATTATTTTAGTACAAACAGATACATTGTAGCAGGAAAAAACATACTTTAAACTTTGTCTTGTCAATTTTATCTTTCTTCCAATTTAGCCACTGAAATGTTTTTTTCTCCAGTGAAGTTATATTATCTACCTAAGTTGAATGTAAAACAAGGTTGTACTTTACTTTTGGAGTTGTCTCCCACATTACAGCTTGTGGAAAAACACTGGCAGAAAGCAAATCTAATAGACATTTTGCTTTTGGCTCACCTTATTAATGGCTAAGATTTAATTATGTATTTCTACTGAAAAGCAAACTTGAAAAAGACATTTGGTTAGTAACTGGGAACTAAAAATTTCTGTTTTTTTTTTTTTTATTTTATATTTTTTGGTAGAGTCTCACTCTTTTGCCCAGGCTGGAGTGCAGTGGCATGATCCTGGCTCACTGCAGCCTCCTTCTCCTGGGTTCAAGCGATTCTCCTGTCTCAGCCTCCCGAGTAGCTAGGATTATAGGTGCCAGCCACCATGCCTGGCTAATTTTTGCATTTTTAGTAGAAACAGCATTTTGCCATGTTGGCTAGGCTGGTCTTGAACTCCTGACCTCTAGTGATCCACCCACTTCCACTTCCTAAAGTACTGGGATTACAGGCATGAGCCACCACTCCAATACCAACTTATTTACTGTTACAACTTATTTACTTTGAAACAACTTATTTACTGTTAAAAAAAAAATGTGGTTCTTGTTTCAAATAAGAAATTTTGTGGACATCAACTAATTTTTTAAACATATATTGTAATTTTAAAACATTTTTATCAACATGTTTTTCAAGAGCATGGGAAATCTAGGGTATGGCATTTTAAAGTGACTTTAAAGACAATTCTTGGGTTTTGTTGAAGTCAGAATATTTTTAAAAATACATTGAGTTTAATTTACTACTGACAGTTTTTCTTCATTTAATTTTTTTTTTTTTGCATTGTTATAATTAGTCATGCCTTAATCCTCAGGGTTTTTTGGAAACTCTTTATATTTAGGAGTTAAAAACTTAGTTGTTGACATTGAAATTTTTCTCTAGTATTGATAAGAATTCAAGTGTTTAAGGAATGGAGTTTACTTGTTTTCTGTTCACAAACCCACTGTAAAAGATATAATAAATGTAGATGAAGGTGAAATCTGAGATAGGAAGAGAGGTAAAATACTTTTTTTTTTTTCTTCACCCATGGAAAGCCATTGAATGCTGAATAGGTCATGCTGTAATTTAATTGGGTGTAAATTATAACTTTGTAAGTCATTTGCCTACTTAGTGTATATCTCTGGTTTTTATGTAATCCATCTCTCATATCCCAGTTTACACTAAAGTAAATGAGCAAGCAAGAATAAGTCTTGCAAATAGAGGAAGTAGAAAGTGCATTCAGAATGGATTGCTGAAATTATAAAACTGATCCTAAATTGAATTAGGTAGAGCAGTTAATTTAGATTACAATAAATGCAACAGGAAAAAAAAATTCCAGTTCTTCCTCTTTTTTTTGGAAAGAAAGAAAAGAAAAGAAAAATCACTCTTAGTTAGAGATAATTCCTTGACATCTGTATGATCATTTTTAGGGCCAAAAAATAGTAGGTTTCTCTTTGGAAATTGTAGAAGCTTTCTCTCCTTCCAGTTACACGCGGTCACATCAACATTTGACACGTGGGTACCGTGCACGTGGCAGCACTATTTACAAACACTATCCTAGGATTCCAGAGACTCTTATGTAACAGTGGAGAGAGTAAGCTTTGAGTGTCTGTGGGCGGAGGAATCAACACAGTTTAATTCATGGTCAGCGAGCCCTTGTCTGACTCTGATAGGGTCATGAACCAAAGATCAAGGTGTTTGGGTCAGGATCTTCCCTAACGCACGGTTTTCCTACAAAACCCTCAAAAGCTGTGCCTAAATACAAGATTAATCTTTTTTATTTTTATTTATTTATTTATTTTTATTTTTTTGAGACGGAGTTTCGCTCTCGTTGCCAAGGCTGGAGTGCAATGGCGCCGCGATCTCGGCTCACTGCGACCCCGCCTCACCGGTTTAAGCGATTCTCCTGCCTCTGCCACCCAAGTAGCTGGGATTATAGGCATGCCCCACCACGCCTAGCTAATTTTGTATTTTTAGTAGAAAGGGGGTTTCTCCATGTTGGTCAGCCTAGTGGTGAACTCCCG